>NC_080418.1:600000-937500 GCF_029873635.1 Malania oleifera
TTAGTCCTAATGAAATTAAAGATGCAATCCCAAGAGGGGGTGAATTGGGTATTTAAAAATTTTTTAGCGGAATTTCAGTGAATATTAACCCTTTTAATTTAAATCACCACAACCACTTTAATATCAATCGCAATAAACTAATCAGCTACCGTACTATACCAATTGACAATCCTAGATATGAATATGAAAGCTGAAATTACAAACCAAATTTAAACTTCAATGAATCTAGTGAAAATATCAGAATCAGATTTTCAGCAATAATCAGTGATGTTCTCAAGACACAAATTCAGTAATACAACTGAGGTTATCTTGGCACTTATGCTTCAATTAAATAATCAATCATTCCAACTTAATCTCAGCCAAACACAACTAGATTCAAATATCAAAACTTATTTGATTTTTCATCCAATAACATAAACCAACATTCAATATGGTAACTTGATTAAACCACAATCAAATCTCAATATTCAGCAAGTTCCCAATGAATTCAAAATCATACACGCAGATTATAACTCACAAGAATTGAAGAGAAAGGGAAGAAGAGTGAACACAAGATTTTTTACAAAGTTCGGCCAGCAGCTTACGTCTTTGCCTCAAGCAACTCGCTGCGAGGATTTCCTTTACCCGCTTCGTTGAACAGGTGAAGCACCCCTCTCTCCGTTCGAAGGTGGAGACCCCTCTCTAACGAGAACAACCTCTCGCTAGGCAACGATTCAACATGCCTGAACCATCAAAATTTGCACAAAAGCAAAATACAATTCGTACAAGAAAATAACTCACAAAAGAGCAGAATTTGTACAAATTTAAAGCTCAATATACTTTAGGTAATGAATATAAAAGTGAAGCTCATGAATATATCACAAGTATTCTGATTGTAGGATGTGGATTTTAGATAAACAAATCAGAATTTCGCTAGGTATTTCAGTAAGAACCCACAGCAGCTTTTCAAAAAGAATTTCAAGAGTATAACACGAATTTAGAGTTGTATGTGAGTATTGGTTGTTCTAAATTACAAAAAGATTAACTTTATATAGGGTAGAGACAATAGTTACCGTTTTCCCCAAGTTTGCTTCAAGTTTGGAAACCCAATGGTTTGAATTTAGAAACAAAATCCGTGCTGTTATAAGTTTAAAACATCGACTTCAGTTGCTTGATCCATAGGGTCAGTCGCCTGAGCTTATTTAAAATAGCGCATAAGAACTGTCAGTAGCAGGTCAGTCGCCTGACTGATGGTTCAGTCGCATGATCCCATTTTGTTCTTTTATTAATGCTGGCTGTATTATATCAATCGTGTGATGCAAAGTCATTAGTCGCCCAACCACTAACTACTTAGTGTTTTTCAAACTTTAATTCCAAAACTTGTTTTTGTTAACTTGGAATATTTATTTTAGACCTTATGAAAATATTTTCCATGTACTAAATCAGGTCTCGAAGTCCAGAATGAATCCTAAGGGCTTCAACTTCAATATTGAAAATAGAAGTACTTACACGAGACTTAATCAAAGTAAAACCATCTAAGTTCCTAAGTCTTCTTGTTGTAAGGCTTTCAATAACCATCTGAGTTTTGATCAATTGCTCAATATTCTTCATATTCCTCATGACTTGTAGCTTTAAGTCTAAGCTTCAACAATTTTCTTCAAGTATAATTACTTGACTTCATAAATCACTTGAGTCCTGAAACTTAACTTAAAAACACGCTTAGTAACCTTGATTTGTTATCATCAAAATGAGATTAAGCCTTGTTAGGCCAATAATCTCCCTCTTTTAATGATGACAAATAAGGAGCAAAATGAGAAAACCTTAATAAGGCTCTCCCTCACAATAATATTGCTCTTATTAAGTCATTACATGAATATCAACAATTTCAAAGCTTATGTCAGAATTTTAGAATAATAGGTAACAAACTAATCATGCATTACTCCCCCTAAATGTGATATCTCCTTTAGACACTATTCATTATTCAGTACATTCATAAGAGAAACACAATTAGTATGCATAACATTTTGTCAAAGCTCAAAACTCATCATATCATCATCATATCATATCCCAAAACATATAAAAATTTATAGCATGTATCAAGAACATGTATAAAAACTCATGCTTATTCTAACACAACATCATTTTGCCACTTCTCCCCCTTTTGACATCAACAAAAAGGATTAACTCAGAAAAGTAACATGCAACTCAGCATAGGACAAAATGTCAGCATTTAGATCACAAATACATGGTCCAAAAACCAGCATGCAATTCTCAATTCAAACATCCAATCTGGATATCCAATAGTCAACATGCAAATAATATTCAAGAAGATTCAAAATCAGCATGCAGTACAAAATATCTAAAATAAACAGTAAGTAGGAGAGAGAAAGTGTCGAGAAAGATAAGAAAATGATAAGCAACAAAGAGAAATAACAAGTATGAAAATATTACAACCCATTAATTTGTAATAAAAGAGAATAAAAAAAAAAGATGTATTCTTTAGCATTTTCATCGTCACCATCGGATTTAGTACCCTCCTCATCATCATCACCTCTCAAGCTTGTCTCCATGGGAGCCTTCCCTCGCGAAGAAGAAGAACCGCCCATATAGCTTTCAAGACGCCCGAGCCTCTGATCAAAGGAAGTGAAGCTGAACTGAAGAGCACTAAAATTCGTATTCATTTCTCCACAAAATGAACTCAACTGTGAATCCTTATGCTAACGATAATCTACAAACCACGAAGGAGCATCGGTTGCTGGTGGTACATTTTGTTGTGGTTTCGGAGCCTGTTGCTAATCAGCCTGGATACCCGAATCAGCTCTACGTGCCCTACTAGGCCTAGGCATCCATCCATTTTCCTGATACTTTTCATATCCCATTTGCTTAATAGTAGTGGAAGAAAAGTTGTCATAATGAGTTTGTTTGATGAACAAAGTGGATGGGGGTAGTGACTCCTAAATTTTCAAAGATTAAGGTTAAAATTCCTCCATAAGGAAGAATTACCCTTCTTGTTTCTTCTCTTGATATCATCCATTTCAGAATCAAACTGGGCAAATCAAGGCGTTTTCCCTTATACAAACACCACATTGTGAAACAATCTAAGTAGGATAGATGGTCATGAGACCCTACCCTAGGTAAGATATTATAGGTAACGAGGCTATGTATTATCCTAGCTTCCAGATTTCGCTGCCTATATAGCGGAGGGTGACCAAAATAAACAGGTTCTTTGGTCATTAGCATGGGTAATAATTCCTCAGGAGTGAAGTCTTGACCCATAATCCAAGATTGTCCAAGTTGTGGACATTCAAACTTGCCTTCTTGGATTCTAATTTAATGGCCAGTGTTTAAGGAGTTAAAGCAAATTCCTTATTCAGGACTGTTGTGGAATACACATTATCACCCTTTTTCATGTTTGCATAGAATAGCCTAACTAAATTAGGATATACACCCCTAGCCCGATACGTGATAAATCTTTCCCAACCCAAAGCATTAAACAATGGCCAGATATTGGGAAAATCCTCTCTTATAAAAGAAACATCTAAAATCTTACCAAGAATAGGTTCGATAGATCGGATGTGTTCACGATACATTCTTCTAGCTTAGGGAGTGACCAACCACTTTCATTGTCTTGGGTATCATCTTTCTTAGAAGTGGAGTCTCAGTTTGCCCTTTGCTTGGTTTTTGGCATGGTTCTTAAAGAAAGTGTTCGGTAGAATCTTCTAAAATGAGAGTGTAGGAAGAAGGATTTTAAGGTTTTGTGAAGATTAATCAGTGAAATCTGTGGGAGAGCACTTGGAAGTGAGGAAATGGACTTCGGGAGAGAAGAAAACGAATGCCAGTAGACTGAGGTTCGAAAAGATTAGTGCTTTTACGAACGTAAAGTATTTATATCTCCACAGGTTAGTCGAATGACTTGATACTGTTAGTCGCCTAACTTGTATATATGTTAAAATCTCACAAGTCAATAGCGAGTTAGTCGACTGATCTTGATTAGTTAGTCGCCTGATGTGCCTGAACTTGAGATATTCGTAAGTCAGTATTAGTCTAGTCGACTGAGAGCTAAAGATTAGTCGCCTATCCTTCAAGACTTACTTGCTCTTTTGACTCAACCACTCATTCTTATGAACTTCTCCTTCTCAAATCACCTCTCTACAGTGCAATAAACCTAATTCTTGTTTTATAGAGATGAACCTATCCTCAGAAAGAGGTTTTGTGAAAATATCTGCCCATTGTTCATATGTGTTTACGAACCCAAGAATAATATCTTCCTTCTGCACATGATCTGTAAGAAAATGATGTCTAATGTCTATGTGCTTGGTTCTAGAGTGAGATATAGGATTTTTGGAAATATTAATGGCTCTGGTATTATCACATTTAATAGGCATAGCGAATATTCCAAATTGAAATCCTTGAGCTGTTGTTTCATATACAATGTTTGTGCGCAATAGCTACCTGCTGCTACGTATTCAGCCTCAGCAGTAGATAATGCCACGAAATTCTATTTCTTGGAAAACCTAGATACCAGAGATCGTCCTAAGAAGTGGCAAGTAGCACTTGTACTTTTCTAGTCTATTTTACATCCGGCATAATCCGCATCCGAATAGCTAATCGCTCAAAAGCTGTATCTTTAGGATACCATAAACCTAAGTCAATAGTACCTATCAGATACCTCAAGATCCTCTTGACTGCTATTTGGTGAGATTCTTTAGGTGTCGCTTGAAATCAAGTACACATGTAGACATTGAACATAATGTCAGGTCTACTAGCCGTCAAATAAAGCAAGCTACCTATCATGCCTCGGTAGTATTTAACATCTACCGGCTTTCCTTGCTTATCTTTGTCAAGACTAATAGAGGTGCTCATTGGTGTTCCCAATGGCTTGCCACCTTCTATGTCAAACATCTTAACCCTTTATGTACTTTGATTGATTTATAAATGTTCCATTTTTGGCTTGTTTGATTTGAAGACCAAGGAAATGCGTCAGCTTGCCCATCATGCTCATTTCAAACTCATCTTGCATGCATGTAGCGAATTCCTTGCATAATTCCTCATTTGTAGCACCAAAGATAATGTCATCAACATAGATTTGTATGATGAGCATATTATTATTTTTAGACTTTATAAACAGGGTACTATCCATTTTTCCTCTGGTGAAGCCATTTTCTAACAAGAAGCCACTCAATCGTTCGTACCAAGCTCTAGGAGCTTGTTTTAATCCATATAGTGCTTTTGTTAGTCTAAACACATGATCAGGAAAATGAAAGTCCTCAAAACTAGGGGGTTGTGCTACATATACTTCTTCATTTATGTATCCATTCAAAAATGCACTTTTCACATCCATTTGGTAGAGTTTAAAGTTTTTGTGAGATGCATAGGCTAGTAACATTCTAATTGCTTCCATTCTAGCTAGAGGAGCAAAGGTCTCATCATAATCCATACCTTCTTCTTGATTGTAACCTTGAGCTACTAGTCTAGCCTTGTTACGGACTACAATGCTGTTGTCATCCTTCTTATTCCTAAAAACCCATTTGGTGCCAATTATCGAATGATCAGCAGGTCTAGGAACTAACTTCCAAACTTTATTTCTTTCAAATTGATTTAGTTCCTCTTGCATGGCTTCTATCCATGAATCATCATTTATTGCTTGATTTATGTTCTTGGGTTCCTCTTGAGATAGGAATGCACAATGATAGCATAAATTCTTCAATGATGATCTAGTGGACACCCCTCATGACGGTTCACCTATAGTTTGGTCCTTAGGGGGTGATTCTTTACAAACATCCATTCCTTAGGCAATTCAGATTGATCTAGAGAGTTACCAATCGAAAGTGTGCTGGTTTCATTACTCTCATCCTTTATTTCTTAAATTGCTAGGTCGTCTGAACTTTTTCTAATTTCTACTTCATCAATGTATGTAGGTTTAGAAGAAAATGGACTAGCCTCATCAAATGCTACATGAATGGACTCTACAACTGAAAGAGTTGTTTTGTTGTAGACTCTAAAGGCTTTACTGTTCATAGCATATCCTAGGAAAATTCCTTCATCTAATTTGGCATCAAATTTACCTAGGTCCCCTTTATCATTTAAGATAAAGCACTTACATCCAAATACATGGAAGTAAGAGATATTTGGTCTTTTACCTTTCCAAAGTTCATATAAGGTTTTATCTAGGCTGGTCCAAAGGGAAACTTTGTTCATCACATAACAAGTGGTGTTCACCGCTTTAGCCCAAAAATATTTAGGCAACTGATGCTCATTGAGCATAATCCTGGCTATTTCTTGAAGTAACCTATTCTTTCTATCAATAACTCCGTTTTGTTGAGGTGTGAGTGGTGCTGAAAAATTGTGAGAGATTCCATGTTCATCACAAAAATTTTCAACATCTTTATTTTTAAATTCTCCACCTCTATTACTTCTAACGTGTAGAATGCCATACCCTTTTTCATTTTGAAGCTTCTTACAAAGGTTGGTCAACATCTTACACACTTCATCCTTGAGGATAAGAATAACTCCTAAGTAAACCTAGAGTAATCATCAACAATGACAAAAGCATATTGCTTCCCTCTTAGGCTTTGAGTTTTAGTAGGGCCGAACAGGTCTAGGTGAATTAGTTCTAGTGGCCTGCTAGTGGAGATGTGTTTCTTCTTCTTAAAACTTGTCTTGGTTTGCTTCCCAAGTTGGCAAGCATCAAACACCTTATCCTTTACAAATTTTGTGCTAGGTAGACCCCTAACTAAGTTCGTTTTCGCTAATTTGGACAGCAGGTCCATACTAGCATGTCCTAGTCTCCTATGCCATAGCCAGCTAGCTTCATTTAAGGCCGTGAAGCATTTAACTTCTTGAGATACCAACTTTTCAAAGTTCATGCAATATACATTTTCAACCCGATTTGCAATAAACATGGTTTCATGCTTTTCCCTATGTTCTACTATGCATTTGTCCTTATGAATGTTACGACAAAACCTTTATCACTTAGTTGACTAATGCTAAGAAGGTTATGTTTTAACCCTTGTACTAGTAAAACATTATCAATTACAAGGAGGGTTCCTTATCGACTTTCCTGATGCCAATAATTCTACCTTTAGCATTGTCTCCGAAGGTGACATGTCCACCATCCTTTAGTGTCAACAAGGTGAACTTGGATTTGTCTTCGGCCATATGCCTTGAGCATCCACTATCCAAGTACCATTTGTCTTTTGATGGGGTGGGCCTAAAACATACCTACAAAAAGGGATTCAAGATGTTATTTTTGGTACCCAAACCTTCTTATAGGTCTTTTTGAGTTTGTTTTTTTAACTCCATACTTTTTTGGTTTTATCATTCTTTCTCTTGAACGGACATTCAAATTTTATGTGTCCCTTCTCCTTACATAAGAAACACGTAGTGTGTTCATATGCATTAGTTGAAGATGTGCTTCTATAATGTTTTGAAGCTTTTGCAAAGTACCCTATGTAGAGGTTCTTTTTCTTCTTGTTTTCAACTCCATTGAATACTATGCCTTCCTTATCCAAAGACATTCTTTGTGTTGGAAAGTTTCAAATCTGTTTAGCCAACTTTCCTATTTTTCTAAGAGAATCTCGACTGTAAACGTGTGAATATCCTAGAATATTTAGTTTCCTTAGAAGTTAGCATCTTTGGTTCTTTCCTTCTTGGTTCTTTCCTTCTATTCTTTTGTTGTACATCTATTTATTCAGACCTGTACCTATGTTACGATTAATGATAATTATTTCCACAAGAAGCTATTCATTCTAGATGGTATCAGAGCTAGGTCTGGCTCTTGGCCTTGTGTAAACCCTAGTTTCCCTTGGCGACTCCAATCTGACCCTAATCTCTGTAGGGTTATCTTTCTTGTTCAGCTCTACCCTAATCTCTTCTGTTGCTATAGCCACGGCTAAACCCAAAACGAAACCTGAAACCAGACCTACCCATTCTGAACCTTAATCTGTCCAAATTACCAATATATGATTGAATGAAGCCAACTTCCTGCGGTGGTCACAATCTGTCAGGATGTATATTCGTGGAAGAGGGAAGATAGGGTACTTGACTGGTGAAGTTAAGGAGCCCGAGAAGACAGATCCATCTTATGCTATATGGGATGCTGAAAATTCCATGGTGATGGCATGGCTCGTGAATGCTATGGATGAAGAGATTAGTGCTAATTACATGTGCTATTCTACTGCAAAGGAATTCTGGGACAATGTGAGTCAGATGTACTTTGACCATGGGAATTACTCTCAGATTTATGAACTGCAGTAGAATATCAGCAATACTTATCAAGGAGACGGCAGTGTAACAAGGTATTTCAATGTTCTTATGGGCCTATGGCAAGATCTGGATTGATTCAATGATTATGAATGGAAAAATCCTGTTGATTGCAATCACAATAAGATGGGGGGAGAATGCAAGAATTTTTAAATTCTTGGCTAGACTTAATGATGAGTTTGATGAAGTAAGGGGAAGAATCTTAGGGAGACAGCCTTTACCCCCACTCGGGGAAGTATTTTTTGAAGTACAATGAGAAGATGTTGAAGGAGTGTGATGATGAAGAAAAATGAGGATGCGAGACCATGGAAAATTTTGCTCTACTTGCTGCCAATAATCCTGCTTCTCATGCTGCTGGTAACACAGATTTGGCTATTGCCAATACTTTTGCACAACGGCCTCACTCTAATCAAAGGAGGTTGGAAGATAAGCCTTGAGTATGGTGTGACTATTGCAATAAGCCACGCCACACTTGAGAAAATTGATGGAAAAGCAAACTGGAAGAGCAACAAATCTAGACCCTTTGGTAGCAATCATGCAGTCCCTAAAGCCAATGAAGCTAATTTTCTAAGTGCTGAGCTGGTGGATCATGTTCTTCAACTGCTTAAATCTAATTCTGCCTCTGGTCTTCCTATTGGTTCATTGGCCCAAATAGGTGATGACTCTAATGCCTACCCTTGTTGCTTAAATCTTACACCATGGATTATTGATTCTGGTACATCTGATCACATGACTAGTACCTCACATTGTTTCAATCTTATTCTCTTTGTTCTGGTAATAAAAAGATTAGAATTGCAGTTGAAAGTTTTTCATCCATTGTTGGAACAGGTTTTGTCCCAATCTCTGAAAAAATAGAACTCAAATATGTCATTCTCGTCCCTAAACATGCTTGTAACCTGCTGTCTGTCAGTAAACTCTCATGGGATTCTAATTGTCGTGTCATTTTCTTTGATTCCCATTGTGAATTTCTGGATCAACCCTTGGGGAGGATGATTCGAAGTACTAGGATGATTGATGGACTCTACTACTTTGATGAGACTTTATTCAACAATAAACAAGCTTAGGGTTTTAGTAGTAGTGCTAGTTTTTTTCTGTATGTGAACAAATAGTGCTTTGACATCTTAGACTAGGACGCCCTAGTTTTCTCTATTTAAGACATTTGTTTCCCAACTTATTTAAAAAGCTGAATTGCAATTCTCTTCATTGTGATGTTTGCCACATATCCAAAAGTCATCGAAGCACCTATCAATCAAAAGCTTATCATTCTTCCACAACAAAATGGCATTGCTAAGAGAAAAAATCGCCATTTGTTAGAGTTTTCGTGGGCCCTAATGTTTTCAATGCAAGTTCCTAAATATCTATGGGGTGATGCTATTTTAATTGCTTGTTATCTCATTAATAGGATGCCTACTCAAGTGCTTACATGACTCCCTTAGATTGCCTAAAAAACCTGTTTCCTACATGTCGGATAACATTAGACCTGTCACTAAAAGCGTTTGGATGCACTATTTTTGTTCATATACCTACCAATCTTTGATCCAAGCTTGATCCTAGGGCAGAAAAATGTATTTTCCTTGGATATGCTCCTAATAAAAAAGGGTACAAATGTTTTAATCTTCTGACCAGAAAAGTTCATATTTGTATGGATGCGTTTTTTATTGAAAACCAGCCCTTTTTTGACCATAACTATCTTCAGGGGGAGAAAAAGGAAATTGAAGATGAGTTCTAGCAAACCTCTAAACCTCTTCCAAATATTTTCCTTGACATTGACATCCACTCTTTAAAGGGTTAGGAAATCGATACTTTAACTGGCGAAAATAATGGAAATCCTAGCCTACCTATACAAGGCATACCTGATTCACAAACAAGGGGAGAAGTACTATCAAATATTCCCCCATCTGAGCTTCGTGTTTATACCAGAAGAAGAAATCATCAGAATAATATAGTTGTTTCTTCAAATCCAAAGCAAGGCCAATCATCTTCACCTACACAAGTTGGTCCTCCTTCACATACTCCAAGTACTTTTTCTTCTCCAGATCCTTGTTTTGATAATTCTTCTGATCTTGACCTATCCATTGCCCTTAGGAAAGGAGTTAGAACATCTACCACATATCCTATTTCCAACCATCTATCGTATCATGGACTCTCCGGTTCTTATAAGGCCTTTACTTCAAATGTTTCTCATCTTTTTATTACAAGAACCATTTAGGAAGCACTAGATCACCCAGAATGGAGATTTGCTATTCAAGTAGAAATGGATGCACTAATTGCTAACGGCACTTGGGAAATTGGTGACCTACCGGAGGGGAAGAAGATTCTTGGCTGTAAATAGGTGTTTACAGTAAAGTTCAAGGCTGATGAGAGTATAGAAAGGTACAAAGCAAGACTTGTGGCGAAGGGGTTCACTCAACCATATGGACTTGACTACTTGGAAACATTTGCTCTTGTAGCCAAGATGAACTCAATATGTGTGTTGCTCTCTCTAGCAGCTCACTCTAATTGGCCCTTATATCAATTAGATGTGCCTTATATCAATTATATGTGAAGAATGCCTTGTTAAATGGAGAGTTAGAGGAGGAAGTCATTATGGATCTACCACCATGATTTGAAGGGAAAGGTGGCAAAGGCAAGGTGTGCAGATTGAGGAAATCATTGTATGGACTCGAACAATCTCCTAGAGCTTAGTTTCAACGCTTTGGGAAGGTAGTAAAGAGTCATGGCTACAGCCAAGGTCAAGCCGATCATACTATGTTCTATAGACACACGAGTGAAGGTAAAATGGCTATCCTTATTGTCTATGTAGATGATACAATTCTGACAGGTGATGATAGCAATGAGCTAGAGAGGTTAAAGAAGATCCTTGCTCAGGAATTTGAGATCAAAGACTTAGACAACTTGAAGTATTTTCTTGGTATGGAATTTGCAAGGTCAAAAAGAGGAATTTTTTGTTTCCCAACGCATGTATGTGCTTAATTTACTTGGAGAAATAGGTTTGCTAGAGTGCAAAGCAGTAGAAACACCTATAGAGCCGAACATAAAATTCCAACCAGCTATGGCTGAAGAAGTGATCAACAGAGAGCAATACCAAAGATTGGTAGGGAAACTCCTTTGTCTCTCTCATACACGTCTTGACATGGCCTTTGCAACAAGCGTGGTAAGTCAATTTATGCACTCACCAGGACTTGAGCATTTTGATGCTGTGTACAAGATTTTAAGGTACCTAAAAGGGACTCCAGGTTAAGGTTTATTATTTGGAGGACATGGGAATTTACAGGTTGAAGTATACACTGATGCATGTTGGGCTGGAAGTATCACTGATCGAAGATCAACTTCTGGCTATTGCACCTTTGTTGGAGGAAACCTAGTAACATGGCCCAGCAAGAAACAAAATTTGGTGGCAAGGAGTAGTGTAGAGGCATAATTTAGGGTTGTTGCTCATGGAATTTGTGAAGCACTATGGATGAAAAGGTTGTTGGAAGAATTAAAGGTTACTAATGCACTGCCATTGAAACTGTATTGTGACAATAAAGCTGCAATAGCTATTGCTCACAATCCAGTTCTTCATGATAGAACTAAACATGTGGAGGTAGACAAGCATTTTATCAAGGAGAAAATAAATGAGGGAAAAATCTGTCTGCCATATATCTCGACAACCGAACAAGTAGCAGACATATTGACAAAGGGATTGCCGATGAAGCAGTTTGGAAACTTCATTAGCAAACTGGCCATGGAAGATATCTTCAAACCAGCTTGAGGGTGAGTGTTGGAAAGTTTCAAATCTATTTAGTCAACTTTCCTATTTTTTTAAGAGAATCCTGGCTGTAAATGTGTGAATATCCTGGAATATTTAGTTTCCTTAAAAGTTAGCATCTTTGGTTCTTTCCTTCTATTCTTCTGATGTACATCTATTTATACAAACCTGTACCCATGTTACGATTAATGAGAATTATTTCCACAAGCAGCTATCTCGTTCTAGATTTTGTGATCCAACTAGTTTATCAAAATTCTCCTTTCCTCTCGTAAAATTGTAAATAATTTTAATCCTCTATTTTACTTTCAAGGCAAAGTATTATTGGATCTTTTATTCCTTTACAATTAGCTTGTAGCTCTACTAGTTCTTTAGCCGTCTAGTTTATTTTACTTTCAAGTTTATCAATAACTAGGTCCTTTTCTTTTTCAGCCGATTTACATGACTCTAGTTGTTTCATTAACATTTCATTTTGTCCTTTTAGTGTAATGTTTCTTTTGGACACTTTTATGAACCTCTTATGCAGTGAGAATAATTCAGCTTGAATTTCATTATACGAAGGCATGCTCACACATGAGTCATTGCAAGATTCATCACTAGATTCGATAGATGAGTTTGAATAAGAGTTTACCTTGTCATCACTCGCCATGAAGCACAGGTTTGCTATTTCTTGATCACTTGATTCGCTTTCTGAGCTACTTGAGCTGGAGTCATCCCAAGTTGTTGCTTTCATTGTTTTTTTTTTTTTTCTTCTTCTTCTTGGCATCTTTCTTAAGCTGTGGACAATCAGGCTTTACATGTCCCACCTTTTTACAATTATAGCAAGTCGGGGGTTCATTCTTTGTTTCTTTCTTGCTTGTTTCAACTTTGTCTTTTTTTGACCCTTTGAATTTTCTAGCAAATCTTTTATTCTTTTTGAAGAATTTGCCTAGTCGTCTAGTGAA
The DNA here is from genome assembly GCF_029873635.1 of Malania oleifera. Taxonomy (NCBI): domain Eukaryota; kingdom Viridiplantae; phylum Streptophyta; class Magnoliopsida; order Santalales; family Ximeniaceae; genus Malania; species Malania oleifera. The sequence goes on from NC_080418.1 coordinate 612,934, forward strand.
TAGGGCTAAATCATCATCATCCAACTCATTGTCCTCTTCCTCACTTGAGCTTTCCTTTGAAGCTTTAAGAGCTATTGATTTCTTTTGTTTACTAACTTTAGTAGTTCTTTCGTACATTTCCATCTCATACGTCAGAAGCGATCCTATAAGTTCATCTAGGGAAGTATTCTTCAAGTTTTTGCCTTTAGTTATGACTGTGGCCTTAGGTTCCCAAATGGGAGGAAGTCCTCTAAGGATTTTCCTAATCATCTCGTATGTAGTGTAATTCTTTCCTAGTGCATTAAGAGAGTTAATTATATGGGTGAATCTAGTATACATACTAGTAATGGACTCCTCAGGATTTATCCTAAAAGCCTCATACTCGCTAGTGAGCATGTCAGTCCTACTATCCCTAACATCTACAGTTCCCTCATAGGTGACTTCTAACTTGTGCCAAATTTCCTTAGCAGATTTGCATCCCATAATCTTATTGAAGTCATTAGCATGTAGTGCACAATATAATGCATTCATTGCACTGGAGTTAATTTGCAACTGTTTCATGTTAGTTTCATTTAGTTTAGCTTCATCCTTGGGAACTACTTTGTTATCTACGGTCTTGGAAGGCACATAATCACCTTGGGTTACAACTTTCCAGACTTTCCAATCCATAGTTTGCAAAAATATCCTCATGCGTTGTTTCCAAAAAGTATAGTTCACTCCACATAAAATAGGAGGTCTAGACGAAGATTGACCTTTACCAAAAGGGGATACACCTATGTTTGTCATAGAGATCTTTGTGTAGCTACTAGTTAGGATTTACTACAACTTAGGTCTCTGATACCAATTGAAATTAAAGATGTAATCCCAAGAGGGGGGTGAATTGGGTAATTAAAAATTTCCTAGTGGAATTTCAGTGAATATTAACCCTTTTAATTTAAATCACCACAACCACTCTAATTTCAATCACAATAAACTAATCAGCAACCATACTATACCAATCGACAATCCTAGATATGAATATGAAAGCTGAAATTACAAACCAAATTTAAACTTCAATTAATTCAGTTTATTAAACATCATAATCAGATTTTCAGCAATAATAAGTGATGTTCTCAAGACACAAATTCAGTAATACAACTGAGGTTATCTTGACACTTATGCTTCAATTAAATAATCAATTACACCAACTTAATCTCAGCCAAACACAACTAGTTTCAGATATCAAAACTTGTTTGATTTTTCATCCAATAACATAAACCAACATTCAATATGGTAACTTGATTAAACCACAATCAAATCTCAATATTCAGCAAGTTCCCAATGAATTCAAAATCATACACGCAGATTATAACTTGCAAGAATTAAAGAGAAAGGGAAAAAGAGCGAGCACAAGATTTTTTACGATCCTTGCCTAAAGCAACTCGCTGTGAGGATTTCCTCTACCCGCTTCTTTGAATAGGTGAAGCACTCCTTTTCCTGTTTGAAGGTGGAGACCCCTCTCTAACGAGAACAACCTCTCGTTAGGCAGTGATTCAACAACCCTAAACCGTCAAAGTTTGCACAAAAGCAAAATACAATCGTACAAGAAAATAACTCACAAAAGAGCATAATTTGTACAAATTTAAAACACAATATACTTCAGATAATCAATATAAAAGTGAAGCTCACGAATATATCACAAGTATTCTGATTGTAGGATGTGGATTTCAGATAAACAAATCAAAATTTCGCTAGGTATTTTAGTAAGAACCCACAACAGCTTTTCAGAAAGAATTTCAAGAGTATAACATGAATTTAGAGTTTATGTGAGTATTGGTTGCCCTTAATTGCAAAAAGATTAACTTTATATAGAGTAGAAACAATAGTTACCGTTTTCCCCAAGTTTGCTTTGGGTTTGGAAACCCAACTGTTTGAATTTAGAAACAAAATCCGCATTGTTATAAGTTTAAAACATCGACTTTAGTCGCCTGATCCATAGGGTCAGTCGCCTGAGCTTATTTAAAATAGCGCATAAGAACAGTCTGTAGCAGGTTAGTCGTCTGACCCTGATGGTTGAATTGCATAATCCCATTCTGTTCTTTTATTAACACTGGCAGTAGCATATCAGTCGTTTGATGCAAAGTCATCAATCGCCTGACCACTAACTACTTAGTGTTTTTCAAACTTTTATTCCAAAACTTGTTTTTGTTAACTTGGAAAACATATTTTAGACCTTACGAAAATATTTTCCATGTACTAAATCAGGTCTCTAAGTCCAGAATGAATCCTAAGAGCTTCAACTTCAATATTGAAAATAGAAGTACTTACGTTAGACTTAATCAAAATGAAACCATCTAAGTCCCTAAGTCTTCATGTTGTAAGGCTTTCAGTAACCATCTGAGCTTTGATCAATTTTTCAATTTTCTTCATATTCCTCTTGACTTGTAGCTTTAAATCTAAGCTTCATCAATTTTCTTCAAGTACAATTACTTGACTTCATTAATCACTTGAGTCCTAAAACTTAACTTAAAAACACGCTTAGTAACCTTGATTTGTTGTCATCAAAACGAGATTAAGTCTTGTTAGGCCAACACCTAAAACATACATTATTATGTCTATTAACCATTTCTAAAGTTTCATAAAACAATTCCCTACTTTACTACTATTTTCCATCATTTTTTTCAAATTGAAACCAAAATTGACATTGAAATCGAAATTTCCATACTTTTTGAAGCTTTGATATATTAGTCAAAATCGAAATTTAAGACCTTGCTCCTATGTATTGTTTTGACATGTCTATTTCTTATTTCTAGTCCTTGCATGTTGAAGCACTTTCCAAATGCCAAAATTGGGTGGAAGAATGCCATGGATGTTGAAATAGGTGCTTTGACCACTCGAGGGATGTGGGACTTAGTGGATCCTCCTCCAGTAAGGAGTTGGTTAGGTCTCATTGGGTCTACGCTAGTAAATAAATATCTTCTTGATAGCTTTATCGAACAACTTAAGGCTCAATAATTTGCCAAGGGATACACCCAAACATATGGTATTGATTATTTTGAGACCACCTATCCTGTTGCTCAATTAAATTCTATTCGTGTATTGATCTTGTTGGAAATTAATTTTAATTGGCCCTTATACCAGTTGGATGTGAATGCCTTTTTATATGGATTATAGGAAGAGGTATAGATGGAGAACCACCTAGGTATGTTGCTCAAGGGGAGGATGGTAAAGTATGTAGGTTGCATAAGGCATTTATGGTGTTAAGCAGTCTACTCAAGCCTAGTTTGACAAATTTAGTGTGGTGGTTTCTAAATTTGGCTTCATCCAAGGCTATTACGATCATTTTGTCTTTGTCCACAAAGTAGGGGCAAATGTGGTACTTTTAGTAGTTAATGCTGATGATATCATCGTCACTATCAATGACCAAAGTGAGATTGCAGATGTTAAGCAGTGGCGTCAAGATAAATTTGAAATTAAGAACTTGGGTGCTCTATGTTACTTTCTTGGTTGATATTGTACAATATGGGAAATGGTTGAGTCTATCTCAGTGAAAATATACTTTGGATTTTCTAAGTGTGACTAGTTTGTTAGGAGCTAAACCAAATAATACTCCTATGGCTCCTAAGATGAAGTTGCCTAGGGATGTTGGAGCAGAATTTGAAAAAGATAAGTGTCTATATAAGCAATTGGTTGGCAAGTTGATCTACTTGTCTGTCACTAGATCTGACATATTTTGCAATAGGGATTGTATGTCAATTTGTGGAAAATCGCAAAGGACCACATTGGGATATTGTTTGTAGGATTTTGCGGTATCTCAAAGACTCTCTTGGAAAAAGTTTGAAATATAAATGTAATGAAAATATTGAGATCATAGGATACTCTAATGCAGATTGGGTAGGCTCTATTGATAATTGAAGGTCTACTATTGGATACTGTACATTGGTGGGAGGTGATCTTGTTACATGGTGTAGCAAGAAACAAATTACCATAGCAAGATATAGTGCTTAAGTAGAATATCGAGCTGTGGCTCATATTGTGAGACCTTGTGTGGCTAAAATCTCTTATGTTAGAAATGGGGTATTTGGTAATGAAGCCAATGGATATGTTTTGTTGATAATCAAGATACCATTTATGTCACTAGCAGTCTCATATTCCATGAGAGGCCAAAGCAGGTTGAAGTTGATTGTCATTTTGTTAGGGATGTTTGTATTAAGGAGGGCTGTGAGGACTCCTTTTGTGAAATCTGTTGATCAGTTAGGCAACGTTTTTCAAAAGCTTTTAATTAAGCCTTCCTTGTCTAATGGTTATAACAAGCTGGCGTTGGGTGATATTTATACACCTTCCAGCTTGTGAGGGGGTGTTAAAGAGAATAGGTTATTTCAGCAATTAGGATTTGGAGTAGGGGTATTTTTGTCCTTAAGACTTCTATTAATAATAATATATAAGAGGGTAGACCCAGAGCAGTACATATGTCTCCAGGAAAAAGCCGCCTCATTCTTTCTCTTGCTTTCTTCTTCTTTTCTTATCTTCTTCTCCTCCTTTAACTTTACAACTATCTTTGAAGGAACTTGAGCATCCCTTTTGCTGCAAGAAAAAGCAAAAGATATATGTGCCTTAACAAAAGAAGGAAGATTTATATGAATGAAACCCCCAAGAAATCTAGATTCCAAATTCTAGCATCATCCTAATGGAAATATAGCAGTCGTCCAACATAATAAGCAAAAAAGAAGCTCCTAAAATTAAATTTCAAACAAAAGGAATATGTCTTAAGCATAAGGGAAGATGAAACCTCATCATGGTGAGAAGAAAAACAATATTAAGGAAAACAACAGGATTGTGCAACTTCTTCTGCTCAAACATCTTCCAAAAACTGAATACGATTTCATCAATCCAAATGGCATATATTCAGAGGAAGACTGTAAACATGTGATATGAACCTCTAAGGACTCTTTGAGGGAAGATTGTATGTGGGGTACTATGATGTGAACCTCCAAGGACAACTCAAAGAACTTTCCAAAACCTGCGTTTACATATCTTGCTCATTCTATTGCAAGCCAATTTTTTTTTTTTATAACTTTTTTTCAAAGGGAATTCACTTCCATGAGGAGCACCATAATCATTTAGCCAAAAGGGTGTTGTTTTAAGAAACCACATGTCGAATACCCAACCCTCCCTCTTCCAACCTACACACCACCTCTGCCTTCTCTCCTTTACGCCTGACCAGAGAAGACCTTATTATCCTCTCAAGCTTCTAAGACACCTTCAACCAAATTGGACGCCTAAATAAGTTATAGACCACTCTAAAACCAATCACGTAGCAAGGAAGGTTAGGTTTGAAACCCTACCAAATTTAAGATTAATAGCCCCAACATCATTCTTCCCCAAGTTAATTCTAAGACTGAAGACCCTCTCAATAATTTGCAATATAGTGAGAATGTTTACAAAGTGCATGTCAACACGTTTTGAATGGCGAACTCGATATGAGAAATCACCATAGGGATTGAGATATGGATCGAATCATGTCAACAAAATCTCCCCTACCTATTTTGTCCTAGTTGGTTTTAGAATATTTAATTTAATTAATATCAATGTTATGGTCTACTAGCTACTCCTAGAGTCCAAAGAATCAATAATTTATAGTTTGCATACCAAGGTCAGGTTTGGTATTACGATTGTGTGAGGGGAAGGTATAAGCACCCTCTACACGCCTATCCTTTCAAAGGGTACCATGATAGCTTTGAGATGTTCAAACATTAATCAAACAAAGACTTTGATTCTTCAATTTTAATTAAAGTGCCTTCCTTTAAGTATTTTTCCACCTTACAATCAGCAGGTATCCCATCAGGCCCATAGGGCTTTCCTTACCTTACCATGAGAGTCCCAAAAGAACATTATAACGAGAATTCTATGTTCCGTTGTCAAATTTTTTAAGGTGTTTTAATGTTAAGCAAGATACAATGTAGGTGGTCAAGTTAAAATACAGAGATACTCTACTTAATCATACAAGGGAAAGCACAGTAAGACAAGTGACTCACTCGAAAAATGAGCAGCTCGGAAGCTATCCCAAGTATAGGAGTTCTGTTGTGTAATATTTAGCCCAATGGCCAGATCGTCTCCTCAGGGAATGCATTTTAATTCCAAACTCGTGTAATTCCAAAAGAAATTAAGAAAAGAAAAATTTACTGAATATAGTTCAGATTCAGTTTCCTGGGATTTTTGAGATTTTGTGACGAAATTAAAACAACGTGAAATTTAATTTATGAACCTAACACGCACTAAATTAACAACAAGAAACAGGAAACAAACACAATAAAATAGGTGGTAACAAAATTAACTGCAGAAAAATAATCCTACATCTAACCATTCAGACAAGGAATAAAACTTATGTTTGAAATTTCGGACAGAAGCCTAAAAACGAAAGCTTTATTACGCAAGTGAAACATTTAACCTTAAAATCTTCAATCAACCACTAACGCAACCAAAATTAAATTTTTAACACAATCAAAATCTTAACATAACGTAAATTAAAAACTAAACTTTAATTATAACCAGACAGAAATTAAAAATTCCAATGCTTAAATTAAAACACAACTTAAATAAGCAAGATGAACTTAAACAATTATTAAGGAAAAGAGAGAATGAAAGAGAGAGAAAAGAAGAGAGATGGAGCAAAAATTTATCTAATAATAATATTCTTAAATTAAAGAACTAACTTAAACAAAAATTTAATCCCAACTTAGAATTGAAATAAACTAAATTCTTAACAAAAATTAATTCTACACTATTAAATTCAAAGAAAGAGAGAGAGAGAGAGAAACTGGAGATGCACGCCCAGCTGCAACTGCTGCCCCGGCCTCCCAGCCAGTTGCCAAGCTGCTGCCCCTAAAAAAAAACTCAAGAAAACCTAATCTAAAGTTCCCCAAAAGCAAACCTCTCTTTGACTTTTTCAAAATAACCCATAAATCCCCCTTCTTTTTACAATTCAGCCCCAGCAACTAGAAGAACCGTACGTTCCCAGCTTGCTGCATGTGGCCCTCACGTGGTCACATCAAGCTCTTTTTTTTTTTTTTTTCCTTCATTTTGTTAACACATAATCGGTTCTGCACTTTAAGGCCGATTTTGACCTAGTAAACATCCGTATCTCTCAAAGGTCAAAACACGAAAGTTGTAGAACTCTTTCTCATCTTTCCCCAGAATTTTGAATCGTCTCGATCGGAGCTCAGACGAGAAAGTTATGCCCAGATTACAGAGTAATGCTGAAACAGTCCATAAAAACAGCGTATGGTAACTTCATGTCTGATTTCGACCTTGATGCAGCTAGTATTTCTCAAAACGCAAAACATGAAAATTGTAGAGCGTTTTCTTATCTTTCTTCAGCATCTTGAATCATCGGAATCAAAGGTCGGATGAGAGAGTTACACACAGATTACGAAGTATCGTTGGTTTTTAGCTTCCAGTAGTCACCTTGCAATAAAAAATATCAAAAATTCTTAAATTACTCAATAAAATTCAAATATTATAAATAGAATACTGTGCTAAAATAATAAGAGTAATTAGGTATTTAATTAAAAATATAAGCCTCATTGCATGAATTAAAGCACCTAATTACGCAGTTTAAGCGCGTAATTAACAAGCAATAAACGATCAAAGCAAACCAAACATTTAGAGAATAAAGAATACTAAAAGAAGAACAAAATCACATGTTTTAAAAAAGCAACTGAATAAAATCCAATCCTACATTCTTGTTTTTTTTTTTTTTTTAAATCTATATTTCTATTTTTAATAAACAAAATAAAGAAAGATCAAAACTTTTATTTACACAGAAGCAACTTTTGATTTTTTTCAACTTTTCCTTTTGGGAATTTGGAAACGGAAACCCTAATCCGCAAGAATGCTAAAAAAGAAAACCCTAGAGGCCCTAAAAACCATATGAAGTAATTTTTTTAAGAATTTTTCTGTATTTTAAACACCTCTTTTATTTTTTGAAAGTTATTTAAAGGAAATTAGGGTGAGAAATAAATAATAATATTATAAATATTATTAACACTAATAATAATTGGTATCTAGTACTACAAAAAAAAAAAAAAAAAGCAAGGCAAGACAATTTTGTAATTTTTTCAGAAATTTTTTTGTTTTTTTACAATTTTTTTTAAGAGTAAAATAGATAAGATAATCTTATAGTCTTTGTGTCATCTAGGATCTTCCCACTAGTCCTTGGGTTATCGATTTTGCTGCCTCTAACCATATAACAGGTGCAACCTACTTCTTTTTTGCTCCCCATTATCCTAAAAATATACCTAAGTCCCTTGCTAATGGGTCCATTATTGCTGTGAAGTGGATAAGAACAATGAATCCTACTCCTTCCATATCTCTTTCTTCTGTTTTATACATTCCTAAATCCCCTTTCAATCTCATGTCAATTATTAATCTTGCAAAGTCAGTAAATTGACTTGTTAACTTTCTTTCTTAATTTTGTGGTTTTTTTCTATCTAAAGACGAGGTAGACAATTGACACAAGAGGTGAGGCTCGTTGGCTTTACTACATTGAGTCGCTTTCTCCTCCCATTGATTGCACAATCGCAGCTACACCACTTCAAATCCATTGTCGCCTTGGTCAACCATCCTCAGACAAGTTGAAACAGCTAGTTCCTACATTGAGTTTTGTGTCTAATCTTGATTGTGAGTCTCGTCAATTGGGAAAACATCATCATGTTCCCTTTGTTTCTTGGGTTGAAAAATGGGTGATTAGTCCTTTCATGCTAGTCAATTCCAATATCTGTAGTCCTAGTCATGTCACATCAAAGTTGGGGTTTCGGTATTTTGTTACATTTGTTGATGACTACTCCAGGATTACTTGGTTTTATTTAACAAAAGATTGTTCTGAGTTTTTAATATCTTTGTGCCTTTTGTTCTAAAATAAAAATTCAATTTGATATGTTACTCAGGATACTTCATAGTGATACTGCTAAGGAGTACTTTCGTACCCATTCACTGTCTATATGACTAATTTTGGTATGATCCATCAATGCTCTTGTAGCCACTCTCCACGACAAATTGAAGTTGCAAAGCGAAAAAAACATACATATCCTTGAAGTCAGTTGTACCCAAATGTATCAAATGAATGTCCCAAAAGCCTTTTGGAGTGATTTTGTGCTCACAATTTGCTCCTTCATCATTAAAATGCCATCTTCTATCCTTCGTAGCAAAATCCCCTAGTCAATTATAAATCTCCTTTATTCTCCCTTCCTCCTTGTATATTCGGTTGTGTCCTTTGTCCATTAGTATAATCCATGAATGGATAAGTTGGATCCTCGTGCTATCAAATGTATTTTTTTGGGCTATTCCTATACTCAAAAAGGATATTGGTGTTATAGCCCTACTTTGCATCAATTATTTGTCTCTACTGATCTCATCTTTTCTGAGTCTACCCCATACTACTCTGATTGCTTGAGTTTTGTTGACCTTGATGAGTCCCTTCCTTTACCTTGCCTTCCGAAACCCAACCTATTATCTATGCCCAATCCTTCTACATTTTTGTCCAGTTTGAGTTTTTCTACTCGCTTGGATTATTCCAATTTTCAAGTATACAAACGATGACTCAAGTGAGGAGAGCCTCTTCTAGCTTCTACTACTACGTCTCTAGATCCCTCCTGAAATGATCTTATTTCCTATGATGTTGGTGCTCCTATAGATGTTCGGTAAGGTAAATACACTTGTATCTAACATCTAATCTCTAATTTTGTTTGTTATGATTTCTTGTCACTCTCGTATTATTGTTTCGTTAGTGCTTTGGCTTCTGTTGCTCTTCAAAAATCTATTTCTAAATCCCTATCCCAGTCTAGGTGGGGGAGTGCAATGGTTGAAAAGGTGTGTGCACTATGTGATAAACATACGTGGGATTTGATACCTTTTCCTTCTGATAAGTATGTGGTTGATTGTCATTGGTTGTACAATGTGAAAGTCAATCTTGATGGTTTTGTAGCTCATTTGAAGGTTTGCCTTGTTGCTAAAGGATATACTCAGGTGTATGGTTTGGATTATTTAGACAAATTCTCTCCGGTCACCAAACTTACCTTAGTACGTTTGTTCATCTCTTTGGAGACTACTTGTTATAGGCCTTTACATCAGTTAGATGTGAAGAATACTTTACTACATGGTGATCTTCATGAGGAGGTCTATATGGAGCAACCACCTATGTTTGTTGCTCAGGAGGAGTCAGGCTCAATGTGTCAACTTAAGAAATCATTATATGAATTAAAAAACAATCTCCCAAAGCACAATTTGGCCGATTTAGTATTGTAATACTTGAGTTCGGCCTCTGACAGTGTGCAGTAGATCACTTTGTATTTTATCGTCATACTCCATTTGGCAAGATTTTGCTTATTGTATATGTGATGACATTGTGATCTTTGTTGACGTTAATCGAGGCATCCAATACCTAAATATTTCCTTACAAAGTAAGGTTCCGACCAAGGACTTGGGACCATTGAAGTACTTTTTGGTTATAGAAGTGTCGAGATCTTGTGCGAGAATCGTCTTGCCACAAAGGATGTATGTTGTTGATCTTTTAGATGTGACAGGGTTGTTGGTATCCAAATTTGTTTATACACCCATGGATTCCAATTGTAAGTTAGCGCCACATATGGGTGCTTTGTTGCCTAACCTAGGGTGGTACCAGAGACTTGTTAAAGAGTTGAATGACCTCACAGTCACTCGAAATACATCCTTCGCAACAAGTGTTGTGAGTTAGTTTCTCGATTCTCCGAGAACAAGTCATTAGAATCTAGTAATTTGCATTTTGAGATATCTCAAAGGTGCACCTGCTAGAGATCTCCTATATTAGGATGGGGGTCTAACTCATATTCCGGGATATAAGGATACAAATAGGGTCGAGTCACCTTCTGACCGAAGATCCTCAATCAAGTGCTATATGTTTGTTGGTCGTGATTTGGTGTCTTGGAAAAGTAAGAAATAAACTATGGTGGTCAAGTCAAATGCTAAGAAAGAGTACAGGGCTATGGCGTATACTACATGTGAACTTGTTTGGTTAAGAACATGATGAAAGAACTAAGCTTTCCACATTCTCAGCCTATGGAGTTGATGTGTGATAATCGAGCTATTATTCATATTGCCTCCAACCCGGACTTCCATAAGTAGACAAAGCACATTGAAGTTAATTCACTTTCTTCGGCAGAAACTTGTACAGGAGCTTATCACAACTACTCATGTGAAGTCTGAGTTTCAGCTTGCTAATTTGTTCACTAAAGCCTTGGGAGGTGCTCGCGTGAAATTCATTTGTGACATGCTTGGAGCATTTGATATATATGCTCTAACTTGAGGGGGAGTGTTAATGGTTATTTAGTCATTTAGTGTTATCATTATGTGTTGGTTATGTTAGGAAGTGTGAGTTAGTAAGGGTATTATGGTCATTGGGAGAGACCTATCATCGAGGTTAGGTCTTCCATTACCCAATTATTCAACAAGAAGTTCAATTAGTGTGCAGTTGCATACAAAGGTTGATGGAGTAGGCATTCCCACCTCGTGTCAATAATCTCAAATGCCTCCTTGAATTTATCCTCTTTCTCACTGAAAGTCTTAGTCATGGCTTCCTTAGCCCTATCCATAGCTTCATAAGTATATCCCTTTGCAGGTTTCTTTTTCCCATTTACCAAACAGAGCACACGGATACTCTAAAGGTTGGCATCAAAACAATACTAGCTACTATTTTCCAGCTGCCTCCTTCAACCATTTACTAATTGTTGAATAATTGTGTAAATTGGAACACCTAACAAGAATGATGTTTCTCCCTCTATTTATAATATATGTCAAGTACAATGCCAATGACCATAATACCCTTACTGACTCACACTTTCTAACACAACTCTTAACAAATACTAATAATGCTAAATGACCAAATTTTCATTAACATTAATATTTCAATCTTCAGAGGCAAACATATTTCTAAAGTTGTTCTTCTGAAGGTGTATTGAATGAAGAGTGATGAAGGCAGCTGCAGATCTTGTAATTGCAGGCCTTATTAACTCCTTTCCTCCTGTGAATTACCTCATCAAGTTCACCGCACCAACATGGTTATAAATATAATCATTCGAAAATATTGCTATTTTCAAAGTTGTATGAATTGTAGGCATCTTTCCAATATCCTCCAACACAAAATCGAGGCAATGGGCAGCACAAACTGTCCAATATAAATGTGGCCTCTTTGCTTCCAACAATCTCCATTTTCAAAAATCAAAGAGTGAAGCCATTAAAAAATTAAAATAGTATGCAGTTTTAGGAATAAGTTCTTACCTGCTGCAACATAATTTAAGGAATTATCAGTCAATGCTTAATCAAATTTGATTCTCCAATTTCCTTCACCATCTCATCAAGTAATCTATACATTCTATCTGCATTCTTGACAACATTAGAAGCATCAATAGACTTGATGAACACTGATCCCTTTGGAGAATTCACTAAGAAGTTTATTATTTCCTTATTAGCAACAGAATCCCTCCCACTATTGAACGTAATCGAGAATACATATTTTGCATATTCCTCCTTATGGATCTTAATCAAATCTTTCATTTCACTAACTTCCTTCTTCAAGAAAGGAATTCTCACTTCATGAGAGCTAAGCAGTTTTATTTCTAGGACCATATTGCCTAATCGATTCAAGTGCCATTGCAATCTCCAAATGACAGCATTAAATGGTATTCAAGCATCATACATCCACTTAACAGAATCTGTTATTGCCTTTTTTCTTAATTCTTTCTTGCACACCTCATTATTTAATTGATGTTTGCTTCATCTTTCCTTATTTTCTATCTTGAATTGCTTTCTTTGGATCAAGAGTAAAAAGAAACTAGTTTATAGGTCCCTTTTGTTTTGGTTTCCTCAAGATGGATTTGAAGGAACTCTGACTTCCACTACTAATCACTCTCTTGCCATGAGCGCAGTTTCCTAAACTTCATTCTCTTCATCTTCACCATAACAATCTATGTCATCGAAGTCGGGCAATTGCTCATTTTCCTCCTCTCATATTTCTTCAACATATACTCCCTAAACTCCTCATGGATATAAGGAGAGCACTTAGAGCATTCTTTTACATTTCGAAATCCTCGAACGATATGTTGTTTTGCCTGAAATACTCCTCCCTTTGTGATTTTACCACAAAAATTGCAAGTCAAATTCTTTCTATGTTTTTTTATCTTCCAAATGTGCATACTTCCATGTAGGATCTTTCCTTGCAGAGCCTTTGGGATCCATTTAAGATTTATGCCTTGTTACCCTAATTGCAGAAGAAGTGTATATTTTAGACAAACATAAATTAATTAAATTTTCCATTTCTTTATCTGGTATCCAATATCCAATTGGATTATTGGATTGGAATATAGAATATCATAATAATGGTACGGTAGGGGCAGATGGAATTTCAAGTGGAGCAAAGAAATGCATAGAGATCGGAAAGAACACCAACGACAGAAGCACTCTACTGGGCCGACACTGACACTGAGAGACGAAAGCTAGGGGAGCAAATGGGATTAGATACTCGAGTAGTCCTAGCCGTAAACGACAGGAAAATATATGTTGTATTCCAAGAAAAATGGAAACTAAATAATTCAAAAATGTATATATGTACTTGCATTAACTTGCATTTAATTGCCTAAGAGCAGGGAAGCTTGCCAACCACCAGTAGCAGCAAATTACTGAGCCCTGAGGCTAAGTTTCCAAGAAGATGTAGAAGAATAAGAAGAAGAAGAAGAAGAAGAAGAAGAAGAAGAAGAAGAACTGTGGCCCAACCTGGTTGAATCGAGACTCGGTTACTCAGGACCAAGTTTCGAAGAACTAAGAAGAAGAAGAAGAAGAAGAAGAAGAAGACTTACCTATTTGAAGAAGCTGATGACTCACGAACAAGGTCTTAAATTTCGATGGCAACACAAATTTCGAAGCTCCAACAGTACATAAATTTCAACGTCAATTTCGATTTCAATTTCTAAAAACAACAAAAATTAGTAGTAAACCATGGAACTCTTTTTTTAAATTTTATAAATGGTTAATAAACATAATTATGTAAGTTTTACAGCTAATATATTTCAAGTTAAATACGTCTATGTTGTGTATGAGGTGGAAAAGTTGTAATATAATATGTGCATCAAACATATTTTTGAGATAATGTGCATTAAACATATTCAGTTAATACAAATGAAATTCATAAATCGTTTAAATATTATTTATTATATGAATAATGATAATTTAGACATGAATGGTTAAATAAAATGCTTTTGTAAGTTTCTTTTTTCATATAATTTCAAAAGCAATCATAGTAATCTTGTTTCACAAAAATAAATAAAATAAATTAAGAGAGAAATTTCACTTCACTCCTAAATCTCTCATTTGAATTCCAAGTAAATTTCTTTCTATAGTTAAAATTTCAACAAGTTTCACTAAAATTTTGAGATTTTAATAAATTTCGAATGATTCGTTGAGATTTCAATAGAAATTATGCAAGATAGAAATCGATTGCTATTTTGATTTCAAGGGTGACGGAAAATGGAGATTTTGACTGAAATTTCAACAATTTCGTTGAAATTTAAGACCATGCTCTTGAAGACAAAGGCTCTAGCAAAGACATCTTACCCTTATTTACTCACGAAGATAAAGGCTCTCGCTGGTTCGAAGACTCTAGTGAAGATGATGGCAGGGCTCTCTCGCTAGTTCGAAGGCTCGAAGATGAAGGGCTCTAGCTCTCACGCTAGGGCTAGAGCTTAAAGTAAAAATAAAAAAGTAAATTTTTTGCTTGAAAGGTAAAAAATTAAGGTTAAAGGCCAGATCTATCAAGGCAAGATTCACTAGGCCTCGCACCTACCTGAGCTTCGCTGCACCTATTTGCGCTTCATTTAGGTCACATCACCTCAAGCCTATTGATGCGCCAGCCTATTACCTCTCTACGCCTTGCACCTAGGTGCGTCTCAGGCATGCTTGACTGCTATGAGCTCCAAGGATATCAATGGCTTTTTCCATAGGACTCAAGTGTGCATGTATCCCCCCTTTAATTGAACATGAATCTGAATGTGTCTTCGACCTATGTCTCTTCCCATGCTTGAGCCTCTCCAATGAGTATCTCTCTCTAAGCTTGAGTTTCTTTGACTTGTATCTCTCTCCAAGTTTGAGCCTCTTCAACATGTATCTCTCTTTCAATTCAACATACCCCTCCCCCCAACTTGCAAAGGGAACCCTAGCTTCCTTTTTATAGAGAAAAGGTAGATAGGGTGTTGTCCTAATACCTTATTTCCACGAGCACCCTTGATGATTAAGGAAATCCTGTCCTTGTCCCACAAGATTGCTTGGACACAAGCAATTAAATATAAAATTGGAGGCCACAATCTAGCCCAAAATTAAATTGCACTAGCAAGAGCTTAGAGAAAGGTAGAGAAATCACAAGTAGTTGCCTCATGACCAATTATTATCCTTTATCCTCTACTCAGTTGAGAAATTTTCATCCCAAACAAAATTGGGTCTATAGAGTCAATATGGTCATCTTGAAAAATGATACAGTCATCAAGAATTGCAAATTGGAAGCAATCACCTCCTCCCTAGCCACCTTAACAGCCCTGACTACTCTTTCCACAGCCCTATCGATGCTCTTTCTCAAAGCACCCAACACAAGGACAAGTTAAAAATGGGCGAAATGATCCTCTTGCCTGACCTCCTTAGATGATCTAAGTCACTCTTTAGGCTGCCATTAATTATGAATGAGGAAAAAGCAAAATAAATTTAAGCATCTATAGATTCTTTGCTAGAAAAAAGGGATAAAAAAAAAATTGGTGGTGGGATCAAGCTGTCCAAAAACCATTAAGAGGAAAAAAAAATTGGTATAGAACGTGGCAAAAATATAAAAAAAAAAAGTGAACCTTACTATTGAATAATTGGGTAAAATGGAAACCCTTACTAACTCACACTTAAAAACATAACTTTAACACATACTAAAAATGCTAAATGACCAAAAATAACAACACTCCCCATCAAACTAAAGCATATATATCATATGCTCCTAGATTTACAAATGAATTTCACACGAGCACCTCTCAAGACTTTAGTGAACAAATCAGCAAGCTGAAAATCAGGCTTCACATGACTGGTTGTAATGAGCTTATGTACAAGTTTCTCCCCAACAAAGTGACAATCAACTTTAATGTGCTTTGTCCAATGTCCGCTCATGGTGGGTTGTAGGCAATATGAATGGCAGCTCAATTATCACACACATCAACTCCCTATGCTAAGAATGTGAAAAACATAGTTCTTCGAACATGTTTTTCAACCAAACAAGTTCACTTTTAGCGTGAGCCATAGCCCTATACTCTAACTCAGCACTTGACTTGGCCCCCACATTTTGTTTCTTACTCTTTCAAGAAACCAAATTTACTACCGGCAAAGATATAGACTCGATTGTTAATCTTTCGTCAGAAGGCGACCCAACCCAATCTGCATTTATATATCCCTAAATATGAGTGTGGCCCCAATCATGGTCTTTATTTCCATGAAATTGTCGAAGTTTTGTTGAAATTTACACTTTCCATCACCCTTCAAATCAATTAGCAATTAATTTTTGCCTTATATTATATAATTTCCATCAAAGTTTCAACAAATCATCCAAAGTTTATTGAAATCTCAAAATTTTAGCAAAACATGTTGAAATTTCAAATATGGAATAAAATTTTTCGGTATTAAAATGTGAGATTTATATGAAAAAATGAAACTTCTCTCTTAATTTATCTAATGTTTTATTGAAAGAAAAAGATCATTTCAAGGGCTTTTGAAATTTTCTGAATATTTGAACTTACAACAATATTTTATTTCACCATTCATGTCTAAATTATCTTTATTTGTATAATAAATAATCTCTAATTGATTTATGTATTTCATTTATATTAACCAAATATGTTTAATACACATTATATTACAACTACTGGACCTTATACACAACATAGATGTATTTAGTTTGTAATATATATTAGTCTTAAAACTTCCATTATTATGTCTATTAACCTTTTTTAAAGTTTTATAAAAGAATTCCATGCTTTGCTATTAGTTTCCATAGTTTATTCAAATCAAAATCGAATTTGATATCGAAACCAAAATTTCCATCCAAATTTGTGTACATTTTAGTCAAAATCAAAATTTAAGATTTTGAGCCTAATCCTATCATAAGAGACCTCTCCCTAATGCACCTTTGAAATATCTCAAAATGCAAATTACTACATCCCAATGACTTGCTCTCGAAGAATCAAATAACTAACTCTCAACACTTGTTTCTAAAGATATATCTAGTCAAGTAACTATGAGATAATTCAACTTTCCCACAAGTCTCCTATGTCATCCTGGGTTAGGCAACAAATCACCCATATTTGGCACTGATTACTATTTGGGTCCATAGGTATATCAACAAGTTTGGATCCCAATAACCAATCTCATCTAAAGGGAACACAATGATGTTTTCCCAACTAACAAAATCCACACTCAAGCCTAGACACTGAACTTAAGGTAGGAACTAGTTGTTTCAATTTGTCCGAGGACGGATGACCAAGGTGAGAATGGATGTGAAGTGGTGTAGTAGCGGTTGTGTTAGCCATGGGAGAAGATAGCAATTGAAGTAGTAAAGTCCACGAGCCTCACGCCTTCTGCTAATTGTTTTCCTCGTCTTCAGATCCTGAATAACTACAAAATCTGGAAAGAAGGTTGCATAACAATTTAGTGCCTTTGTAAGCTTACTAAGTGACATGAGATGAAAAGTGGACTCAAGAATGTACAACGAAAGAAAGAGAGGTGGAGGAAGTAGGATTTACTATTCCTATTCCCTTAACTGTAGTTGTGGACGCATTGGCAAAAGTAACTTAAGGCAGTTTTTTAGGTTACACCTGTCATATGGTCAATAGCAGCAGAGTGTATAATCCAAGGACTCGTGGGAGAGATACCAGATGACATATAGACTGTAGGATTACCCAAAGATGCAATGCAATGAGATGCTTGTTGGGATGCTTGATACTGTAGGAACCTTGAATACTCTTCCTTTGAGACAATTATAGTACATGGTTCATCTGAACCAATGCTTAATGAGGGAAACACACTTTTGGGACTTGAGGACACCATCATGACACACACAACCTCGATACAACACAAATCAAAAGTACAAAGCAAACAAAATACTCTTGGGATTCCAAAAGTGAACTTTTGGACCAACTGAAACAACCACGACTGAACTTCCGGACCAACTGAAACAACTACAAATGATCAATCACTTATTCAACCATGAACAAGTCACCAACAACTAGACATAGTGCTGCCACAGCCCCACAAAATTAATGTATAAATGTTGCCACTGCTCCAAGAGACTCACCGATGAACTTTACTAATACCTAACAACACTAGATTGCCATGAGTTCATGGTTGAAAAAGGTTGGGTTTTTGAGCAACAAACATGCCCAATAGCTTGATGTTGTGGTCTATGGAAGTAATCAAGACATTTTGCAAAAATAAATAAATAAATAAATAAAAATGATGGCCAAGAATTTGTCTCATGTTCTAGCGCATGGAGTCGACACTTTTGGTAGTCGGCCAACGGTGGGCGCACATTAGTGGGTTTCCAACGATGGGGTTTTGCAAAATCTATAGATTTGAGCGTTTTTTTGGTTATATGGTTGGTTTTTTGAAAAATGGAAAGGTTTTGAAGGTTCTCAAAAGCACAGCGATGGCTACGGAATTTTATGGCAATGGCTGAGTTTCTCGCCAATCCATAAACTTGTTTCTAGGCTGTAGGGTTGTGGTTGATCCTCCTATATTGATTGATTTGCATAAGACGGTTAGGTTTAGTGTTTGGTTTGGAGGTAGGTTTTTGGGTTTGGTGGTGGCGGTGCTATTGTTTAGGTTGGATCTTGCTCAAATGCTGAATGATTGAGTAAATTGAAGGCCTAATATCAATGATAGGTCTCTCCCTTTATTTATAATGTATGTCAAGTTCAATACGAATGACCAGAATGCCCTAATTCACTCTTAATACAATAAGTCCAGCACATACTAATAATGTTAAATGATGAAATAACCATTAACACTTATAGAGGAAGTGAAACAAGAAAATCAAAATTTGCCACAAGAAGCAAAACCCCATATTTCTTCTAAACTATCTCCTTATTGTTCCAAAGCAACTAAGCAACTAGAAGGAGATGGAGCCTTTAGTGAAGCTAAACGAGACGTACTTAAAGTTGCTAGGGCTAGAGATAGGACTTTGATGGTGTAAAACTTATTAAAAAAATGAGTGACTGTCTTGGTTAAAGATTAAGACGTAAAATAAAGATGGCAAAGTTGCTTTGATAAGATTTTAATTTAATGCAAACTTGGAATTGATAAATTAGGAAAAGGCTAAAAATTTGAGACTTGTTCGCAAAATTAAAGTTAGTGAAACTTAAGTTTGTTTTTAAAAAAATGACAAAGAAAAGTTATAAGATCAAATGACATCCTAATAGAAGTTTCGAAATGCCTAGGGGATAACAATGTTATATGTTTAACTAATTTATTTAACACAATTATATGAACTTAGAAAATAACAGAAGAATAGAGGAAAAGCATTTATACAAAAATAAAAGAGATATTCAAAATTGTAATAACTATTGTGAAATTAAATTTTTGAGTCGTACTATGAAATTGTGGAAAAGGGTAATTGAACAAAGACTAAGGTTAGAATTAGAAACGAGGGTCTTAGAAAATCAATTTTGTTTTATGCCTGGGAGATCAACTATAAAAGCTATATATCTTTTAAGAAGATTGATGGAAAATTTTAGGAAAAAGAAGAGGGACTTGCATATGGTTTTATTGACCCAAGAATCCTATGATGGGATACCTAGGAAAGTTTTACATTGAGCTCTATAAAAATAAAAAAGGGAATATGAAACAAGTATACAAATGTCAATGAGGATATATATGATGGAGTAATGACTAGCATTAGGACTACTGGAATTTACAATTCCAATAGATGTACATCAAGGATGTGCTTTGAGCCTTTATCTTTTTGTATTACTGATGGATCAACTTACTACAAGTATCCAAAATGAGGTTCCATGGTGTATGTTGTTTACAAATGATATTGTCTTGATTGATGAAATTTGGGGTGGAGTATAATCTAAGTTAGAATTATGGAGAGAGGCTTTAGATTCTAGAGGTTTTACAATAAGTAGGAATTAGATAGAATATAAAAATTGTAATCTTAGTTATGGTAAGAGGAATATTGAGATGAAAGGTTAAACTTGATGGTCAAAAAATTAATAGCACTAGTAGATTGCAATACCATGGATCTATGCAAGTTGAAGAAGAAATTGAAGAAGATGTAATACATAGATTACCCGTAAAATTAAAAGTAAGTTTTATAGGATGGCTATAAGTTAGGCAACTAGAAGCAATATATCTAAAAAGTAAAAGCTTCCAAAATAAGGATGCTAAGGTGGATAAGTAGCAAAGTTAAAAGATAAATTTAAGGAATGAACATATTCACAATAAACACTCCCTCTTTTACCAAAACCCCAAGAATTCACCAATATAAAGTCATACACTTTCAGCAGAGCTACCCAATCCTCAAATACTTTTCATACTTAACATTTAGAAAAGGATGAATAGTAGTCTCGTTTGCCTTATGGCAGAGCACACAAACATATTCACTGAGAGTTTTATGAGGTCTCCTTTTATGTAGCAACTCATTTGTACTAATCCTATTAAGAACAAGTGTCCAAATGAAAGCTTGGATCTTGAAAGGAACCTTTGCTTTCCAAACAGCTTGAAAGAATTGGAGTTTGAAGATTGTTTTTTTTTTTTCTTTTTATATAAAAAAGATACATTAAGAAAGGAAAATAATACAAGCAATAGTGGAGAAAGGATCCTCAAGAAGGAAAGTTAAAAAACAAAGAAAGAAAAATAACCCCAAAGCCTAATTGCCCACCAACCCAAAGATCTAAGAAGCACCACCAAAGGGGAAAAAACCGCTTTTAGATCATTTCTATCATAGTTAATAGAGCATTTCACGTTTGTCAATTCCTTTTGACCCCGCTTAGCCTTACTTTCACCACCATCGAAGTGGATTTCCTGCCCCCCTGAATTAGCTAATGGCGGACCCATATTATCCAACAAATGTTGAAACTCAGTGGAACAAGCCCAATATGCTCATCCTTGCCGATTCCATCATTCTTTGAACCCAAAAATCCTTTAGAAAAATCTGATTCTCAACCAAGTTGTTTTCGAACCCCATCAATAAGAGCTCTCTATCATAATAAAAATCACTCCAACTCACCCTCCTTGTTGTGAAGCATAACTCCATTTCTTATTCTTAATAGAATTTCCTTCATTGACCTTTTTTGGTATATCAATTTTCGACCCAGTCAAGGGCTCCTCGATGTAAAAGTTGTCGTTTCTATGTCCTCTTAAAAACTTAACCTCCATTGCATCTACACTAGAAAACCTCTCAATTGAGGAGTCCCTTTGTTTCATATTCTTCTGGCCCCATTAAGAATACAATCATGATAATGCTGACTTTCTAGTAATCCTAGATTTTGTCTTTGCTTAAATTGCCACCTTGTTATTACTAAAACTCACACTGTCTATACTCTGAGTTTGTTCCACTAGGAACTGCATATTGGGATCTTCATCTTTGAAAGATACCCTTCTTGGGGATTTGAAGAATTTAAGAAAAATTAAAGAGAAGACTTTGAATAGAAAGACTATTCCACCTGTGATGCACTTAATTTCCTAATTTTTCACACATAGTTAGTCTCTCGCCCGAGCAAAGGAGGGTTGGATTGGGTAGCTGACAGACAAAGTAAAACTTGTTATATCACTATGATATGAAACCTTATCGATTATTCATTGGGGCATCCCCTACAAGTGGCGCTTTGCACCACCTAGGTATAGCGGAAAGTGGGCGACGGTGGGCTAGGTTGTCGCCCCGAAGCAATGTTGTGTCAGCATCTGGGTATGGTGTCAAATATACGAGGGTTCACACATTATTCTAGATGTGAGCGAGTAAAGAAGTTAGTTCATGAGACTAGGATTAGATTAGCAACTTGGAATATAGGGACAATTATGGGTAAAAGCATAAAAATTGTGGGCAGAATGACTAGAAGAAAAATTAATCTAATCTACCTTCAAGAAAATGAGTGGGTGGGGGAGAAAGCTAGATAAATTGAAAAATTAGGATTCAAACTTTGATACACTAGAAAAGAAAAGCATAAAAATGAGGTAGGAATTATTGTAGACAAAAAATTTAAAAATACTGTTGTAGATGTCAAAAAAGTAGGGGATAGAATTATAAAAATCAAGATGGCCTTAGGCCAAGAGATGATAAATGTTATTAGTGCTTATGCTCCTCAAGTAGGCTCAGCCAAAAAGAAACCTTAAGAGACAATTTTGGGAAGATATGGACAGTATTATACAAGGGATATCAAGGACTGAGAAAATATTCATAGGAGCATATTTGAATGGACATGTTGGAAGGGATAATAAAGGTTATAAGAGGATGCATGGAAAATATGGATATGGAGAAAAAAATGAGTTTGAGGAGATGAACTTAGACATCGCTGTGTCATATGATTTTATTTCAATGGATACTTGCTTTAAGAAGAGAGAAGAGCACTTAATAACCTTCAAAAGTGGACAAAATAAAAGTCAAATAGATTTTTTCTTAACTAGGAGGGTAGATTGTTCATCATGTAAAGGATTGTAAAGTTATCTCAAGTGAAAGCTTAACCACATATAGTTTTAGTGTAAGATATTTGTATTAAAAAATGGAAGAGAAAAGATAAAATAAATAAATGCAAGAGAACTAAATGGTGGAACTTAAAGCGAGAAAATATAATAAAATTTAAAGATATAATGATCAAAGATGGTGATTGGACTATAGAGTATGGTGTAGACACAAACACTCTTTGGAGTAGGATAGCTAGCTCTATTATAAAATAGCAATAAGGATTTTAGGTGAATCAACAAAAAGATTCTTGAATAGTAAAGGAAGTTGGTTGTTGGATCCAGACAGCTGTAAATACAAAGAGAATTTGGTATAAAACATAGCTAAAATGCAGAAACATGGATAACTTTGAAAAGTATAAAGAGGCAAGAAAAATGCAAAAAAGGTCGTTAGTGAATCTAAACAGAGTTCATTTAATAAATTTATATGCTAGATTGGATACAAAAACGAGGGAAAGAGACATTTAAACTTGCTAAATCTAGAGAAAGAAAGAGTAAGGACTTAGGTAATATAAAATGTATGAAAATTGAGGATTATATTGTCTTGCTTAAGGAAGAAAACATAAAAGAAAGATGGCGAAGTTACTTTCATAAGCTATTTAATGAAAACCAGGTAGAAGGCTTAAACTTAGAGTTGACAAATGAGGAAAAGGTTAAAAATGTGAGATTTATTCGCAAAATTAGAGTTAACAAAGTTAAGTTTGCAATAAAAAAGATGAAAAATGGAAAAAGCTATAGGACAAGATAACATCGCAATTGAAGTTTGAAAGTGCTAGGTGATAATGGAATTTTATGTTTAACTAATTTATTTGACAATCTTATAAAAACTGAGAAAATGTCAGACAAATGGAGGAGAAGCACTTTGAGTTAGTTATTGTGAGGGGCAATAGAAGGGTATGGGTAGACCCAAAATAACTTAGAATAAGGGTTTAATAACCCTGAATTTGTCGAAGGAAATTGTTCATGATCGAATAAATTGGCGGAAGAGGATTCATGTAGCCGACCCCACCTAGTGGGACTTAAGGCTTGGTCGTTGTTGTTGTTGGGACTTGATCCTTCACCCTCATAGACATTTCCTTTCTAGGAATGAGGGCAATGAAAGTAGAGTAAATACTTTGGCACGTCGCCCTCAAAAAATCTCATGACGCCATTTGTCAAAACTTACTCTATTATTCTTAAAAGCAGCCATTGTAAAACCATCCAGAGTCAGTGCTTTATCCCTATCCATGTCAAGCACAGCCCTCCTAAATTCCTCCAAATCAAAAGGCCTCTCCACCAATTTGCAGGGTGGGTATCATTCCTCTAGGAATTGCCATTGTGCAAATAAGTTGTTCTTTAAAGACTCGGCATCATTCCTCTAGTAACCATGGATTGTTGTTGATTGAAATTTGACTACCTAATTGGAATGAAATTTGAATAGGACAATATGTCTGCTTTGCAGCACCATTAATAAGTTTTGTTTGGCATTTATGTGCAGGAAAATCTACTATTCTTAGGTTGCTTTTCAGATTTTTTGAGGTGCATTCGGGGAATGTAAGTTACTATTTCTGTTATTATTCACTACTTTTAATGATTTGACCAATCATCTTTGGCATTTTTGTACTATCAGTCCCATGATTACATCATCAATGATGCTTTACTATCTTGTGTACTTTTGATCTCATGTATTAGTCCCTGGATCTAGTAAAACCTGGAATTTTGATTAGGAATGCTAAATAAAGTTTGGTATCGCAGCATAGCTAATTGGATGAGTCCAATAGTTGATATGCAGATAAATGTGATTTATATATTTTAAGTTTGATGGTATTTAAAGTTGACTTTGGCCTGCTTTCCATGCACAGCCATGAATTTTTTGCTAGGACGGCATTTAAATTTCACTCACTTGGTTTCCTTGAATCCTTACATATCCATTCACCATTTGCTCCATAGATAACGATAGATGGTCAAGACATACGGGACGTAACACTTGAGAGTCTTCGGGAGTCCATTGGTGTTGTTCCACAAGATACTGTAAGCTCACAAAAGCAGCATATTTTTCTTTTCTTATAAATAGAAATGCTAAAAGTAGTTTCTCCTTGTGGTCTCCTGATACACTTACCCTATGATTTGGCCACTTGGCATTTAAAAAACAAAAAACAAAAGTCGATAGCTTTTAACCCTAAGCCATTATTTATGAAAAGAAATATATAAAAATAGGTAGCTTTGATATTTTAAAATCGTCTGAAATGATTACCTTATATTATATTTCAAAAAATAGCCAAATGACCCAATCATAGGCCAAAATTTTAAGGAGACTTCATTGGAGCAACTACTCTTAGTATCCCTCTTCACATCAGCTTCCCACATCAGACACTGCAAGTTATGGCATTTGCGGGCAAATCATTCATGCTTGATGGCAGGTACTTTTCAATGACACAATATTTCACAATATTCATTATGGTCGTCTTTCAGCAACTAAAGAAGAGGTTCATAATCAACTTCACTGTCACATTAATTTCCTTCTTTCCCTAGAAATAAAAATAAAAAACTGCTGCTAATTTCAACTAGTTATTTAAAATTGACTAGTTTGAATGATTCTTGTTTAGGTGTATGATGCTGCTCGACATGCAGCAATTCATGACACTATCATGAAGTTCCCAGAGAAATATTTTACTGTTGTCGGGGAGCGAGGACTGAAGGTTAGAGTTATCCTGCTATTAATTAAATGTTACTGTGACAGAATACTGTTTGAGGTGGTCAGTGGGTTTGGCGTTTGGGCTTCAAATTATTGGCTGCCAAATCGGGTGCCACCTCCTCAATCTATATCTCATGAAAAGAACAAAAGAAATAAATAAAAAAAAATGGTATAGTTTCAATTAATGTAATGTCACCGTGATTTCAAGTTAAATTATCAGATTTTACCTGCTGGTTTAAGGGTTCTCCATAATCACTTGCCATTTAACGGTGTCTCGCCTTATAACCAAAAAGCAAATAACAATTTGAAATTGTTTTGAGCAAGTTATAAAATAAATATACTGTTTGTCGGGGGAGGGGACATTGAAAATGACCCCAAAATTTTGTGGGGGTATGAAACTAACTTTGATAAGATAATTACCAGAGCAAACCAAGGAAACTGAAATAGTGACTGAAAGTATTGATTGCCTTCATTTTTTGTTTTTCATAAATGATTAACAAGATGGTCCTAGTGGGAGGATGCCCACAGTAATTATTCTCTTGTTGGATCCAAGTGTTTTTAAGGCAAGTTCACTCCCATAGGAATTGTTGCAAAAGAAAAAATAAAAAAGTTCTTTAAATTATTGTTCATAGCACTGTACCAGCTTCTGTAGTGTGACCAGCCAAGCTATTGCTTCATGTTACTGTACCATAATATCTTGATGGGACTTTTATGTACTTTCAAACTCTTTTCTCTTTTTATCTTGAACCACTACTAAATATGTGAACTAAGTGGTGTATGGAAGCAAGAAGACGTAAAAGAATCAAATACTATAAGTGTGGTGGAAGTGTTTATTTAAACTATATATTATTTTATAGAAACAATATATTAGTTAAAACCTTGAAATGCGAACTAACAATGTTTAATGGCTTTTCCAACTCTCAAACTAACATAACTATATAGAGATATAATTTTTATGAAGCAGTGATTAGGAAGTTACAAAATACTATGTAAATCCATGTGTCCTATGTTTTGGGTGAATTGACACCCAAACAATATGGTGTCAACAATTACCCCTCTTTAGCTACATATGAGGAAGTCGCCTTTCTTGTGTTCTTATTGTAGTAAATGCATATGGATGTGGATGAAAATTTTGGATGAGGGGTCAAATCGTCAAAAACACAATATTAGCCCATACCATAAAAGAAGAGATGGTCCATTGCTAATGTTCTTTTGGCCTTACCCATGAATTTTCTATGTCTCCTCATCTGCCTTCATGATTCTTACCCAAACCCATACCCATTTGAACATTCCAAACCAAAATTTATTCATTATCTGGTGGACCTTACTCCTGTTGTTTTTGAAACCTTTAGTTGTCTCGTGCGTTTGGGATAGGTTTCCATCATGTAAATACTAGTGCACGTTAATTTTCTAGTAGCTGTTTCTCCCCATGCCAAATAAGGCAGTATTGACTCCTCGGTCACTTTGATGTTTCCTAGTGCCAGGATGAGAATTGCGTGTACAGCTCTTTAGGGGAGGGTAAGTGTTCATCAATCTTGTTAAACACACTATGTAACGCCCCGGCCCTCTAGTTGGTCCCGGAGTGCTACTAAACATACATACCTTCTGATACCATACATATACAACCTGCCTAAACAAGGGACAACGAGTGTTCTATACTAATCCGTATAAACATACATAGCGGAAATACAAACATCATCTAATACATACCAGAGTTTCTAACTGTTCTCCATATACACCCATACATAATTAAATCATAGTCTGTTACTACAATCCCCAAAAGACAGACACTGACTAATATCTCACCAGCTCTGACAAGGATTGTCTGTTATCTAACTCAGCCCAGAAGAACACTAGGCTCGATCCATTGGAGGACCTGAAAATACATTTGTATGCTAGGGTGAGACACCTCTCAGTAAGCCAAATTACATTATCATCAGTGTGTGGATAACATGAGATTTTGTGTTTACATAATACTACTAACATTGATCATTTAACTGGAATTTTAAACTGTACTAAATTGTATATCTGAAAATACATGCTTTCATAATAACATATTGCTAGCTCAATATAGCCCTTTCTGTAGTAAATGTGCCCATATATGCCTAGAAGATACAACCTGGTCTGTAGGACTAGTGTCATCATGCCATCACATACACCTGCGACATGATTCCCACCATGATGGGTTGTGCAGCCCGAAGGCTAGACCTAGCAAATAGCCGCCCGACTAATGCTAAGTCAAACATAAAGTAGTACGATGGTGCCTACTCAATTTGTACCCGAAGGCCGCTCGAAGGTTGAGTTATCCAGAATTACTACATCGGATGGAGCCCCAGAAAACCTTTGGGGAGTACTTTACCCAAGTCAGCAATCGTCTTTCTCATCCACACTCTCGGTGTGTGGATTGCACCTCTACATACATTTTGCTACGGTACCGAGTTTCAACATGAGAACATATTAACAGGGCTCTACTATCATGTATGGCAATTTACATTGTATAAAACCGTAATTATAATTCATTTCATAAAACCGTACATATGTCTCCTACATATTTTCTGGATAATGACTCGGTAAAAACCGGCATATCATATCTCATATCTCGGCATATAGCCGTTACGTTTCAATTTCACATAACCTGCTCATTTAATGATAAGTAAAAACTATACTCATGCCACACAATTTTCATCAGTTAATTCATCAATAAATCATCTGCTTGATAAAGTAATTTCTGCTGCTAAAATTGAGGTATGAATATCTCCAAGTTGTTATTTTATTAAATATAGATATATAGCTAAATGTTGGAAAAATGGAGAAAATCAACCCTACCACTTTAGTTAATTTTAAAATAAGCTTATGGTTCAAAATACGATTTTCCAACCGGCGAAAACGTTCATAAAGACCTATACTATACTTTAAAAATATCATACATGAATTTAAACGGTTGGTTTCGAAAATAAGGTCGGTTAACCGAACTCCAGGCCCAGAAATCTTAGAAAAACCGTAACTAAATATATAAAAATCATTTTAACATTCCATTTGATTAAAACTCTTAAACATAACTGACATAATATAATCCCCTTACCTGATTCCTAAAAGCGACCCGAAACGCTCGAAAACTGAACCCAAACTTTTCCTCCAGTTCTAGAATCTACTTTGCTAGACTAGTAGAGATTTGTCCCCTAATCCTCATGGTATCTTTCGATCATCGAAACAGGTGACGAATGACGATCAATCGAAGAGAGAGAGAGAGTGGGCGTGGGTTCTAAAGAGAGAGAAAGATATTTTTAGATTTCTTAATGAAGAAGCAAACAAAAATCCTATTTATAGCCCCTTGACCATGTCAAATTCGTTGACGAAATGACACCTTCGTCGACGAGCCATACAAAGTCGTTCGTCGACAGAGGAAAAGCCTCGTCAACGAACCCTAGGCCTGATATTTTCCGGACGTTCTAGATATCTTCGTCAATGAGGCACTGAATTTTGGCGATGAAGCACAAAAGGGCCTTCGTTGATAAGAACCTTGGCTTTGTCAACGAAGCCTGCTGTTCCATGTTGAAATTTTCCTTTCTTTCTTTCTTATTTAATTCTCGGTTTTCAGGTCTCTACAATCTCACCTCCTTATAAAATTTCGTCCTCGAAATTTGTTACTGGTTTTTAACATATCATCTGAACTATCACTGCTCTGACTCTAGGAAGAGCTGGCAGCCACCCACATAGCAGTCCTGTCCCAAATTTATTACCTAGCCTCACTTATGGTGGAGGAATATCGTGGTTACACATAATATCTCGAGAGATTACAATATCCATACAAAACTCTCCCGGAGACCATACCTATTCTAATCTATAAATAAACTGACTTTGTTACGATACATACATGAAAACCATTTACATACTTATTTGCTTACCTAACTAACTCCGAGCATCTCTGAAAAGGTGAGGATACTTCTGACGTATCTCTGACTCTTAACTCCCATGAGGCCTCCTTTATTGTGTGATTATGCCACAGTATCTTTACTAGAGGAATCCTCTTTGTACGTAACTCCTGCTCTCTATGATTTGGGATCTGAACTGGTATCTCATCATATGCTAACGTGTCCCTGAATTCTACCGACTCGTAACTAATCACATGTGAAGGATTTAGAACATACCTCCTAAGCATGGATACGTGAAACATGTCATTAATCTTGGACCATATGGGAGGTAATGCTATCTGGTACGCCACCGAACCGACTCTCTCCAGAATTTCGAACGGTCCAACGTACCTTGGGCTCAGCTTGCCCTTCCTACCAAACCTCATCACTCCTTTCATCGAAGCAATACTCAGAAATGTAGCATCACCTACCTCGAATTCTAGCTCCCGTTGGCATGTATCTGCGTAGCTCTTTTGCCGACTCTGAGCTGCTTTAATTCGTTCCCTGATGAGCGTGACCTTCTCTGAAGCCTGTTGGACTATCTCTGGCCCTGGAATATGACACTCACCAACTTCATCCCAAAACAACGGAGATCTATACCTCCGACCATATAGTGCCTCAAACGGTGTTATCCCGATACTAGCCTGGTAACTATTATTGTAGGCGAACTCAACCAATGGTAGATATCTGATCCAACTGCCCCCAAAATCCAGTACATATGCCCGTAATATATCTTCTAAGATCTAGATGGTCCTCTTAGACTGACCATTTGTCTGCGGGTGAAACGCTGTACTGAACGTAAGTTGAGGTCCCATTGCTTCCTGAAGACTCTTCCAGAACTGAGAAGTAAACTGTGAATCCCTATCTGAGACAATCAACACCAACACTCTATGAAACCTGACTATCTCCTATACATATAGCTCTGTCAGCTTATCCATGGAATAACTGACTTTAACCAGGATGAAATGGGCAGTTTTCATTAATCTGTCAACCACTACCCAAATTGCATTTTGTTCGTGAAGTGCTGATGACAATCCCGTGACAAAATCCATGGAAATGTGTTCCCACTTCCATTTAGGAATGAGTAGTTGCAACGGTCCCACTGGCCTCTGATGCTCGGCCTTCACCTGCTGACATGTCAGACACTGCTCTACGAAATGGGCGATCTCTCTTTTCATGTTATACCACAAAAAAGATTCGCGTAAATCCCTGTGCATCTTCGTACTCCCTGGATGTATTGTGTAGAGCGAGCGATGTGCCTTTTCTAAAATGATCCGTTTAATCTCAGCGTCATTCGGTACACAAATCCTAGTATGGAATCTCAACACCCCACACCTGAAATGTTGAAATCTGGCTTCAATTCATCCCGAACTCCCTCCATAACCTCTACCAGCTATGCATCTGTCGTCTAAGTTGCTCTGATCCTCTCCTGTAAGGTCGGCTATACCACCAAGCTAGCAATGAAGACCTAGTGATTTCCTTCCACTACTTCTAAGTCCAACCTTTTCAGGTCCATACATATCTAATGCTGAGCTCCCACGGCTGAGATTGACACATCAATTGACTTCCGACGCAAAGCATCAGCTACCACATTAGCTTTTCCTTAGTAATAGCTAATGGTACAATCGTAATCCTTTATCAGTTCGAGCCATCTACGCTGCCTCATATTCAACTCCTTCTAGGTGAAAATGTACTTAAGACTTTTATGATCAGTAAAAATTTCGCACCTTTCACCATACAGGTAATGTTTCCAGATCTTCAATGCATATACTACCGCTGCTAAGTCCATATTGGGTAGTTCTTCTCGTACTCTTTGAGTTGACAAGAAGCATAAGCAATTACCTTACCCTGATGCATTAGAACACACCTGAGACCCTTCTTAGAGGCATCACTATAAATAACAAATCCACCATCCCCTGACGAATGGTTAGAACTGGAGCAGTAACCAGCCGCTACTTTAGTTCCTGAAAACTCTGCTCGCACTCATCAGTACAATCATATTTCACGTTCTTCCTCGTGAGTCGTGTCAATGGACCTGATAAACTGGAGAACCCTTCTACAAACCGTCTGTAGTATCTTGCAAGACCTAGAAAACTCTTGACCCCTTGAACATTCTTCTGTCTCGGCCAGTCCACTACTGCTTATATTTTACTTGAATCCATTGATACCCTTTCTTTGGACACTACATGCCCCAGAAATGCCACTTGCTCTAACCAGAGCTCGCATTTCTTGAACTTAGGAAAAAGTTTCTTCTCCCTAAGTACCTGAAGTACCAATCTCAAATGAACTACATGCTCGTCGGGATTCCTCGAATACACCAAGATGTCATCAATGAAAACGACCACGAATTGATCTAGATACTCGTGGAACACCCTGTTCATCAAGTCCATAAATGCTGCAGGAGCATTGGTCAACCTGAAAGACATAACCAGAAATTCATAGTGGTCATACCTAGTCCGGAATACAGTCTTCGGTACATCCTCCGATCTCACCTTTAGCTGATGATACCTTGATCGTAGATCGATCTTGGAGAAAACCTGTGTGCCCTGTAGCTGGTCAAACAGATCGTC
Organism: Malania oleifera; assembly: GCF_029873635.1. Lineage (NCBI taxonomy): Eukaryota > Viridiplantae > Streptophyta > Magnoliopsida > Santalales > Ximeniaceae > Malania > Malania oleifera. The sequence continues at coordinate 644,823 of NC_080418.1, forward strand.
AATTCTGGGTAATGGGTATTTATTCTTCATAGTCACCTTGTTAATCTCTCTATAGTCGATGCACATTCTCATCGACCCATCCTTCTTCTTCACAAACAGTACCGATGCTCCCCAGGATGAAACATTCGGTCGAATGTAGCCCTTATCTAGTAACTCCTGAAGTTGCTCCTTCAATTCTCTCAATTCTGTTGGAGTCATACGATACAGAGCTTTTGATATTGGTGTCGTGCCTGGAACCAACTTTATAGCAAACTCCTCCTCACGATCAGGAGGCAATCCCGGTAAGTCCTATGGAAATACATCTGGAAACTCACTTACTACGGGAATCTCCTCCAACTTAAGTTCTCCTCTCAGCGTTTCTTTCACTAATGCCAAATACCCTGGGCATTCCTCCTGGAGTAACCTTTTAGCCTGAATAGATGAAAGGATACGTGGTGCAGAACGCACACACGACCCTATGAACTTGAATTCCTGCTCTCCAGGAGATTTGAATATCACCTCTCTCCTTCGGAAATCGATGCTGGCGTAACTTGCTACTAGCCAATCCATCCCCAGAATAATGTCGAAGTCGTGCATCTCAAACACAATTAAGCTGACCGGCAAAACTCTCCCCTGAATCTCCACTAGGAAATCTTGAATCACCCTACTATACACAACTATTGACCCTGACGGTGTAGCCACTGATAAGACAACATCTAATAGTTGTACCTCTAACCCACATAACCTGACGAATCCCCGGGAGATAAAGGAATGTGTTGCTCTTGAATCAAATAATATCACAGCTTTATTTGAAAGCATATAAATATTACCTGTCACCACGCACCTGCGTTCTCAGCGTCGTCAAGAGTCAAGGAATACACTCTCGCTTGGGTCGTACCCCTCTGATAACCACCATGTGGCGCCTAAACACCTCCTCGATATGGCTGTTGTGGGGGTGCGTTGCCCCCTGGCGTGCCGCAATCACGCCTCAAATGCCCTGGTTTACCACATCGAAAGCACACACCTGAACCCATCAGACACTTCCCTACATGCTGCTTGCTGCAAGGGGACAAGCTGAGGAAGATGTGGTACCCTGAGATGTACCACCGCCCGTCTCTCGCCTTTGGCCTCCGCCATCGTTATATTTCTTCCAAGTGCCCTGCCTCACACCGAAATAAGAACTGGGAAGCGCTGGCCTCTTCTTCGGGTTTTGGACCTCTATGTCATCCTGTAGGCTCTCCTCTGCCACAGTGATTTTATCCACTAACGTGGCAAAGTCTCGAAGCTGCAGTATTGATGCCTGCTTCCGGATCTCCTTCTTCAGATCTCTCTTAAACTTCTAGGCTTTTCTCGCCTCATCCGGTACCATAAACGGAGCAAAGCGCGCAACTCCATGAATTGGGCAGCATACCGCTAAACTGTCAGGTGCTCCTGGGTCAGGATCATGAACTCCTCCATCTTCGCATTCCTGACAATGGCTGGAAAGTACTCTCAAAGAACACCTCTCTGAAACGGTCCCATGACATCGCCACCTATACTGGCCTCTGCTCCTCCAACATCCTTATTGATTCCCACCATCTCTCGGCTTCGCCCACCAACTTATACGTCGCGTAAAGCACCTTCTGCTCATCAATGCAATGTAGAACAAGCAAGATCTTCTCGATCTCTTGAATCTAGTTCTCTGCTCGGATCAGGTCGGCATTCCCTGCAAAGTTAGGGGGCTTAAGTCGAGTGAACCTTTCGATAGAATCACCCAGCTTAGCCGTGGTTCGATCCTGCCCTTTGGATGTTCGCACCACCTCAGCCATAAGCTATTGGGCGAAGTCCCATAGTACTACTGTGGAGTCACTACCGGTCTCATGGCCAACTCCCTCACTACTACTGCCTCTTGCATTAGCAGTATTATCCCTGGACTCCATCCTGAAAAGACAATCGAGAAAATTGTTTAGAATCTTGGTACCTTACCTATCTGCTATCACTACAATACTTATGAAATTTATCTTAATGAATTAACATCCCTAATGACAACATACTCTGCCAACTTAATACTCCCATTCTAGCTCAAGTTCCGCCCCTCCACTTGGAAACAAAACCGTCAATGGATTGTCGTGATTTTCTAAACCCGTCGACTGATCTAGAAAAACTCAAAAGTCTGCCAATGGATTTCTGTCTCCAGGCTTACGAAGCCAAACTCGAAAGTCCTATCATACCCATTCCTATCTTTATCCTACTCTAACTCTTAAACTTTGGTAAGACTCTTTGACTTAATCTGCAGAACTTAGCAAACATAGGGCTCTGAACATTACCAAACCCAAGCGATGTGAATCTCATCACATTTCCGGTTGGGTATTGTCTCTGATACCATCTGTAACGCCCCAGCCCTCTAGGTGGCCCCGGAGTGCTACTAAACATACATACCTTCTGATACCATAAATATACAACCCGCCCAAACAAAGGACAGCGGGTGTTCTATACTAGTCCGTATAAACATATACAACGGAAATACAAACATCATCTAATACATACCAAAGTTTCTAACTGTTCTCCATATTTATCCATAAATAATTAAAACATAGTCTGTTACTACAATCCCCAAAAGACGGACACTGACTAATATCTCACCAGCTCTGACAAGGACTATCTGCTATCTAACTCAGCCCAGAAGAACGCTAGGCTTGATCCCTCGGAGGACCTGAAAATACATTTGTATGCTAGGGCGAGACACCTCTCAGTAAGACGGATTACATTATCATCAGTGTGTGGATAACATGAGATTTCGTGTTTACATAATACTGCTAACATTAATCATTTAACTGGCATTTTAAACTGTACTATAATGTATATCTGAAAATACATGCTTTTATAGTAACATACTGCTGGTTCAATATAGCCCTTTCTATAGTAAATGTGCCCTTATATGCCTAGAAGATACAACCTGGTCTATAGGACTAGTGTCGTCACGCCATCAAATACACCTGCGACATGATTACCCCCATGACGGGTTGTGCGGTCCAAAGGCTGGACCTAGCAAATAGCCACCCGATTAATGTTAAGTCAAACATAAAGTAGTACGATGATGCTTACTCAATCTGTACCCGAAGGCTGAGTCATCCGGAATTACTACATCGGATAGAGCACCAGAAAACCTTTGGAGAGTACTTTACCCAGGTCACCAATCGCCTTTCCCATCCACACTCTCGTTGTGTGGATTGCACCTCTACATACATTTTGCTATGGTACCGAGCTTCAACATGAGAACATATTAACAAGGCTCTACTATCATATATGGCAATTTACATTGTATAAAATCGTAATTATAATTCATTTCATAAAATCGTACATATCTTTGCTACATATCTGCTAGATGATGATTCGGTAAAAATCGGCGTATCATAGTATATCATATCTCATATCTCGGTATATAGCTGTTACATTTCAGTATTTCACATAACCTGCTCATTTAATGTCAATTAAAAAATATACTCATGCCACACAATTTTCATCAGTTAATTCATAAATAAATCATCTGCTTGATAAAGTAATTTCTGTTACTAAAACTAAGGTATGAATATCTCCAAGTGGTTATTTTATTAAATATAGATATATAGCTAAATGTAGGAAAAATGAAGAAAATCAACCCTACCGCTTTAGTTAATTTTAAAATAAGCTTATGGTTCAAAATAACGATTTTCCCACTAGTGAAAACGTTCATAAAGACCTATACTATACTTTAAAAATATCATACATGAATTTAAACAGTTGGTTTCGAAAATAAGGTCGGTTAACCAAACCCTAGGCCCGGAAACCTTAGAAAAGTAGTAACTAAATATATAAAAATCATTTTAACATCCCATTCGGTTAAAACTCTTAAACAGAACTGACATAATATAATCCCCTTACCAGATTCCTAAAAACGACCCGAAACGCTCGAAAACCGAACCCAAACTTTTCCCCTAGTTATAGAATCTACTCCGCTAGACTAGTAGAGATTTGTCCCCGGATCCTCGTGGTATCTTCCGATCGTCAAAACGGGCAACGAATAGCGATCGATCGAAGAGAGAGAGAGAGAGAGAGAGAGTGGGTGTGGGTTCTAGAGAGAGAGAGGGAGATTTTTAGATTTCTTAATGAAGAAGCAACAAAAATCCTATTTATAGCCCCTGGACCTGGTCAAATTCTTCGACGAAATGGCGCCTTTGTCGACGAACCACACAAGGCCGTTTGTCAATGGAGGAAAAACCTCGTCGATGAACCCTAAGCCTGATATTTTCCAGACGTTATGAATCTCTTCGTCGAGAAGGCACTACATTTTAGCGACGAAGCACAGAAGGGCCTTCGTTGACGAAGCCTGCTGTTCCATGTTGAAATTTTTCTTTCTTTCTTTCTTATTTAATTCCCGGTTTTCAGGTCTCTACACACTAGCTATTGTCAACGTGTTTAGCCTACTTGCCTCCCTCGCTAAACACACAAAGATAATGTAGGTGTTGTTAATGAATTACGTTTCTTCGATGTTTATTAGCTTGCTTGACACTGCTTTCCTAAGTGCTTATTGCTTCCGCTGATATTTGATTGAATGATAATGAAAGTGTGTCATGGATGAATTGTGTTAAACGACAGGCTAGCTAATTAAGCAAGAGTGCTTTATTTAGCGCCGCACGGTCTTTTCACAAAGGTGTGAAATAGTCGGCCTGTGACACCCGGTATCAGAGCTCAGTTAGTTGCTATATGAATTCAATTGCCTTCATTGTGGGATTGGGAAAGCTTTGGTAAATGACCATGGCACCAATTCATGCTGGGAGAATCAGTGTGCTGGAAGCATAAGCTGAGATGACAGCCAACAATGTGGCCACCGAGATGGCCCAATTGAGGGGACTTGTTGATGAAGTGATGGAATTACAAAAGCATCAAGCAAGTTTGATAAGTGAAATGTCAGAGGACTTACACTATATTGTGGAAATTTTGTAATCTTAGATAGCTTATCTGGATGCAAAAATGAATCTAATGGTTCTTGCTATGGGAAACTCTAAAACTCCGGGGTTTGGCAAGACCAAGGTACTAGAACCCAACACGTATGGGGGTGCCCGTGATGCCAAGGAGTTGGAGAACTTCTTGTTTGATATGACAGCCTTAGAACAGGTGAAAGTGGATACTGAGACCATGTACTTGGTTGATGATGCCAAACTGTGGTGGCGTACCAAGTACAATGAAATTGAAAATGGATGTTTTGTAGCGGATAGTTGGGTAGACTTGAAGAGAGAGCTCAAGGCCCAATTCTTTCTTGAGAATGTTGAGTACAATGCTAGGAAAAAGCTAAGAGACCTCAAACATACCGGGTCAATCAAGGAATGCGTGAAGCAATTTTGTGCTTTGATGTTGGATATCAGGGACATGTTGCAAAAGGATAAGTTATTCTATTTTCATGAAGGGTTGAAACCGTGGGCAAGAACAGAACTTCATAGGCAAATAGTTCAAGAGTTGTCTACCGCACAAGCTGTCATAGAACACTTGACTAATTATGCTAGTGATACTACCGCTTCGTCCAAAAAGTTTGGCGTAGGTGGAAACAGCAGAGAGTCTTTCAAGAAAGGCAAACCCCAAAAGTGGGGGAGCCGACTATAAGGTCTCAACTTCGAAAGAAGCTTCATCCTCTTAAGGATTCAACGCACCTAATGGAAAGGGTAAAATTTCATGCTACTTGTGTTGAGGCCCTCACAGAGTTATTGAATGCCCACACAAGGGATTACTCAATGCCTTACAAGCTTCCACTTTGGGACAAGTGGTGGAAAGTGATGGGGAAGAGGAGGATACCCTCGAGGATGGGTTCAATGCGGTTGGTTAGTGCATTGGAAAAGCAGGCGAAAGCTCCAAAAGTTACATAAGCAAAAGGACTGATGTTTGTCGACTTGAGGATCAATGGGAATAGGTACCCGCTCTATAGTGGATATCGGGGCTGCTCATAATTTTGTTTCGCAACCGGAAGCATGGTGACTCAACTTATCCTTGGAGAAGGATACATGACACAAGAAAGTAGTGAATTCTGTAGCCCAGTCTACTCTGGGAGTAGCCAAGCAAGTGACGGTGAAGCTTGGATAGTGGGAAGGTCATGTGAATTTCACAGTGGTACCTTTGGATGACTTTCAAGTCATTTTAGGAATGGAATTCCTAAAGGGGATGAAGGCAAAGCTGATGCCTTCCGCTGGTTCCCCGTGTCAATTGGGAGATCACCCTTGCATGGTGCAAGTCGTTGCAACGAAAGGAGACGATGGGAAGTTTCTTTTAGCCATGCAACTCAAGAAGGGATTGAGAAAGGGTGAGCAGACATATCTAGCCACGGTGGTGTAGATCAAGAAGTAGGCAAAGATGGTGCCTACGACCATCCAAGCGGTATTGGATGAGTACAAAGAGGTGATGCCGGATAAGCTGCCTCACAACTTGCCTCCACGACGAGGTGTTGAGCATGAGATCAAGTTGTTGCCAGGAGTCAGATGGCACCTCTAGAACTAGCAGAGCTGAGGAAACAACTTGATGAGTTGTTGGAAGCGGGATATGTTCGCCCTTCCAAAGCACTGTTCAGAGCATCAATGTTGTTTTAGAAGAAACATGAAAAGCATCTACGAAAGGTGTTCGGCAAGTTTAGGGGGAATAGTCTGTATGTGAAGAAAGAGAAGTGCTTTTTCGCTCAACGGAGCATCAAATTCCTTGGTCATGAGATTGAGCAAGGTCATATCCAGATGGATATGGGGAAGGTAAGGGGCGATTCAAGAATGGAAGATCCCCACGACAGTGAAGGAGTTGCATTCCTTTCTTGGCCTTGCCAACTATTATAGGAAGTTCGTAGAGGGGTATTCGCGGAGAACGGCACCAATGACAAAACTACTGAAGAAGAGATATTATTGGCTGCACATGCGCGATGATGTGGTTGATTATACTATAACTTGTCTCACTTGCCAACAAGACAAGGTGGAGTGGAGGAAGATTGCAGGGTTGCTGGAGCCCCTACCAGTACCACCCAAACCATGGGAAAGTGTCTCACTAAACTTTAGCACCAACCTGCCCAGAGTGGGAGATGCAGGGTCTATACTTGTGGTTATAGATAGGTTTTTGAAGTATGGTATGTTCATAGTTGCACAAAAGTACTGTTTGGCAGAGGAGACAGCACAATTATTCTTGAAGAATATTGTGAAATATTGGGATGTTCCCTAAGACATTGTTAGTGACCGAGACTCAAGATTCACTGGCAACTTATGGACAGAACTTTTGAGAATCTTCAATTCACAACTTGAAATCTCTTCGAGCTACCATAAAAAAACAGACGGATAGACGGAGAGATTCAATAGGCTAGTGAGTACTTGCGCCATTTCGTCAACGCCAACCAGAAGAATTGGGTGCAACTACTTGATGTGGCTCAGTTCCGTTTCAATGTCTAAAGGAGCTCAACAATGAACAAGAGCCCTTTTGAGCTTGTTACAGGCCAACAACTATTGTTACCTCACACAATGGACGAGTCATACAAAGGAAAGAGTCCCAGGGTGTTCGTCTTCACCAAAGAATGGAAATTGAATGCAGAGATTGTCCAAGCCCACTTGGAGAAAGCTTCTCATCAGATGGAGAAGTGGGCAAATCAGGGGAGAAGACCGCAACACTTCAACATAGGTGACTTGGTGCTTGTTAAGCTCAATCCTAAATAGATCAGGTCACTACGAGGACAAGATAGGAGACTACTTTGCAAATATGAAGGACCAGTCCCCATCTTGGCCAAAGTCGGGAAGACCTCTTATAGAATCAAACCTCCGACTTGTATGAAAGTGCATCCCGTGTTTCACTTCAACTGCCTCAAGCCGTTCAACGCCGACATCGACGATCCGAGCAGAAGTCAGTTGAACAAAGCAGAGTTGAAGACAATGCAACCTAACAAACATGAAGTTGAAAACATCTTTGTAGACAAAGAGTTCACATCCGCAAGGAAGAAGCAGCGGGAGTTCTTAGTGAAGTGGAAAGGCCTTGGCAACAAAGAAATCAGCTAGGTTTATGCGGAAGATATGCAACTGTTCGTGGACAAAGTTGAAGTGTACCTAACGTCAAAGTCTGCGAGGACGTCGACTACATAAGTGGGGGAGCGTCACGAGCCAAGCTTGTTCAGGGCATTATGCTTGCCTATGACCGCTTGTCTCGTGCATTTGGGATGGGTTTCCATCATGTAAACACTAGTGTAGGTTTATTTTCTCGTAGTTGTTTCTCCCTATGCCAAATAAGGCAGTATGACTCTTTGGTCACTTCGATGTTTCCTAGTGCTAGGATGAGAATTGCATGTAAAGCTCTTTAAGGGAAGGTGAGTGTTCATCAATCTTGTAAAACTCACTAGCTAATGCCAACGTGTTTAGCCTACTTGCCTCTCTCGCTAAACACACAATGTTAACAAAGGTGTTGTTAATGAATTACGTTTCTACAATATTTATTGCTTGCTTACCACTGCTTTCATAATTGCTTACCGCTTCCGTTGATATTTGATTGAATTATAATGAAATTGTTTCATGGATGAATTATGGTAAACAACAGGCTGGATAGTTAAGCAAGAGTGCTTTAGCTAGCGCCGCACGGTCCTTTGACAAAGGTGTGAAATAGTCGGCCCATGACACATTGCCCATGTAGTGGATGCCCTGGCAAACAATCAGATTCATATCATAAATATTTGACAAGTTTTTCACTAGCTAGGTGACCCTCTACTTTATCCAAGCTTGCGACTTGCCATGTTCGGAAAGAGTTAGGACACTGAGTGCAGCAGGGCTAGACTTACCTTGAAGTGTAATGGACCTGGGAATTGAGACAGAAGAAGTTCTGGAAATTAGTGTAAGATGCATAGTATAAGGAAATCTGAAAAGGAAAAAGCTAGAGAGGGAAAATGGGGAGAAAAAAAAAATAGAAGGGCAAAAATAAAGTAATGGAGGCTTATAGATGGGACATAAGGCAAAATTACAACAAAATTGTTTTGGTTTTGTACATATAAAATGCATGTTGTTTAGAAAATTATGGTGAAAAAAAATTGATGTAGTGTATAAATATACAACTTGGTGGACCCCTTCAGACTTTTGTTTACTGTTGGGACACACAATTCTTACTAATATTTTGAAGTTAGTGAAACTTTTTTAACAAATTACTTCTATGATTAATGGTTTACTTTCTATCTGTTATTCAAAATACAAGTTTACAATGATTAGGTGAGTTTTCTCTTTTTGAGCAGTTAAGTGGTGGTGAGAAGCAGCGAGTGGCACTAGCTCGTGCATTCCTGAAGGCACCTGCCATTTTGTAAGAATTATCATTATTGTTGTTGTTGTTGTTGTTTTTTCTTTTATTGGAACCATTGTTTCTGCATTTTGCCTTTTTGTTTACATCCTTGTAAAGACACATATCTTATAAAATAAAATAAAATAGATCCGATGTTGATATCTTACTGTTAGAGGTTGTTTATGTCTTTTAGTATTATTATTGTTAAGTGTGTTAGCATGTTAGTTAGTGAGAGTTAGTTAGGGTATTATTGTCATTAGAATGTATTTAAGTTGTATTATAAATAGAGGGAGAGACCCATCTTCAAGTTAAGGTATTCATTTTAATCAAAATCTCAATATGGTATGAGCGTGATCCAACCTATACCCTATTATACTCAGCTGCTTCCGGAAAACACATTCCCAAGGCTGCCCTTCTCATATCCACCTCCACCCTTCATTATTTTACAAAACCAACCATATAGCCAAAAACAGAACCCTCCAAAGCCTACCCCTACAGAACCGCATTGCCTGAAAGGACCCACGCACCGCCACACACCGGCCAACTTCCAGCAAGGCCAACCCCATGTCCTGGCGCGTGACATTGTTTCTGGCCACCTTTTTTTTTTTTTCCCCTCTGCCATGTTCTGATACCTTCTCTAAACAATTTTGTAAAGCTGCTGGGCATGTTTTCTGCTAAAAAATACAACCTTTTTCAACCATGCACTCGCGGTAGTCTGTTAATTTCTGTTCAGTGTTTGTAAAGGCTTGTTTGTGAGTTTCTTGGAGTACTGGCAATGTTTGTAAGTCAAGTTGTGAGGCTGAGGCAGTGCTATATTAGTAGGTGACTCGTTCAGTAGATTTCTTCAGCACTAAGGTAATAAAAGGATAGTTAATGCTCTTACACAGAATCCCATTGCCATAAAATTCATGAAGGATTTTATGCAAATCATCCTTAACATTACCCAACAATCTTGGAAAAAAGATAGACGAAGAGCCTTATTCCTATCCATCCCAAAAAACTACCCCCCTCACCTCCTCCTTTTCAAAAGTTCTCTCTAGCCAAAGCATTTGATACCTAGGGATGGGATTCCTCTGTAACCTTTCAACCATCGGTCTACAACCCTAATCTTCTGAATAAATATTATTAAAGAAATTAGAGATCTCAGAAGCTATTCTATCAGGGTCAATAGTAATTCTCCCTCCTTGAACCTCCAACTCTCTAATCAATTTTTTTCTTATTTTCCATTAGCTAACCTATAGAAGAAGCAGAAGCAAATGTTACAATCTCCTTCTCTAATCCATTTAAATTTAGTCTTTTGTCTCTAACTGCTCTTTTCCTTTAAGATCACCTCTGTCCAAATCATTTTTTAAAGAAATTCTTTTGGCCTCCCCACTCTCGGAAAGATTAGTCTCCTTTTCCTTTCTATCCATAAAATCCAACTCACTTACAATGTTGGCTTTTCTAATTCTAACATCTCCAAACACCTCTTTACTCCAAATTTTCAGATTCTCTTTCAAACATTTAAACTTCCTCATAAATCTAAACCCTTCCCAACCCCTTCCTATGTCCTCTCCCCACGAACTCCTCACTAAGGGCTTAAAAAGAAGCTTGATCCAGCTACATATTCTCAAACCTAAAAGGAAATTTAAAATGAGGGCAAAAGACATTGACCTCCCTTGAGGTCTGGCAAAAAGACACTGACCTCCCCTGAGGTTTCAAGAATTCCAAAGAGCTCCCCTAAGATTTGCCAAAAAGACACAAACCTCCTCTTGTATTTTGCAAAAATACAAGTCTTTTAAGGGGAGGTTTGTGTCTTTTTGGCAAACCTCATGGTGGTTTGTGACATTTTTAAAATCTCAGGGGAGGTCAATAGAATTTTTGAAACCTCAGGGGAAGTCCCTATCATTTTGCCAAACCTTAGGGGAGGTATCTTTTGCCCTTAAAAATATAGTACAATTTTGCAATTAATATAGAATTTGGATCATTACGTAATTGATTCGGTTTAGATATGTACCTAATTCTATAGGTAGGTAGTTATAATATTGACTGCACCTATGGTATGAAATCAACTACTTAATTATATGATTACATAATTATTACTAGGGCAAAAGGCACTGACCTCTCTTAAGGTTTCAAAAATTCCAAGAACTTTTGTTAAAAAGACTCAAACCTCTCCTTTATTTTGCAAAAAAGATAAAGTCTTTTAAGGGGGGGTTTGTGTCTTTTTGGAAAATCTCAAGGGAGGTATGTGGCATTTTTGAAACTTCAAGGGAGGTTAATGGAATTTTTGAAATCACTGGGGAGGTCCCTGTCTTTTTACCGAACCTCGAGGGAGGTGAGTGTCTTTTGCCCTTATTACTATAATATCGAATGGTAGACTAAACAACCCTTAAGAATAGTAGGAAGATATGGTGACAACAATATTTGAAGCTGTAAGTTTCACTTGATGTCCAACAATTGGCTTCGCATGTAAAATCAAATGGGTGAATGGGTCGACCAACTCAACCCATGTCTAAAGGACAACATTTTATTTAACCATTCATGTTGAAATTATCTTTATTTGTGTGATAAATATATTTAATTGATTTATAAGTTTCATCTATATTAACCGGATATGTTTAGTAAGGTGGAAATTGACTGCCATTTTTATTTTGAGGGTGATGAAGGAAGAAATTTGGACGGAAATTTTTAAATAGTTTCATGGAAATTTAAGACCATTTCATAAATGGGCCAAATTATTTTATATGAATGGGTCACTAATGACCCAAACCACCTTGACCCGTACCCGCCTATTTAACATGTGTGTATAATACTCACTAATGGACTTTGTTTCCTGGTCATTTGAAAAGTTTCTCATGTTTGTCAAATAACATTCAGGGTGCTGTAGTACTCACTCATGGACTTACTTTTCTTGGACTTTTACTTCTGTATTAATATACATACACACACACACACACTGTCTGAGATCACAACTGGTAGTTGGCAGATCCAACTAATTTGATGGCTGTGATCTGTACCTTAGTAGCATTAGTCAACACTCTCTTTAGAGGCCATCGAAACCACTCCCTATATCCTACAATTAGTGCTGTAGAGTATCGGGAATAAATAACACAGAAACTATGCTGAATCAGGCAGCATACAGAGGCACGTGGCAGCACAGTTGCTGCAGGCATATTTGCTGGTAGAACCTAGAAGTGAGTGCAGGCAAGAACAGAAAATGGATTATTGAACCTCAATCAAAACCACCAGCTTCTGATACAAGATTGCAAGCAGGCAAACTATCATGAACACATAGCATTAAAACGGCATCATCATGCCACAAGCAGCCAATGAACAGAAAAACAGTGCCAGCAATATACACAAAACAGAGTATAAATGGTTCACATCAGCAAACCACCACAAACACACATTGTCCTACCAAGGATGCTGCACAGTCAAACCAAGATGAAAAGTGACTAGGGAAAGATTAGAAAGAAAATAAATGAAAAACAGAGTTTCTGAAAAACAGCTCAGATAAATCAGATTTAGGGGAGATTAAAGCTCTCATACCAACCATATTGTAAAGTTAGAGATGCAGTGAAGAAGAAGAGAAAAAGAGAATAAAAGAAGAATAAAGCAAGAGAAAAAAGAGGCGGCTGTTTCTTGGAGCCTTATCTACAACTCCAGGTCTGCCCTTTTATATATTAATAAGAATTTAAAAAAAAAAAACTTAAGGACAAAAGTAGCCCCACTCCCACAACCTAATTACTAAAATAACATACTCTCTTTGTAGAATAATATATAAAAGAAATTCTGAAAACGAGGACTGAGAATGATACAAAACTCTACTTTTCTTTTTCTGCAATTTAAAATTTTTAATTGAGTATTGCGTGGCGGCCATTGGAACATTCCTCGAAGAATCTTAAATGGGTATGCTTACTTTTTTTTAGTTAAAATAAAATTTTTAACATAATAGCAATGTTATCAAATTCAAATTCATGAGAAGAATGAATTATATATATCATACAAATTTCAGAAGTAAGAAGATCTGAGGAAGCTCCAAAAGGTTAATGCTAATTTTGGTATTTTTAAATTATAAATCATTATATTTGCGGCAACTAATTATATATCCTACTTCAAACTTTAAAGATTTTTGTCTTATTAGATTTCTAAAATTTTGAATTATTTAGTATTTTTGTGAGACATCATCTGATTGGCCTTTTTTTGGATGAAAAAAGGAAAAGATTTTATTAAGGAGAACAAGAAGTACAAGAAGGAGCATAATCAGTCTGCCTTATAAGGTACAAGAGTAAAAAAGAAAAAATATGAAAACTATCGAGCATATCAAAACAGGGCAGCCAGCCAATCACACCGTAAATCTGAAAAAGAAACTCCTCTCTGCTGGGAAACCCCGCAAGGAGTCCAATACTGAATCCTATCCCAAGGGATAATTGAAGACATTGTCCTCCCCAAAAAAGAAAAAATATGAAAACTATCAAAAATATCAAAACAGCACAGCCAGCCAATCATGCTGTAAATATGACAAAGAAACTCCTCTCTGCTGTGAATTCCCACAAGGACTGTTAAATCTTGATATAAATTGTTGGCTCACAATCTAATAGCTTAAGCTTTTAAGTAAAGTAGTAATCTGACATGGTATTGGAGCTTGTTACTAGGAGGTCCTAGGTTCTAGTCTTGTTGCTCGTGTTTATTATGTGGTGTTAAAAAATTATTATATTCCCTGTAATGGTTGTTATCTATCATGTGTATATCCCTATTGGGCTGCACGTTGGGGAGGGGTGGGGGGTGGTTGTTAAAGCTTTATATACTTTGTTTGCCCACAACCTAATAGCTTAAGCTTTTAGGTAAAATGTTAATCTAACAGAGACGAAGTACTATATTCTATCCCAAAGGATAATCAAAGACATTCTCCTCTCCCACAAAACTTCACCATTCTACTCCAACCAAATACACCTTCAAAACTGCTAAAACCACCCACCTCCATAACACCAAACAATCTCTGCCCCTCCTGAAATCTGAAAATGATTTTCCCAAAAAATCGTCCCATCAGCTGTGGACAAACCAATTCTCTCCAAATTAGCTGACTCAATGAAAAGGAGCAGTAAGGAACTCATGAGAAATAAATTTTAAACTTTCAGAACAAAGAGAACAAACATCTGGAGGTAAAGCCTTAAAAAGCCTCATAATCTGCAAAAAATTGTTAGTATTAACTCTGTTAAGAACAACCAACCAAATAAAAGAACCTTCATCTTTGAGGAGACGTTAGCCTTCCAGATACAACTATGAAACAGAAAAGACATGTTTTTATTGGTCAAATGCTAAAAAAGGCTTGCAAGAGTACTCCCCTGAAGAATAAAAAATTCACTAATGATAGTCCCTATCAAAAACAAGACTACCCTCCAACAAACTTAATAAGGAGCTGAGTGCCAACACCTTTCTATCTTTAAGAGTTCATAGAATGCCCACCTAGAGAAAATAAAGCACCCTTGAATCCAAGATCGTTGAACTTTCTCTGCCACAGAATCCCAAAACCCAACCGCCCTAGGATTACCACCCTAGAGTCACACTTAATTGAATCACAGGCCATTGAAGAAAGCAACGCCCAACTAAAGAGGACAACTCCAGATATCTAGAAATATCCAAATTAAACCACAGGCCCTCTTGCAAAATAGTTAGCCCATTTCAAAGACTCCCTATTATCTTCCAAAAATAAAATAATATAATCTGCAAATAATAGTCAAGAAACCATAATCCCCTTGCTCTGCAACCCAATACTCTCACAAACCCGTCTCTCTACAGCTTGTAAACCAATCTACTCAATACATCTATTATAAAAAACAAAAAGGAGAAGAAGGATCTCCTTGCCTAACCCCCATGAAGCCTTAAACCAAGATTTAGGCTCTCCATTGATAATGACATAGAAAGAAGCATTAGATAAACACCCCCTTCCTCAGACTCCTTCCTTAAAAAGATTCTATCAAGAAATTCCAACCAACTTGGCCATAAGCCTTTCCAAAATCTAATCTAAAGCAACCCCCTTAACTCTCCTTCTACAAAAATCCTGAACAACCTCACCTTCTACTAAAATAGCATTCTCCACAAAGCACTTTGAGCCTCTGACATAACATCTCATATTACATATCTCAGCCTATTAGCTAAAACCTTTACAATGATGTTATACACACTATTCATTGGACTAGTAGGCCAAAACTCTACAATTTTTATAGACCTATTCTTCTTAGGCACCAACGTGATGAAAGTTGAGTTAATATTTTAAAACAAATTCCCATTAAATAAGAACTCATTATAGATATTAGTTAAATCTCTTTTAACCACATCCCAACAGTCCTAAAAGAAAGCCATACCAAACTCATCTTGACCGGAGCTACCTCTCTCCATCTTAAGCACAACCACCTTAACCTCATTTTCCTCAAAAGGCTGTTCCAACCACCTCATCTGATCACTATAAATAGGACTCTGCTCCAACCCCTCACACATAGGACATAGCCCTACAAACATCCTCCTCTACGAACATTGACAATATATATATATATATATATATATATATATGTAATTTCCTCAAAAATCAAAGAAGAAACAGTAGTAACCTCTCTTCCACTCAACTACAATTCCATAATCATATTCCTTTTTCTCTTCTCAGTAATAAACTAATGGAAAACAACTACACTCACCTTCCCTAACCCATTTAAACTTCATCCTTTGCCCCATTAATCAGCTTTACCCTCTTAGCCTTATCTCACTCTTCTTCTTTCCTATCCTACAAATTAAGCCCACCTAAAATCCTGTTTTTCTTAGCCCTAAAATTCCCACAATATTCCAAAATTTTAATTCCTCTTTTAGGTGCTTTAGTTTTTACAAACCTAAACCCTTCCCAACCATTTACAACATTCTCACTCCACACCTTCCTAACCAAAGACCTAAAGGACTTATAACCAAGCACATCTTTTCAGATCTAAATGGAGTCACCCACTCACACCCCCCCCCCCCCCCGGCGCCCCCTCTTTGATCTTGCTACACTAACAAAATAGGGAAATGATCCAACATTGGCCTAGAAAAGACCCCCTTGTGAAAGATTAGGATACTCATCCTTAGAAACAAGAACCTATCTAAAAGACAGCTATTTATCCCCATTGTCCAAGAAAATAAAGCATTATCCAAAGGAAGATTTCTTAACCCCTACTAAACCTATCAAAACTCTTCGTAGTTAAAACAATCCAACCTCCCCACTTTTTTTCCATAGGAAATGACACCACATTAAAGTCTCCCCCTAAATCTTTCCTAGGATAGCAAAAACCATACACAATAAATAACTTGTCCCAAAAGTAAGACCTTAAAGTGAGTCTAGAAGGACCACAGACCAATGAGAACAACCATTGACCCCTTCCTTCCACTTCCAACAAAACCAACAAATAAAAAATCCCACAAGATCATCAATTTCAACAACTACACAAGTATCTTAGAAGATGAGGATTCCCTCAGCCGCCACCTAAGTGGTAAGAACTTCCCACTCCTTTGTTTATCCTTCCATATACTACTAATCACCCTCCACACTCAAGTTTAATTTATTGGATAAAAACAGCATTAGGATAACTCCTGTTCAAAATTTCTCGTGCAACAACTAATGAACTTCATAATGAACTACTCCCACCAACCCACCTCATACCCTACCCCCTCCATGATTCACTAAGGTAGCTAACTTATTCAATTCTTTTTGCACCTTCTTTTTTTCCCTCTCATATGTCTTGCGGGAAACTATCAATTTCATCTCTTATCCTAAGGGTTTCACCATATTAATTCCCATCCCCTTGAGGATCCCAATTGTCTATCTTATCCCCCGAATGAATTAACGGTCACAACCACTCCCCCAAAAGATGTATCCTTTTGGCACAAAGAATTAAGAGTAGGAACTTGACAACCAAGGGATAGTACTGTTGAAATTTGGAGTAAAACAAAAGACTAACACAATGATAGGTCTCCTCCTTTATTTAAAAATATATATCAAGTATATTCTAAATACCATAATACCTGTACTAACTTTCACTTATGAACATAACACTAACACACTAATAATACTAAATGACTAAAATGCCATTAACACCTCCCCTCAAGTTGGAGCATAGATATCATAGACTCCTAGCTTGTTACAAATAAATTTAACAGGAGTATGTCCCAAAGCTTTGGTAAATAAACATGCGAGCAGCATATCGGACTAAGTAGTGGTAATGAGCTTCTGCAAAAGTTACTCCAAAATAAAGTGACATTCAACTTCAATGTGTGTTGTCTACCCATGAAAACAGGGTTGGAAGCAATATAAAAAGCAACTTGATTATTACACATCAACTCCATAAACCATGAATGTGGAAAACTCAACTCTTTCAACATGTTTTTCAACCAAACAAGGTCATATGTAGTGTGAGCCATGGCCCTAAACTCGAATACTTGACCCGGCCACTACAGTTGTTGTTTTTTCTACTCTTCCAAGAAACCAAGTTACCACCAACAAAGATACAATAAGCGATTGTGGATCTTCTGTCTAAAGGTCATTTGACACAATCTACGTTGGCATATCCTTGAATATAAGTATGACCCTGATCTTGATATAAGAGACCTCTCCAAGTGCACTTTTATGATATCTCAAGATGTGAATTATTGTGTTAGTGCATCCTAGTGACTTGTCTTCGTAAGATCTAGAAATTGTCTCCCAACACTTTTTGTGAAAGATATATCTAGCTGAGTGACTCTGAGATAATTCAACTTTCCAACAAGTCCCTGGTATCATCCTAGATTAGGTAACAAATCACCCATATCTAACACTAACTTGCTGTTAGGATCATGGTCTTAAATTTCCACGAAATAGTGGAAATTGTCGAAATTTCCTATTTCCATCACCCCTGAAATCGAAATGGCATTCGATTTCTGTTTTGCATAATTTCCATCAAAATTTTAATGAATTATTCGAATTTTTCAAAATCTCAAAGTTTTAGCGAAACTTGTTGAAATTTCAATTATAGAATGAAATTTCCTCAGAATTTAAATGCGAGTTTTAAGAGGAAAGTGAAATTTCTCCCTTGATTTATTTTATTTTTTTTATTGAAACAAAAAGACTATTACAAGGGATTTTGAAAGTATATAAAAAAATAAACTTACAACAACATTTTTTATCTAAGCATTGACATCTAAATTATCATTATTTGTACAATAAATAATATTTAAATGATTTAGGAATTTCATTTGTATTAATTGAATATTTTTAATGCACATTATCTTATACACAAGTTATATTACAACATTTCCACCCCATACACGATATAGATGTATTTAATTTGTAATACATTAGTCCTAAAACTTATATTGTTGTGTCTATTAACCATTTTTAAAGTTTCATAAAAGAATTTCATGATTTACTACTGATTTCCATTATTTTTTCAAATCAAAATTGAAATTGACATCAAAATCAAATTTTCCTTTGAAATTTTTGTACTTTTGGAGCTTCGAGATTGAAATTTAAGACCTTGGTTAGGGTCCATGGGTGTATCTACTGGTTTGGATCCAACAGCCTAGTCTCATCCAAAAGATCAAAGAACGTACTTCCTCTGTGACAAAACAGTTTGTGTACAAGATTTAGAAACATTTATATGCAAGAAGTATTTCAATGGTCTTGAATCTTTGGTCTAAAACTTAGTCTATGGAAAATGTTTTAGACTCTGATACCATGTTGAAATTGGAGTAAAACAGAAGACCGAACTCAGCGATAGGTCTCTTCATTTATAATATATATCAAGTACAGTTTAATGACCATAATACCCTTACTAACATGATAATAATACAAAATGACTAAAATAACCATTAACAAGTACTATACCATTTTGGGATGTAGGACCCTCTTGATCCTCCATGAAAAGGTCATTCATGGCCATATCTTGTTCTTTTACTTGAGAAAACCATTAATTATTTGACTAGGAAGACATTCTCTCAAAGGAAAAATAGCCAAAGCATCCTCTTCACAAGTGGGATGCCTCACACAAGTGAACTAACAAATTTCAGTCAATAAAACTTGCCTAGTTATCAATTTCATTTAACATAAAAATGGAGTCCTTAAGGCCCAACAGAGCTCAATTTCTTGAGCTTGGTGTATGATATTCAGTTAATTTTGCTTTTGCACTATGTTCTTTTGTTCTCTCGAGTGCTTTGTTTTTTATATAATCAACTTGCTTTGGTTTTGGTGGGTTTACCTATTACTGCAACTTTTAGAGATGAAGCTTCTTGGAGTATGCATGGTTAATTGCCTTTTATCAGCTTACATCATGTTTGTTTGCTTCTGCCCACACTTTCTGTTTAATGATAAGATTTGACTTAAATTCCTTGCTTTCTGTACTCTATGAATTGTGAGCTGTTTCATGGTATTTCTTTTTATACGAGGAAAGACAAGTAACCCATTGTCCATCCTTTTCTTATAAACTCTATTTCATCGTTTAGGCTTTGCGATGAAGCTACCAGTGCACTTGATAGTACAACAGAAGCTGAGATACTTGGTGCATTGAAGTCCCTTGCAAGAAATAGAACCTCAATCTTTATTGCGCATAGGCTTACAACTGCTATGCAATGTGATAAGGTAAGCAGCTTTGGTCATGATTGTTTGTTTCCACCCACCACCACCAGTAGAGAGAGAGAGGCAAAAAATCTGGGGCTGATAATGTAGAGGTGGTGGTGAAATAGAACTAGAAACACCATTGCCGCTGTCACTTGCATGAGCGCCCCCTTTGTTGTCATCAAGACGGCATTACATATTCCTAAAGAAAGTAGTGGCTTGAGCACATTTATTTATTTGTTTTTTTTTTCCCTTTTTTTTGGTGTCTAATTGAATATTTTATTTTTAAAAACATGAGCAATAATTTTAATAAATAATACTACTAAGACAAAGGTGCTTATAACGGAAGGCAAATAATTGATCTTGAAAATGTTATTTTCATTCAAAAGTTCCTTGCTTCAATATGTTTTCCCTTTTAACTTGAATGTGAGCATTCTATAATGATTATGGCCTACAAATGCTTGCACTCACACACTCGCACGTGGAGCAATGGATGTGTACTGATTAATCTTTCTATTGGTACTTGGCCTTGCAACTGTTTTGGTTGATTGTATTTTTCTCATATGTGTGTTTTTTTTTTTTCTTTTTGAGGTGGGGAAAGATTTATTTTGATCCAGACCTATTTGTCACGATCTCACATCATATGTGTACTAGAGAGATCTTGGACTTATAAGGATGATTTGGACTTCAACTGTGTGAGGTGTCTTTTATAAGACAAACTTGTGAGGTTAATGGGCCAAAGCAGACAACCTCACCAGAGTTCGGTCTAAGACCGTTATATTTCGTATCGTAGCCACCCTGAGATACTATCATATGGATGGATCCTACACAAAATTATAAGCCACTCTGACGAGGGCGTCAGAGATCGAATGAGAGAGCATGTCATGGTTCCACATCAAACGTATACTAGGGAGATCTAGGGCTTATAAGGATGCTTTGGAATCTAACCATGTGAGACACTTTTTATAAGACAAACCTGTGAGGTCCATGGGCCAAAGCCAACAATATTTCACCAGAGTTGGGCCTAAGACCGTTGCACTATGATAATTGTTTGAAGCATCCACGAATTGTTATGCTTAAAGTTCTGCAAAAGCCAGCCAACAATTTTTCTGCACTGTAGTAGGTCTATTTATTTATTTTGGCATGTTTTTTTAATTGTTATTTACAGGTTATAGTGCTCGAGAATGGAAAGGTGGTTGAGCAAGGATCCCATGAAGTTCTCTTGTTTAAAGCAGGACGATATGCACAGCTCTGGGGCCAGCAAAATAACACTGATGGAGTTGATGTGGCTGTTAAACTGGATGCATGAATGTCCTTCTGAGACACCTGAAATTCCAGTTTTCTGATGATGCCTGTTCTGGCCATCAAAGTTGAGGTGTAAGTGGCTCGTGTTTTCAATTTCAAATTAATTTAGACAGTACTTGTGAGCATTAATTTCAGATCTTAAATTTGAGTTTGTGTGAATTTAAATGAAATTTAATATAATTTTGTGTCATGTCTTATTTGAATATACGCAAATTCAAATTTAAAGACTTGAAATCCAAATTCTCAAACACTAAGTTACATATTATGTGCAATGGGTTTTATAGCTTACAGATGTTTCGAATGGCAGCAGTTGATGCTTCCATGCAGTGAGCACCAGATGTTGGAGCTGTGAACTTTTGGGTGGTCAGTTAAAATCAGAATATTGAGTTTTGAGGGTCTATTTTAATTATTGAAAATATTGCAAGAAAATAATGTTTTACAGTATTTGTATAAAATAAATTATCAACGATAGCAGTTTTGATATTATTTGCTTGTTAAAATAATTTAATTTTTCATTTCTAATTTTTCAATGATCATAAAAATGCCATCTTGTTTTTCAATTTTTCAAATATATAAAAAAAGTTAGAAAATATTTTCTCATTATTTTTCTAGATTTTAAACTTTTACTTTGTATATGAGAGTGAAATTTTAATATTAATTTCTTGCGGATTATATGTTGAGTTTCTCTCAAATTTATATAAATTCAAATTCAAGAAAAATTTATATTTCAAATATTATCCTATAAAATTTGAAAAACTAGAAAACATCAAGCAAAATTTGTGTCTTTCTATCAAAATTCAAGAGGGTTCACAAACAATAATTTATATAAAGTATAGCCAATTTTGTTTAAATTTACTCTTGTTTATGAATATTTTGTCTTACTTTTTAAATATAAGAATATTTTTTCATAAAATAATTTATCTTACTCATATTTTTATTAATTTATAGCATAAATATAGATGTGGATATATATCGCTAAATCCCATATTATTGGGCAGTATCTAAAATTCCATATGCAGCCTTTATTCAAATAAAATTTAAGCTTGAAAATAATTCATAACCCACATTTTTTTTAAAATTTTTTTTTAATGTTGTTCCTTCCATAATCACTGCAGTTGGCGCATATGTTATCCCTTCGAAACTATTATATGCTCTTTTATTATTATTACTATTATTATTATTATTTTGAAAACATAGTAAAATATCGCTTTATTATTTAGGACATTATTTATAGTTTAAATAGCATATGCTAAGACACAGAAGAAAACATGCATAGCAAATATGCCTAAAATGTCATAGAATTATTATTCCTAATTGTAATTAGTTTTGAAAATTTAAAATTTCACCTCGTTGTCTTAGTTATATTAAGTAAAACGTATTCAAGGTACATTGGGAACCAAATTTAATTTAGCATCTATATTTTTTTCTTTTCAAAAATAGAAATAAATGGAAAAATAGTGTATGAATTCTTTAATTTTTTTACTTTCATTTTTGAAAAAAGAACTTTTAAATTAAATTTTTATTTTTAAATTGCTAAAAATCTTGTTTTTTTTTAATTTTTAAACAATTCTAAAATTATTTAAAAAGGGGAAAAAAATTAATTTAAATTCAATTTTTCAATATCTGAAACATACTTGTCAAATTCAAAAATTCAAAATTAGAATCTCAATTTCATGTTAAATGTTTTTAATGATTTAATACGTATTATTTTATTTTTTAACAAAATAAAAAAAATATGATATGAAATTATTAAAATATTAGAAATTTCAAACTTTATTTTGGCAAGCTATAACGGGTCATAATTTTTTTTTATTTTAAAATTGAAAATTTTTATTCTATTTTTTTAGGAATAACTTCGAAATAAATAAAATTTTGAAAAAATATATTCAAATTCTGAATAAGATTAGAATATTCATAAAATTGAATCTCACTCTAGTAATGCTCTCTCTCTCTCTCATCTAAGTATCGTAATAAAGTCATTATTATTGTATTTTTTATAAATATATTATTTTTATAAATACAAATTACAGGTGATATGCATGAAGGAGAATCAAACACTTAATCTCCATTGGTGAAGGCAATCACCATCGACCTAGGCCCAGTTGCTTTAATTAGGAGTCACAACTCGTTAAAATGTTACTATGAGCTAAAGAGCTAACAAAATCAACAAACCTAGAAAATGAAAGAGGAAAAGTTCTCCAAAGGTGAAAGACCACTAGCCCACATCAATTGTCTTTGTGTTTTTTATAAGGTGTGATATCTTTCACACAAATAGTTACTGAATCGTTATTTGGATATGGCGAAAGGTGTTAAGTGTTGAGTGTTGACAAAACTAACTTCTCGGCCATAGGCTCAAAATAGTACACTGCATAGAAAGACAAAATTATATGACGACGATAAAAGTACACATGAGCGAGCATCCCTTTATATATATATATATATATATATATATATATATATGAATATATTTTTATTTTATATTTCATTTTATTAAATACAAGGTAAGGTTACGTACTATATACTAATTGTAGTTTGTCTCTTTCCTAGATCTCGCATACACAGGAGCTTTGTTATATATATAATATATTTCATTTTATTATTTTTATTTATTTATTTGTCTTTGAGAAATTGTTGGAGGGTGGGCTGCAAACAAGCTGAGAATTTAAATGAAATAGAATATTGTATGTGGGACGCTGGTTGAGTTGGACCAAAGTTGAACCGGTGAACCACTCCGGTTCGTCCACCGGGGTCTCGGTGAGGCTCCGTGCACAGCAAAAGCAAATTAAAATAGGAACAGAACTATGCAATGGGTTGGGAGCGAATACATGGAGTCGTCGGGACAGTCTGACTAACTGGCGGGAGAGTTTAGACTCAGGGCGTATTCCTTATGTGTATTAGCGGGGGCAACCCCTTTATCGAAGGCTGCAATTGACGGCGGCGCTCATACGCCACGAGCTCTTTCCCGCCCCTCTTCCTGCCCTCCTAAGGGTCGATTGAAAATTTAAGGGCTTTGCCTTTCTTGGCTGGGAGATCCAACATAATTTTAGTTAACAGTTTTTAAAATGGTGGAAATATCGTCATCGGCCGATGAACGGGGGAGTCCTGGGAAGGAGCAGCAAGCCGCCGGCGTCGGCATACTTTTGCAGATCATGATGCTTGTTCTCTCTTTCGTCCTCGGTCATGTCCTCCGCCGTCACAAGTTCTATTATCTACCTGAAGCCAGTGCTTCTCTTTTGATTGGTATTTCTCTTTCCCGCTTTCTTTAGCCAGAAAATATGAGGAAGAAACGAAAGTAATATTCAATTTTAAACTTGTTTTGCTTTTTCAGGTTTGATCGTCGGTGGACTAGCTAACATCTCAAACACTGAAACTAGCATCAGGTTCCTACAACGTGTCATGCTCAATTTTTTTTCCCCTGTGGCCTTTCTGCTTTTTGGTTATAAATATTTTATTTGCATAAATAAAACTCTCGTTTTAATCAGTAGTGTAACTGAAAGAAAGAGAGTAAGTTTTTCAAAGAATTACTAAAAAACTAGAAAATGATACATTTTTTTTGGCACCATTCACTTATGGAAAATAATTTTATTTTTCATTTCTAATTTTCTAAATAAGTACAAAAATGTCATCTTGTTTTTGAATTTTCTAAATTTGTATAATAAAGTTGGAAAGTTTTCTAGATTTTTATATAATTTGTGAAAAATTGAAAAACAAGGTGTGATTTTATAATTATTTTTAAATTTAGAAATAAAAAATGAAAATTATTTTCTGAACAAACTCTTTATCTTCTACCTTCTTAATCCAAATCTCAGAAAACTGAAATAAGTTGGCATTTGTACAATTCTTTTAAGAACAAAAATGAAAAATGAGAGGTGTTTTCCATAACTAAATGGGCCCAAATGTTTTTTGAGGGTAGCTAATTGGTCAACTCTGTTCTCATTCATGTCTACAGGGCCTGGTTCAACTTTCATGAGGAATTTTTCTTCCTCTTCCTGTTACCTCCAATTATATTATATCCTTGTGACTCGTGCATTCCTTTTTACCCTACATTTGTTTCTGTTATTATTATAATTTAATCAATCTCAGTTGGTTTCTACTTGTTTTTCTTGACACCTTTATGCTTACTCAGTCGGGATTCAGTCTCCAACCTGTAAGTACTACTAAAATCTCAATCCCTGGACATGTACACATGCATTTATTTCTTAGAGGATGTTGTATTCCAGTCTGCTTTCAATGCAACCTATCAAATTTTGGTGTGATATATTAAGCTCTTTCAACCTCCATAGAAACCGTTCTTCTCAAATTTTGGAGCCATTGTGACATTTGCAATCCTTGGGACATTTATAGCTTCAATTGTTACAGGTGTTCTAGTGTAAGTTTTCTATTCTTTCTGCATTAAGCAACCTTCCCTTCTATTTTGGGGTATCAACTCCTTACCAAACTTTTCTTGTCACTCTTTTCCATCGCAGTTACTTGGGTGGCGTGGTCTACCTCATGTACAAACTTCCATTTGTTGAATGTCTGATGTTTGGTGCTCTTATATCAGCGACTGATCCTGTCACTGTCTTGTCCATATTTCAGGTGGTTTTATTATCCTCTTCTGTTTATCACTTAATAATCTATTATCATTCATGCGAAATTAGTATTGTAAGATATGATGTCAAGTTTTGATAAAAACAAATTGCTCTACAAAAGTCTTGTTGAGGTTCCACCAAATGGATAATGAATATACTACCCCTGGCCTATCAATGTTTATGTGAGGAGTATTTGACAAAGTGAATAACATGCTTTGAAGTATGAAATTATAATATAGCATCATTTTAGTTGTTTCATATTAATTTGGAATTACCAACCAAAGGAAAAATTGAATCACTGTGCTGCATATGGTGAAGTATTCCTTGAGTGTTCTAAGTCTTTGTAAATTATCATGCACCAATATTTTTGGAACAGATACTTATTGGTGGCTTTAATTGCAGGAACTTGGCACAGATGTCAACCTATATGCCTTGGTTTTTGGGGAATCTGTTTTGAATGATGCAGTAAATTTTACTGTTGATTTCTATTTTTTGTACACGTGTGCACACACAGCATACTTTTATTAAGTTGATCATTTGTTTAAGTACATGCTATGCTTACTGTGTTTTTTACTCTATTTGTTGTTGCAATGTTGGTAGATGGCAATTTCGTTGTACAGGTGCATAAAGCTAAACTAAATTGCCTTTTTCCCAGCAATAACTGTATTGTTGTTCTGTTATAACTCCTGCACCCTGCATCATGCTGACATGCAGGACAATGTCACTGGTAAAAAGTCATGAATCTGGACAAAACTTCTTCATGGTGATTGTCGGGTTCCTTGAAACCTTCGTTGGTTCATTGTCTGCAGGTCAAATTGCTGTCCTAAATTCTTATAATAATTTTTTTTATCCATATTTATTATGAATTGAAGAAAAAAGTATCACTTGTTTGGTCAATATTGTCTAGCTTTATTTTGTGATCTTGTGTTTCTCGTTTTCTTTCTTTTTTCTTTGCTTTTTTTTTTTTATTCAGTGGACTCCTATTCTCACATGTTGTAACTTTCCCTCTTTCTATCTAATATAGCTTCTCTTTTATCGAAAAAAAAAAAAAAAAAGAAGAAGAAAACAGTGCCACTTCGTATTTTCTTCTGAATCAATTTATTATTTGACTGATGCTGGCAATTTTGTTCAAGAGTACCAAAATGGAAGCAGGATTTTTGAAAGGAATATATTTATTCAAGTTCGGGCATTTTAAGCAAAACAAGAGAACTCGAAGAAGTAATATGACTTGAAAGTTGCCTGATTACCTTGCATGTTATCCTAGGCTTCTGTTAGGTTATTTAAATACAAAATATTTTGGTTCTTCATACTATCTCATCTGCTCCCATGATTGTCTAATTGGAGGAAAATGATTCGTGTAGCCAACCCCACCTAGTGGGACTTAAGGCTTGGTTTGTTGTTGTACTATCTCAGCTGCTGATTAGCTGGCTTGATTATGCTTGGGCTTTATTTTGTTGCTTATCCATTAACTTGGGGGATTTTGTGAGCCATATGAATGTATTAATGCCCAATTTTGGTAGATAGACACACTTGAGATTACAGTTTTCGTGGAAGTAGTATATATAAATAATTTATCATTATTTTCTGAAGCTGATAAAGACTGAAATATGTTTCAGTGCGCTATTTGAATGTGTTAGAAGAAAATATGCTATTTTAGTAGTTATGCAATGTGAGTAAGGGTATTGAGGTTGTTGTCTTCCCTAGAACCTATGAGAGGAAAAAGAATTGCAAAAATTAGCCTCAAACATTAACTATCAAATGGGGAAGGATAAGAGGTTTAGGGGTAGTAAAGTAGTAGAATGAAGATTTCGAGTTGGAATATTAGGAGTTTGGGTTGCCCTGGTAAACGTCACTAGATGAAGGACACCATTGTCAAGGTAGCCCCAGACCTAGTTATGCTTCAAGTGTCTAGAGGTGGTGGACAGTTTTTTTGTTAGGAGCATTTGGGACTCAAGATTCAAAGATTGGGTCTAGTTAGCATCCATGAGTTCCTCAAAGGGTATTGTGATAATTTGGGACACCAAATTTGCAAGCTTGCCCCCATTGGTTCTTTTCTCGCTTATGTTTATCTAGATGTCGAAGGCAGCAGTTGATGGTGGTTTACGTCAATCTATGGACTGAATGACCTTGGTTGAGGGGCATTTTTTGGGATGAATTAGTTGTAATTTTTGGAATACATTCCCCTCATTGGTGTTTTGGGGGGGGGGGGGGATTTTAATGTTATTAGGTCCACTAATGAGAAGTTGGGAGGTTCCAAAATCACCTTAAGCATAAGGGTTTTGATTCTTTAATTTGTGTGTGTGATTTGAGGGATATTCCCACCTCGAATGCCCATTTTACTTGGTTTGCAAAAGGCAATAGGACTGTGGCTTCTAGGATTGATAGGTTTTTGTTTACCGCTGAATGGTTTGATACTTTTCCCACCCTTACTCAAGAAGTACTCCCTAGAGTGATTTGTGATCATTGCCCTTTGGTTTTTGAATCTAATCCTGTTAAGTGGGCCCTCCATTTAGATTTGGAAGCATGCGGTTGACTCATCTAGATTTTCAAAGCTTGGTTACGAATTGGTCGGGTGGGTGCCCTATGGAAGGTTGGGGAACGTCTTTGTTTTATGAAAAGGTTGAGATATGTGAAAGAGAAGTTAAAAATTTAGAATATGGAAATATTCTTGAGGAACTAGATGTGATTGATAGATTGGTTGAGGGAGGGGCCTATTTCTGAGGACATTGTTCATAGACGAGTCTGATTGTCTAATGAATATGAACAAGTTGTTTTTAGAGAAGAGAGGAGTTGGGGACAAAAATCTAGAATCAACTGGGTAAGGAATGGGGATTGTAATTCTAGGCTTTTCCATAGGGTGGCTACCGGTAGGAGAAGGGACTTTATTAAAAAAAACTTGAGAATAATAGGGAAGCGTTATTAGGGATCTTAGTTGTATTGCTGGTCTGATTACTGAATTTTACAAGAATCTATTTTTAGAGGAGGATGAGGGTAGAGTTATGATTGAGGGGCTGGATTGATGTTCTATATCATCTAATAAAGTTTCTTGACTAGAGAGGCCTTTTAAGGAAGAGGGGATTAAGAGCTCAATTTTTTGAGATGGATAGAGAAAAGGTTCCTTGGCCAGATGGGTTTACCATGGTTTTCTTTCAAGATGGTTGGGAGACCTTAAAGGGAGGCCTCCTTAAAGTTTTTATTGAATCCTTCCACAATGGAGTGGTAGAGGAGTTTGACTTCCACTTTTATTGCCTTGGTCCCCAAAAAATATGGTGTGGTTAAAGTCAAAAGACTTTAGACCTATTAGCTTGATAACTAGTGTCTATAAGATTTTGACTAAGGTGTTCTCTAAGAGGTTGGCTATTGTTTTTTGAGGACACTATCTTTTAGCCAAAGTGCTTTTATAGGTAATAGACAGATCCTTTATGCCGCCTTGATAGCTAATGAGGTGGTTGAAGATGTTGATCTTATGGATAAGAGGGGTCTTGTCACTATGTGACCTGGAGGTCACGAGTTTGAGGCATGGAAACGGCCTTTTGCAAAAATGCAAGGTAAGGTTGCGTACATAGACCCATTGTGGTCTGCCTCTTCCCTAAACTCTACAAACATGGAAGCTTTGTGCACCGGGCTGCCCTTTTTTGTGTTGAAATTGGATTTTGAGGAAGCTTATGATAGAGTGAGATGTAGCTTCTTGGACAAGAGTGTGGCTAGAAAAGGTTTTGGTCTGAGGTGGAAGAAATGGATTAGAGGGTGTCTATCTTTTGTGGTCTTTTTTGTCTTAGTCAATGGTGAGGCCAAGCCTTGATTTCATGCTCTAGGGTCTAAAATAGGGAGATCTTCTTTCTCCCTTTCTCTTTACTATCATGGTTGATGTCGAGTAAGATGATTAAGAGAGGAGTAGATAAGGGGTTGGTGGAGGGGATTAAGCTAGGTTATGAGAATTGCAACATTTCTCATTTTCAATTCACAAATGATGCTATCTCTTCCTATCAAATAAGGTAAGTTGCTTATCTTACAAGCGTTTGAGGAAGTGTCTAGACTGAAAATTAATCTCCCTACGAGTGGTCTAGTGGGTATGGGTATTAATGTGGATCCTTTTTCTAGGCTAGCTGGTTGTGTCATTTTGACTTGGCTTATTACTTATTTATGTGCCCTTCTAGGTGGTAATCGCAGACTCTTTCTGGGACCCTATTTTTGAGAGAGTGGCTAGGACATTGGATGAACGGATGGAAAGGAGCGTTATTCACTTTAGGGGACTGTATTACCCTTTTTCATGCTTGTCTATCTTCCATATTTCTCTTTTTAGAATACCTTTGAGATTCATGCAGAGACTTGAGAAATTAATGAGGGATTTCTTATAGTCAAGTGGGGGAGAGGGTAGTAGAGATCATCTTGTAGGTTGGAAGACTTTTTGTAGGCCTAAAACGGAGGGAGGCTTGGGTCTTGGTAACTTGGTGTCCAAAAACACCTCTTTGGTGGGGAAATGGTTGTGGTGATTTGTTTTAGAACCTAATTCTATTTGGCATAAGGCAATTTGCTATAAATTTGGAATGCTACAAAATGGCGGGATGCTAAAGTGGTGATTTAACACTATTTATTCTAGTCCTTGGAAGTTTGTCTCTCAAATTTATGATTATTGTACAGTGGGTAATGGGGAGTGTATTTGCTTTTGGGAGGATCATTGGGTGGGGAAGGTGCCTTTGGCTAGTTTTTTTCCTCGTTTTTTCATTTATTGAATCTTCATGACACCCTGATTTTTGCTTTTCTTCTTTTGCAAGAAGATGGGCATCTTTGAACTTCCATTTTGGGGGAAATCCAAATAAGAGAGATTGATGAGGTGGTTCTTTGGATCAGGTTGCACTATTCTTTTCATGTTCATTTGGGGAGTGATAATAGGGGTTTGGGGTTTAGATCCTTTTGGGGAATTCTCTTGTAAATCTTTTTTCACCTACTTGACTTGTGATTCTACTGTGATCCTTTTGCTTTGTATCCTTTGATTTGGAAAGCTAAAGCTTCCTCACACATAAAAGCTTTTATTTGGACTGCAATACTTGGAGAGTTAATACCAATGATTTTGCTGCAAAAGAGAAGACCCAATAAGGCCTTGTCCCCCGATATTTGTGTCCTTTGTAAAAGGAGTAAAGAGACTTGTGCACATCTCTTTCTTCATTGCCCTTTCACATTGGCTATTTGGAATAAGTTATTTGGTATATTTGGTTAAAATTGGGTCTGTCCATACACTTTGAAGGCCTTTTATACCATTACTTTTAGGGATTTTGGCAAAGGAAAGGATAGGAAAGCTCTATGGTGTTACACCGTTATGGCTGTTGTTTGGTTTGGTTGTAAAGGAATGCTATAATATTCAAAGGTTTAAGGTGTGGCTACTGCTAACAATATTGCTTTGGAATGGAGCGGTATAAGTGTCATTGTGGGTGTGGGCAAATGGTTTTTCTTTTGTCAAGTTTCTTTGGAAGACTTACAACGGGATTGGATGGCTTTGTTATATTGAGTTTGGTTCTTTGTTTAGGTTGCATTCTTTGTAACTAGTTTCTATTGATGTAAAAGGATGATTTCTTATTCGTCCTGTTTTTTCTTGTTTTCTTTTCCTTCTCTTTCTAATTTTTTGACATACATTCATCTCTACTTAAATAAAATTCTTTGTTTATAAAAAATAAAATTTGATAAGCAATGAAAGATAGTTTTTTAGCCACTTATAAGTGACATTATTCATAGGAAGGTCACTTTGTAAATATAATAAGTTTTAGTAGCAATTTTCTAATTTTAGAAAATATATTATAAAATGGTCATATATTATTTTATTATGTATTATAAAATATTTATGAGACAATTCAACTCCAGAATGAAGGAGAAGAACCATCTATTAATTTAAATTAACATTACATAAATTAAAAATATTAATTTAATTAATAATATTATTCTAACATAAATTAATATGATAGTCATATGTTATAAATATGCATGAAGAACAAGATTTTTTTATTAAAATAATATTATATTACTTTAGTTAATTAAAATATTTAAATGCTAATTAAATTTAATAATTAACATAATTATTAATTAAATTGTTGATTAGAAAATATTACTGTTTTTAATTTAAAATATATTAAAAATTGATCATATATTATTTTATTATCTATTTAGCACATCAAATTATTGATGAAATATAATTCAATTTTGGAATGATAGAAAGAACCATCTATTAATTTTAATTAAACATTAAATAAGTTAAAATTTTTAATTAAGTTATAATGCCATTTTTAATAAAAATTAATCTGATAATTATATGTTATAAACATGCATTAATAACGAGATTATTGTTAACTAAAAATAATATTATATTATTTTTATTAATAGAAAATATTTAATTCTCAAAGAAAAAAATTAACGTAATTATCAATTAAATTAATTATTACAAAAATATTAATATTTTTAATTTAAAATATATTTTATAATAATAATAATTTATTATTGTATTTTATATTAGAACATATTAGCTATTAATGAAATATGACAATATAAATTCATATAGGACATATAAAAGTGCGTGTCAAGTACTTCTAGAGGGATTAGAGGCTGGTGTCGACAGGATTAATAAAGAAGAAGAAGTTGGATTGAGTAGGAAATTTGGTGTGTCAGGATTTAATTCTGAAAAATCTAAGTGTCCTAAAGTGTATGCTCTTCGAAAGGCTTCAATGATGGGTGCGGAAGTGAAGAAATTATATGAAGCGGAAAGAGAGCATTCCAGTGAGATAAAGCCAAGACTATTAAGAGAGATTTTGAAGGAGAGTTGAGCATTGTGGAAGATACACTTGCTAAGATGATGGAGTTAGCAAAGGAAAGGAGGTTAAGAAATGGGGAGATTGTTCAGATAACGATAATGATGACATCAGCGAGTTTGACTGTGGTGGTGGTTTGCTGTTGGATGAGATTTGGGAACAATATGGTTATGTTTTTCATTCTTGTGATGTTCTTGAGGATCTATCATGTGTAGATCCTGCCCCGATGGAAGGATTGGAGGGGGTTCCTATTTTTGAGAACAATGATTTGGATAATAAACAGCAGCGCAATGAAGGAATTTTGCCTAAATTAGTGGCGGTGATTTCTAGGAAGGATGTAGAAGCGCAAGATATAATGGATAAACTGGATTTGAAAATGTGTGATGCTAGTGGAATTGAAGTGTGGTTTGATGGGGGTAAGTACATGGTGAAGAAGGGTCAAAGGGAGCTTGCAAATTTAAAGAGCTTGCTGGATTATGACGGAAAGGGATTGAAAAGTGGTTTTCTTGGATAAGAGTACTTGTTGGTTATTTTTTATTTTTTATTTGCTATTTTTTAATTTGCATCTTTATTATTATTATTATTTTTTGTTTATTTATTTTTATTTTTTTTCAGGTGGACCTCTTGCCCCCTTAGGTTGTAACTTCTATTTCTCAATCTAACATTCCTTCTTTTATTATCTAAAAAAAGTATCACTTATTTTAAATACAATCAAACGCCACTTGTAACCTTCTACACTCTTCCAGTTTAGGTACTTATTGTTGGCACTTATTAAATTCAACAATTTTTTTGAAAAGCATTTTTACGTAAGTGGTTTGAAACAATCCCTAAAGAACTTAAAAAGGATTACCAATGTTATGATTTCCACACTTGCAGGAAATATGTTAAAAAGGGGGACACATTATTTCTCCAGTGTCAGATCCTTCTTGGATGAATCTATTTTGAGTTCAAATATTTCTTGTTCCCCTTCATGTGTTGATCCTTTTGTTGTTACCCTTATCCCTCTAGAGAAAACTTCCTCCCCTTTTCAAAATTGATCAATTACTAGCCTAGAGAAACAAATGATGAATGATGGAACATAAGCATAAACATCACCATCATGTTCTGCATACTAGCCATCAAGTTTTATCCTCATGCTACTAAATGTGTCTTTGTTGGGTAATCAAGAACTCAAAAAGGATATATATGTTATGTTCCATATAATCGTAGTAGATGTTACCTTTTTTAGAGGATGTTTTGTTTCTTTTTTGCCAAGTCCTCCTTGGATGAATCTATTTCAAGGCCATGAATGATCTCTCCTTCCCCTTTGTGTGTTGATAATCTTGTTCCTATCCATATCCCTTTGGAGGAAACTTTTGCTCCTCTTTTGAATCCATCAATTACTAATCCAGAGAAAAAAATTAAGGGTTTATGAACAATGGAAAGCAAGCATAGACAACATGCAACTGCCTCTTTTGCCCTTCACTATTTTGACTTCTCGTTCCTGGGATCTGTCCGGCGTGACTTGGATTTTCCATTGCTCATTGAAAAAGTGCCCGAACATGTACTTTGCACCTCTTAGTTGCAGATCCTTTTGTTCATTATGTTTCATTTCTCGTTCTATTTCCTCTGTTTCCATCCCTTCCTCACATGTTGAAGCACTTTGTAACCCTAGGTGGAAGCATACAGTGGATCTAAAAATGGATGTCTTGACCAGGGACATAGGATTTGGTGGATCTTCCTCCTAATAAGGAGTTAGTCAGGTTTCACTGGTCTACATCATCGAATATCTTCCTGACAACTCTATTGAACAGCTTAAGGCATGCTTAGTTGTCAAGGGTACACCCAGACATATGACACTGATTGTTTTGAGACCTCTCTTATTACTTGATGAAACTCTATTCATGTATCAATCTTGTTGGCAATTACTTCTGATTGGTCCTTGTACTAGTTCGATGAGAAGAACGCTTTCTTTTATTGCAAGAAGAGGTATACATGGAGTAATCTCCTACTTATGTCACTCAGGGGGAGGATGGTATCGTATGTAGGTTGCATTAGGCCATTTATGATCTTAAGCAGTCTTCTTGAGCCTGGTTAACTAATTTTGTGTGGTGGTCTCCAACATTTGGTTTAATCCAGTGCTACTCATTTGTTCACAAAGGAGATTTGGTATTGTACTTTTAGTAGTTTATGATGATGATATTATCTCCATCTGCAGTGACCAGAGTGAGGTTTCAGATGCTAAGGTATGTAAGTTGCATTAGGCCATTTATAGTCTTAAAGCAGTCTCTGCGAGCCTGGTTTAACAAATTTAGTATGGTCACAGGTGGTCTGTAGTGGGATTGAAGATGTCAAGTAGTGGCTTCAAGCAAACTTTAAATCAAGAATTTGGTGTACACTTTAAACACGAACATTGAGATAGGCAATTGGTTGGCAAACTTATGTACTTGACTGTCACTAGACCTGACAATTGATATATTCTTTGTCGTGGGGTGGGGAGTCAGTTTATGAGACATCCCAAACAACCAGACTAGGATGTTATTTTTTAGGATTCTACAGTATCTAAAAGTATCTAAAAGGCTTTCCTATTAGAAGTATGATGTATAAATGTAATAGAAAGTTAGATCATGGGATACTCTAGTGCAGTTTAGGTTGGTTTTATTGATAATCAAACGTTTTCTATTGGATATTGTACATTTATGGGAGGTAATCTTGTTACTTGGCATAGTAAGAAAAAAACTACTTAGTGGGATCTGGTGCTAAAGGAGAACACTGAGCTATGGCTCATTATATGAATAAGCTTACATGGTTGAGATCTATTACATCATAGATGGGATTTTTGGTAGTGAAGCCCATCTATACGTTTTGTGATAATCAAGCTGTCACTTATATTGCTAGCAATCCAATGTTTCATTAGAGGAAAGAGCACCTTGAATTTATTTAAGCATGCCTTGTCTAATGATTGTAACAAGTTGGGGTTAGGTGATATTTTTACACATCGAGCTTGAGCAGTGTTAGAAGGTAATGGGCTATTTTAGTAATTATGTGGCATGAGTGGGGATAATTTTGTATTCATGCTTTTTTTGTTTATTGATATATAAGAGGGCAGACTTGGAGCTGTACATAAGTTCCAGGAAAACTGCTGCCTTATTATTATTATTATTTTTCTTCCCTTCTATTCAACTCTTCTTCTCTTCTCTTTTTCTCTTCCCTTCTCTAACCCTAAGTGCTGTATTTTCTTCATTGAATCTATAATTTATTTCAGATTTACAATTGATGCATAAGATGTCCTTGTTTACACGCGATGCCAATTTTTTCTATCTTCTTTTCCAATCTTTGTTCTCATTTCCCTACAGATTTATGAGCTATAGATAGTTTACAACCTTATTTGCCCATTTATTAAGATCATATTCCCAGTTCATTTGCTAAATTAAAGGCCTTGAGCAAGATGATGGCATGAACACAAAATTATTTGGAACGTTGATATTATGTTAATTTTTAAGTTTATGTTTGTTTCAAGATCACTGACGGTGAATTGTACTTTGCTTTGTAGGTGTTGGAGTGGGATTTACATCAGCTCTAATATCCTTTCAGTCCATTATTATTATATTATGTTATTATTTACTCAAAAAGCTTTTGGCTGCTAAAATGATTTGTGATTCCTTAATAATCAGAACCTTTTTAAGTATGCAGGGCTGGATATTGATAAGTGAGTATTGCATATATATTTTCTTTGCCAAATATTTGCCATTCTCACAAAGAACATGAATGTAATCGAAATTATTGATATCTCTTTTTTTGTTCAGTCTTCAGAACTTGGAGTGCTGTCTTTTTGTTCTTTTTCCATATTTTTCGTAAGATCTCCTTAGCCATCCCTTCCATCTTTTTGAGAAACTTTCTTCAATTCTTTTGAGTTAAATGTACAATATTAAAACCTTTTTCTTTTCTCTAGCTACATGCTTGCAGAAGGTCTTGGTCTCTCTGGCATCGTATCAATACTGTTTACAGGAATTGTAAGTTGATTTTATATCTTCCTACTGTATCATATTCCACTATTCTCTGAATCTGTGTTATGGAAAGATTGACCTTCTGTTTTAGGTGATGAAACATTATTCATTTTCAAATTTGTCAGAAGATTCACAACGATTTGTATCAGCATTCTTTCATCTGATATCATCGTTAGCAGAGACATTTGTGTAAGGGAGTACTTCATTATTGTTATCTTATGTCAAATAACAGAAATTTTGTGTTTAGTGTTCACAATGCTGTGCATCTGAATTGTTTGCTTTAACTTGTAGGTTTATATATATGGGCTTTGACATTGCCATGGAACAACACAGCTGGTCCCATGTTGGATTCATTTTTTTCTCAATTGTATCCTTGCATCTTATGTCATACAACTATAGTTTTGTGACTTCCTTTAACTGAAACTTGGTCTTCTTCCTTAACTGCTGAATGATTGCTCAAGTTATTTATCGGGGTAGCAAGGTATGCATAGCTAATATTGTGAAATTTGAGCATCAAACTGACTTTTCTCTGGATAGTAAACGAAATTTATATGAAATCCTACTAACTATAGAAAAATAGCAAAAATAAAAAATAAAAAATATATACAAAAGAAAATGACAATGAAATCAACCTACAGTGCCAACCCATCTCATCATATTCAGAAATACCCACATTTCCAAAGCAAACCTGATGAATAAAGCAAACAAGAAATCCAATCTGAAATCAAATAATGGTCAAAACCTGATCTCAAAAAGTACAAGAATTTCTCTCCAGCCAAAGCCTGCACAAGAGAACAAAAACTGTACACCACCATAATGCCCTCACATCCTTGTGCCTCCCAAACCTTAAGGTTATGTTTGGTTCGCAAATAGCTATTCCTTGGAATAAGATAAAATATAGTGAAAAGTTTGGGAATAGGGGTAATAACTATTTCTCATATATTCCTTATTGTTTCATTCAACATGCAATAAGAAGGGATAGACATTCCCACGGTGAAATTTGGGAATAGTTATTCCTTGTCTATTCCTTGTGGACTCGAAAAAAAAGGTTCACATGGTTATTTGCTTTATGCTAATAACAGAACTTTTTGCATAACTAATTGTAACTAACCTATTACAACTAATATATTCCTAGGAATAGGCATTCTATGACCCAAATGTAACCTAAGTCGTTAAGAGCTAGGACACCAACACTCTTAAAGAAGATCAAAAAGCTTGTTCTGCAAATTCCAAGACAAAAAAAGAAAAGAAGGATATAAGCATGCATCTCACCACTTGCAAAACACACCATACACACATTAGGAGACAAAGCCTTATAATTTTAAGGGCTTCTAATTTGTAACAATTTGTTGGTGTTTATTACGAGTGGCCATCCAGATAAACTCTTTAGCTTAGAAAGAACCTTAGCTTTCGAAAAATGATTAGCAGGAGGTAACAAATGAGATGTTTGAGTCAAATTTATAAAAAGAAATGCAAGAAAAAACACCAGAAGCATCCAAACTGTGAACCCTGACCTGATATCTCCAGTATAAGAATGACAAAAGGAATAACTACAAAAGAAGAAGTAGGTGCATCATGATATAAAGAGAGGATGAAAACAACATCAAAACAATCCCCCCTCCCCTAAGCCGAAGATCCTCTTTGTTAAAAAAAAAAACAGAAAAAT
Source organism: Malania oleifera (assembly GCF_029873635.1). NCBI lineage: Eukaryota > Viridiplantae > Streptophyta > Magnoliopsida > Santalales > Ximeniaceae > Malania > Malania oleifera. Next base: position 682,994 of record NC_080418.1, read on the forward strand.
AAAAAAACCTGAAAGCCTTCTCACAATTTAAATTTGGTGGAAGAAGAACAGAAATACCTGAAAAATGAATTTTCATGAGTCATTCTAACTCTACTATTAGCATCCCACCCATTTGTTTGCAAGCCAAATTTACTTTTGATTACTTTATGCCAAAGAGAATCAATTTCCAAAGGTCTGTGCTTTTAGACACCAAGGTTGCATTAGTTTCATGGTTGCCACTCCTAGCCTTTGTTTGGTGTAGCAAAAGTAATGGACGGGACAGGCTGACTAGGAGGAGGCTTCCCATGAGCATGAGCTAGAGCTGACCCCCACCAAACAGCTCAAGCTATAGGGCAAACCAAAGGCATGAGAGCAAAAAAAAAAATTCACCATCTCTTATAAATGACAGACTAAACACTGACAAGATAATTACCATGGCCAATCCAATCCTGCAAAACCTTAGCCTGTGAAACAATTAAACAGACCCCTAGTTACTGCAACCAATTCCCCTTTACTCTTATACCTCTTAATACCTCCTCAACTCACAAGACAACTCGCTCATAATCCTCCCCAGTTTAACAGCAACCTGAACTTGAATTTTATATTAGATATTATTTGGGAACATAATTTATGTCTTTTTCTTAGTTACCGCTTTCTGCTGCAAATTATTAACCAGATCTGGACGTCATTTCATCTAGGGCAGCGAATGTATTCTCTTGTGCATATTTGCTCAATTTGGTACGACCTACTCATCAGCAGATACCCTTAAAGCATCAGAAAGCTCTTTGGTATAGTGGTAAGAGGAGCAAAATTTGATGGTTATTTTATTATTATTCTTTGTAATTGTCAAATTATCAAGAATTATGGGTGCGAGTAGGACTTCGAGGGGCTATGGCTTTTGCTCTTGCTCTACAATCAGTTCATGATCTTCCAAATGGACATGGCCAGACTATATTCACAGCAACTACAGCAATTGTTGTTCTTACGGTGGGTGAACCAACTTTTCTTTTTAAATTAAAACTCTCCTTTGAATCTTGGGTACATGCCTTAACCCTACATATACACGGATTTGTATGCATTGCTCAGCCATAAATATTATATTTGAATTTACCAAGCATGGCATCCATCCATCCATCCTTGTGGTAAAGAAGTAACATAAAGGATTTGATCAGAACAATTTATAGCATATCTTCCAATTGTTTTATGCCTATGTATGCCTTCCGCGGTTATTTTTTCAACCATTTTATTTCCATCATACTTCTCATAGCATTTGCAGATGTATCTTTGCATTTGCGTGCACTGCAGATTTTCTGTGTGGAAAATTGCGTTCATTCATTGTAATTAATTTTTTCCTTGAATAAAAAGCAAGTAACTTTTTCCCAGCCAAAATAAGTGTGGAACTGTATTCGTCGTATGGAAATAATATTTATTTTATTTTTTTTGAGATGGAGAGAGCATAGGATGGCTCAATCGTGATGGGCTCATCCCACCCCTACATTCAAGCAGGACAGTAAAAACTTATGTTAGCTCTTCTTTTGAATTTCCTCTTCTTCTTTTTTCCCTAGTCTAGTAAAAATTTTTTTTTTGGGGGGGGGGGGGGGTAAGGGGGTGGGGAGGGGTTGGTTTCAAACATGGAGCCTCAAAAACAGAAGTGATGTCACTCCTTATTTTAGCTTCCTTATCTTTCCTTGTTTGGCTTCTGTTGTTTAAGTTTAGTTTATTAATCAGGGTTCCCAAGAGTAGTAAGTTCCAAACTGGAATTGCCATTCCTTCTTAGACGACAACACTTGCAGATAAGCAGTCTGCATAATCTGTTGATGGCTTACTTGCTAAAATATTTTCTTCAGCTTTTGAAGCTTACTGTTGATTACAGTTTCCTTCTATGTTTGATTGCTCAAGGAAAGAAAAGAATAGAATCAAAGAAGTGGATGGATATTTCTACTTCTTCTTGTTCTGAATTTTGCCTGCATAAACCAAAGCTATTGGAAATTATACAAACCAATTAAAGCACTGAAATTCTGTCCCCTACTGATGCGATGCTCTCCTCCCATTGTCTCCCCCCTTCGAAACCGTGAGCATGGTCATCTCTTTCCCTCCCATGTTTCTAAATCCCCATCCCCAGAAACCAACTTCTATCGATCTCCTGTCACTCCGCCATCCAGTCGCAGAGGTCGAACATCGTCGCCTTTATTTCCATTGTCCAATACTACCAAAATTCCTCGTCTACCATCAGAAACCTATTCTCGTCCACCAGAAATTCCTCACCTACCATATGAAACATTCATCTACCTTGGCAAACGCCAGAAATATTCAGCATCAGCTCTTTAACTTGCAATCCCAGCCATAGCCTCTGCTTCTTTTCAATTCTTCTTGGGTACCAGAAATGGGAGGTCACTCTACTGTCAAAGTAGAATGAAAGGTGTTCAGCGTAATTCATTTAGACTCCTTCACATTTCATATCACTGAGTTTGCATGTTGGCACGTTTCCTTCATTGTGCTGAAGGAGGAGGATTTTATTTGGGTGATGAAGATGATGGGGTTGCTGTGCAAAGGGGATGGAGGAATAGAGGTGGGTTGAGGGGCTCACACCATCACAGATAAGAGACAATCAGTCAGTATAAGGACTCGTTTGAATGAGAGGATCAATTTTCTCCTACTGAAGAAGGAAAATCGTGGAGGGAGGTGATCATGCTTTTGAATATTAAAGGGGGAGCAGTGTATGGGGCGGAAGTCCTTCCTTGTAGCATTGGTGGAATTGTCAAGGCTTAGCAAGATCGATGTAGACATCCTCAAGGGCAGACTAAGGTGCTTCAACTGTGGGTCGTGGAACATCCAAAAGGTGGGGGGAGGAAGGTGGACAATCTGATTGCTATTCAGAATCCTCGGTGAGCCCCTCTTCTGTCGAGCTTCAGCGGTGAAGATGGCCAGCAAAGAGAACACTGAATCCCTTAATCACTGGGATTCAGAGGGTTTATATCCTAAACCATCCCCTTTAATTAAGCACATTACATGGAGGATTTTCAAATTTTAAAAATTTTAATGGGCTTAAAGGGCTAGAAACAAGTGGGCCTTATGTTCGAAGGCGCAAATCAGTTGGGTCTGTGAAGACAAAACTAGTGTGGATTGAAAAGAAGGGGGCTCTTCTCCTAATGAGGCCGGCAGATGTGCTTCTACTGTTGGAATGAGGTTTAATAGAATTGAGGAGGGAGAGAGGCACACTCATGTTCACAATGGGCTGATTTGTAATGATGGATGGAAGATTGTAGTCAATATTAACGAAGGCAGAGCAGATGGTAAATGTTCAGCAACTGATGATTCTTCTCACAACAGAGAGTAAAGCTCTAATTCAATCAAGAACTCTTGGACTGGATTACAAGATTTCAATCTAAATTTGACTAACCACCAATTTTCTCCTATAAAGTCAGATTTTAAGGAGAAATAGAAGGCTATTTTTGAAGAGGAAACAAATCTTGATTCTTTGTTTGACTTAAGAGGACAATATGAGCAGCATGTACAAATCTGAGAAGGAACTATTAGTTGGCCAGCTGAGAGCTGAGTTCAAACTCAGGTCTATTCCAACTATTTGAAGGAGGGTTCATGTACATGGGCAGGTAAAGATTTTATTGATAATTTTTTAAATCAATTGATTGCCTTAAATGATAAGGAGTCTTTGCCTTCTAACTCTGAGCTTGATCTCCTTCATGTGAATAATTTGAATGCTTCTTCCTTGGGTGCTGAGGGGGATAATGATGATAAGGTAGATGATTCTTTGGGGAATCCGTGTTCCTATATAACTAGTAATGATATATTTCCCCTTCCCACTCAACCTCTTCTTGTTTCTAATACTTTATGCCAAAAGGAGGATTCTTGGAGGGAGGGCTGTGGGTTTAGCTTTGAGGGAGGTGAGAGAGACTTTAAAGACTCACATAAACTCCTAAAAGACCTAGGCCTGAAACTAGTGGACCCTTTAGGTAAGGAGGTTAGGTTGGGTTTGAACCCCAATAACTATAGGAGAAAGAAAAAGAAAGTATAGAAAGAATTAAGAAATTTGGTCTCTTATTTTAACTATGTGGGTGGTAAGGGGCTTGGAAGCGATGGTGAGCATGTAAAGATATGAAGATTACTGAAAGGAGAATTAATGGGAGTGCAATGCTCTCCCCAAGGCAATACTGCCTCTCGAGTCGTCAAGCATGGCAAACATCTCCCTGACACACTCTCTCCCTTCCTCTTCCTATTTCTCTTGCTGTTGAAGCTGAACCCATGCCGACTGTTAACTCCTCAAAGACAGTTCTTGATCGCCATTCATCCTCCTCCCAGTTCTCTATTATCAAAGCTGGTACCCAGTCAACTATATTGAAGTCAACACTTATCTGAAAATCTTCTTCTCCGAGATCTCTTGTGAATCCAAAGTCCAGTTGACTAAATTGAAGTCCATTCTCCTCTGAAAATATTCTCCCTATGAGTTCTCCTGCCAATTGTCTGGATTCCTGAAAACACACACAAGTTTTTTGCTACAGTCATCACTTGCGAGAACCCACCCAACCCTCGTTTTTTTCCACCCTTGCGACCCTTCCTCAAGCTTGATTCTCTTCTCTTTGAACCAGAGAGATTGCGAGGTCCTCTACAACTGCAAGATGGGAGAGTTCGCTACATTTAAAACTTATAGAAAAGTGATCTTAGTCATACGATTTGACTCAGCAACCTAATCTTGTCATTGAATATGCAGGAAGATACGCATCTTACATTGTGTTGGATAGGGAGGAACTCGTGTGGGTCCTAAAGATTCTGGGTGTGTTCTGTGAGGCCAATGATGGGATTGCTGCTAATCGTGGTGGCACCAGATTTATGAAGGATGGAAACAAGGTAAGCTGAAGGTTTTAGGAAATGGCAGAGGCAGGTTTGTTTGCATGGAGAAGAAATGTAGAAGGTGCCTCCTTGACATTCGTATTCCTGAGGGCAATCAAAAAACTGGATGGAGGGCCTTAGTGCCCTATTGGAATTATTTTCATCCATAGATGAGCCCTTCAATGCCAGCAAGGGCAACTAGAGATGCTTAAACTGTGGCTCTTCATATGTTAGGCTAGAGGAGAAGAGTAAGAATGTGTTACAGAGACTTTCCTTCGTTGATGTTACCAGACAATTTTTAGCGACTAGGTCTGATCCAAATAGGGCTCTCATTCGCAGCCAAAGGGATTTTTTGGGTGGGTTTTTTTTTGGGGGGGGTGTGATCTATCCTAATAGGAATCCCAGCACCATATGAGAAACCGAACAGGTTGCAAGGGAGGCTACTAAATTTACTAGGTGGCCTTTTAGGAGGAAGAAAGATATGATAGGGTTGGGTTGGCCACTTGAAGGCTCAAACTTATTAGGAATAAGACATCTAAGTCAATGTGGATCATCAAAGAAAAAACTATATTGGAACAAGGGATAGCAGGAAGAGTTTAGTCTAAAAGACGCAGCAACCTAGAGTAGATTGCACAGGTCCATTGGATCTGCAGAATGCAGCAATCTCTAGGGAAGGCAAAGGCCCAGAGATCAATTGCAGCGAAGCAGCAATCCCCATGATCAACAGGGAGCAAGCAGAAACCAGCAAGTAGTTATCTCCTTTGTTATCAGATACAAGGGAAGATAATGAAGTAGAAGAGCTATACTTTGACTTGGAAGAACAGAGGAGCAGCATAGCTAAGTCTGAGAGGGAACTATTGTTAGATCAGATGAGAGCATATATAGAAGACACAGAAGAGGAGGGGTTAATCAGCTTTTTGCTGAAAACAATGGAGATTATAAGGGGAGGTGATCCTTAACATAAAAAGTATGTTTAAGATCCTATGGGATTCGAAGAGAGATTGTCTTCAGCTGAATCCTAAGAACGCACAGGCAGGTATAAATTTTATTTTTCATTATTCTGGTATTTTGTTACCATTAAATGATGAGGGGCCTTTGTCTTCTGATCCTAGCCTTGGGCCCAATATTTCTCCTGTGTTTAAGTCAGTTATTCTTTCCAGTGGTGTTGGGGGATGTGTTTGCGAAAAGTGATCTTTTCACGGAGGATCCAACTCCATCTAGAACCAATAAAAGTATTCTCCCTCTTCCTTCTCAACTCTCTTTCTTTGCACACTTTATGCCAAAGAGAGGTTTCTAATAGAAGGGAGAGCTGTGGGGTTTGCTTTAAGAGTGCTGAGAGAAACAAGCTAGACCCACAAAAACTCCTTAGGAACTTAGGTTTGGTATTTTTAGGCCATGCTGGAAATTTGGTAAGGGTGGGTTTAAGCCCTAGGTCTTATGAGAGAAGGAAAAAATAAGTTTAGAAAGATCTGAAAAACCTTGTTTTCTCAATTAACTATGAGGAGGTAAAGGGCTGGGGAAAGGGGGAAAATGTGTTAAGTTATGAAGGTTGTTAGCTGGAACATTAGAGAGCTAGTGGGCTAGAAAAAGGATTATTTTGATTAAGCAAGTGTTGATCAAGTACTCCCCAGACATTGTCCTCCAAGAAACCAAATTGGAAAATATCTACCCTCATGTGGGGCCTCTGGCTATATCCTTATCAATGCTAGGCTTCGTCAATGTATGGGTCTTCCGGACCAAATCTTAGAAGTGTTTTTTTTTTTTTGGGATGAAGTACACTATGTTTATGGATTTTGCATTCCTAAGTGGATAGTCGGAGGGGATTTTAATGTGGTAAAATTTCCTATAGAGAAGAAAAAAAAAGAGGGGGAGGGGGGTATCTGCAAGTATTCAGAAATTAGAATGTTAATTAGGGATTGTGCTATGAGAGACCTCCCATCGGATAATTCTTCCTTTGCCTAGACTATAAAGGAGCTAGAGTTGTTGCTAATTGATTGGATAGATATCTTTATTGCTAGAAATGGGAAGACGAGTTTTAGAATCTCACTCATTGTAGTCTCCCTAGGACCACATCCGATCACTTTCCTATCTTGTTGGAATCCAGTAGGGTAGCGTGGGGTCCCACTCCCTTTAAATTCTTATTTCTTTCACAAGTTAGCTAATGGCAAGAGGAGTAAAATTTGGTTAGGGAGTTAGAGATGGGGGGAGGGGTAGTCACTAGTGATCAAGATCAGATTGCATCCACTTTTACCAACTTCTTTTAGAACTTCTACTCGGAGGAGGATTATTATAGACCAATTTAATGGGGGTTGAATTAAAATCCTATTTTTTTTTATCAGAAGAGTTGGTTAGAGATACCCATTGAAGAAAAGGAAGTGAAGGGGGTGGTTTTTGGGTATGGATAAGGATAAGGCCCCAAGCCTGAATGGGTTTAACATAGCCTTTTTTCAAAGATTGTTGGGAGGTTGTTAAGGGTGATTTGTTGAAAGTTTTTATTGACTCTTTGGGAATGGGATTTTGAGCAAAAGCATCAACTCCTCTTTTATTTTCTTGGTGCGTAAAAAGTTCAGATCTACTGAAGTTGAGGATTTTAGACCTATTAGCCTTGTTTCTAGTGTTTATAAAATTATCGCTGAAGTCTTAACTAATAGGATGAGTAAGATGCTCATTGATACCATTTCTATTTGAGTATGTTTGTGGGAGGGAGACAAATAATGGACGCTATACTTGTTGCCAATGAGGTGGTGGAGGATGTTCGTAGGAATAAGAAGAGGGGTTTTGTCTTTCAAGTAGATTTTGAGAAAGCCTATGATAGAGTGAGTTGGAGCTTCTTGGATAAAGTCCTTGAGAGGAAGGGCTTTGGCAAGCATTGGCATTGGTGGATTAGGGGCTGTTTGTCTAATTTGTGGTTCTTGATGATGGTTAATGGTGAGCCAATATCTTGGTTTAGAGCTTCTAAGGGAATTAGACAAGGTAACCCTTTATACCAGTTTTTATTTGTCATTGTAACTGATGTGTTGAGCAAGACGGTGATATGGCTATGGAGAGGGGGTTGGTTAAAGGTCTAGAAGTAGGGAGAGAGGGAGTGTTGGTTTCTCATATTCAATTTGTTGACAACATCATTTTCCTCCTTGATGATCATAGCCCACCCTTTAAGAGAATTTTGGGCATTCTTCAAATTTTTGTGAGGGTGTTGGGCCTTAAAAATAATATAGGGAAGAGTAGATTAGCAGCTTTGGATGTGCCCATGTAGCGAGTGAGGGAAAAGTCCACTGAAGTGGGGTGTGGCATTTTGGATTGGCTGATGACCTACTTAGGGGTCCCTTTGGGGGGTAACCCTAGAGTAGCAGCTTTTTTTGGAATCTTGTAGTGGAAAGGGTGACTAAGAGGTTATACAATTGGAAGGGGGCTCTTTTCTCTTTAGGGGGTAGAATAGCCTTGATTCAGGCTTGTCTTTCTAGCAGTTTGTTATATTCCCCATCTGTATTTAGGATTCCGATGGGGATTGCTAGCAAGCTCGAGAGAATTATGAGAGAATTTATGTGGTTTGGTAGGGGGGAATCACGGGGACCACTTAGTGAGCTGGGTTGAGGTTTGTAGGTCAAAAAAGGAGGGAGGGTTAGAAGGTGTCTAAAAACATGCTCTTTTAGCTAAATGGCTATGGTGCTTCCCTCTAGAAGAATCGTCCCTTTTGCATAGGACAATAAGAAGTAAGTTCGGGTTGGATGAGAATGGGTGAGATACCAATGTTAGTTTAAGATGTTCTTTGGGTAGTTGGTGGAGGTTCATTTCTCATATTTATCCTTCTTTCATTCCTCACACCAAACTTGAGGTGTAGAGGGGCTCTTGGATCCCTCTCTAGAAAGACCCTTGGTTGGGTAATGCATCCTTATCCAATTCATTCCCTCGTCTTTTTTATTAAGCTCCCAGCAAAATAGGGCTATATCTTTCTTTGTTGGGGATTTGATTAGTTCATCGGTTTCTTGGAATCTCCCTTTTAGGAGACATATTAATGATAGGGAGATGGTGGAACTGTCTTCTCTGTTATCTTTATTGAATGGGAGTAATCTTTCGTAGGGGAGGGATGTTCGGTCCTAGTCTTTGGATCAGTTGGGAGTGTTTTCTTGTAAATATTTTTTTGAATTCTTGACTCACTCCAATTCTTCTTTCCCACTTTATCGTTTCATTTAGAAGGATAAGGCTCCTTTAAAATCAAGGCTTTCACTTGGTTGGTTGTGCTCAATAAAATTAATACTAATAACTTGCTGCAAATTAGGAGACCTTTGAAGGCTTTCTCTCCCGATGTATGTGAGCTCTGTTACAAAAATTTACGACGGCTCATCTTCTTTTGCACTGTGAATTTTCTTGGAGGATTTTGGATATGCTTTTTGGTATTTCTAGAGAGAGCTGGGTTTCTCCTTCGGTTGGTGAATTATTAGCTATTTCTTTCAAAGTCTTTGGTAGAAGAAAGGACGAGACAGTCCTATGGAAGTGCGGAATATTTGCAGTTTTATGGGGTTTATGGTTGGAGCATAATGCAATGATATTCAATGGGAAGAAATTAAATGGGGTGCTGGTTTGGGAAAAAGTCAGTATTTGGCCTCATTGTGGTGCTCTGGTTTGGGTTTCTTCAGAGGAATTAGTTTCCATGAGTTACATAGAGATTGGGGGAACACTTTGGAATGCCGATTTTTTTTTTTTTTTGGTATTTTTAGCTGTTTTTATTGGATAATTCCAAGCCTTATTTGGGGAGATGGGAGATGTCTCGTTCTCCCTCATGTAAATTCTCTTCCTATGAATGAAATTTTATTTTTCTATATATATATATATAAAAGATATGAAGGTTATCAGTTGGAAGGTGAGAAAGTTTAGGAAATGTGAGGAAGAGGAGCCTGATCAAGGAAGTTTTTGTCGATATTGTTATGATTCAGGAAACTAAAATGGAGATGATTGACCAAAGGATCATCAAGAGTATTTGGGGTGGTTGGTGTAGGAAATGGAACTTCTTACCCTCTCGATGTGCTTCTGGAGGTGTTCTGGTTATGTGGGGCTCTCAGTCCTTCTCTAAAGTGGATAATTTAGTAGGGTTCTTTCGCCTTCCTGTTCTTGTTGAAGTGAAAGGAAAGGGCCAATGGTGGGTATCCTCTGTGTGCAGTCCTCCTAAGTTAAGTCTTAGGAGTACTTTATGGAATAAGACTTATTATGTTTTTGGGTTTTGCTCTCAGGTGGATAGTGGGAGGTGATTTAAATGCAATGAGGTCTAGGGGTTGGAGGGAGGCAGAGTTACTACTAGTATGCAGCAATTTGACATGTTTATTAGGGAGTGTGGCCTGAGAGATCTTCCTTTGAGTAATGCTTCCTTTACCTGGTTTACGATTGGGGGCTAGGGCGGTGGCTAGTAGACTGAATAGATTCCTGTTTTGTATTGATTGAGAGGATGAATTCTCGAACCTCTCTCAAACTGTTCTCTCTAGATCACCTGCTAATCACTTCCCTATTTTGCAGGAATCAAGTAGAGTATCCTAGGGTCCCAATCCTTTTTTAGGTTTGAGAATATGGGGCTGGACCATGCTTCTTTTAAGCCATTAGTGAGGAGCTCCTGGAACAAGGAGATTAATCTATCAAAGGGTGAGGAGGCAAAAAGTATCTCTCTAAAGAATGAATTGGAAGAGGTGATTTTGAAGGAAATGAGGAGCTGAAGGCAAAAGACCAAATTTAAATAGGTCAGAGGTGATTGTAACACTGGTTTCTTCCATAGGCTAGCTAATGGAAAGATGAGGAAATATGATTAGGGAGTTGGAGGGTGGGGGAGGGAGAATTATTAATGATCTTTGTAGGATTGCCACTGAGATCTTTAGTTTTTTTTTTTTTTTTTTTTTTTAAAGTTATTATTCTGAGGCTTGTAGATCAATGGTTGAGGGGTTTGAGTGGAATCCCATATCTAGAGATCAGATGTTTTGGTTAGAGAGACCTTTTTTTCTTGGATTTGTTTCTAGAAAGACCCATTGTTGGGGAATGATGTTCTACCATATCTTTTCCTCGTCTGTTTTGATTGAACTTAGGGCTAAATAGCATGATTTGCTTCTGCTTCTTTGTTGTGATTTGTTAGCCCTCAAGTTTCTTGAAACTTTCATTTCAGAAGATCTCTAAATGATAGAGAGCTGATGGAACTTTCCTCCTTGTTGTCGTTATTGAACAATTGTCATCTTCCTTCAGCTAGGCATACTCGGTTTTGGGCTTGGAGCATTTATCGTTATTTTTTTTTACTTGTTCCAACTTTTGTTTTCCTTTATATTCATCTATTTGGAAGACCAAAGCTCTCCAAAAAATTCAGACTTTTATTTGGCGGATAGTGCTTAATAAAAGCAATAATAATAACCTGTTGTAGATCAGGAAGGCCTTATCTCCAGATGTTTGTGTGCTATGTTATTTGAATTCTGAAACAGCATCTCATCTGTTTTGACACAGTGACTATGCTTGGAGAATCTGAAATAAGTTATTTGGTGTGATGGGGGGAACTTGGGTTTGCCCAGCTTAAGTGGAGGGAACGTTGGCTATTTCTTTTGTGGATTTTGGAAGAATGAAGGATTGGGCTGCAGTTTGGAAGTATTTTTGCAGTGTTGTGGGATTAGGGTTGGAGCATAATGCATGGATTTTTTTAGGGAAAGAATTGAATTGGTGTGTTGGCTTTGGATGCTTTAAGGGAGTTAGCTTTTCAGGAGTTCAGTGAGAATAGAGGAATCTCTTGCTTTGATTTTCCTAGCCTTCATTTGTTTTTGAGTTTATTCCATCTAGTTTAATCCAGAATCTTGACAGGAGATGTTGTATTCTCCTCTTTGTAAATTCTTCTCTTATTTATGAAATCTTTTCTTCTATTATCAAAAAAATAAATAACAAAATTCTGTTTCCTGCCTCTTCCACCTACACCTAACCCGATTCTTCTTTGATTTGAATTTGCCCTGCTTAACTAATAGTCATGTTATTGGTAAGCTACATACTTTGTATTCTTATAACTAACGTAGTTTTTTTTTAACCCTGTTCCAGGTGTTACTTATTGGAGGTTCAACAGGTACAATGCTTGAAGCTTTACAAGTTGTGGGTGATAGCCATGATGGTCCCTTGGGTGAAGTAAGTCATGAAAGGACATTAGTTCATTACTAGTTCCGCATATCTGTAGACTATTGGGATTTGGTGATTGGGGAGAATTGTTAAGTTCTTGAAATGCAAATTTTATGAGGACAGTATATGGCAATTTTATGAGAGATGAATAACCATGTTCCTTCTCTGCTTAGTTGAGATGAATTACCTGTGGCCCCAATCTCTGGTATTTATTTACTTATTTTAACTATCCTATCTCCCCTGCCTACCATTACTTAGGCATATGATTACAATATATCCTGCTTAAAGTGCTTGAGCTGAAAAGAAGACAACACACACTGAATAAAAGCCCCTTCCCCACCCTTAAAAACCGAACTTTCTGAATCTCTAAAATCTTTCTTTGTGATATTTCTTTTCTTTTGTTTCTTCTCAGAGCTTTGAAGACCAAAATGGCTATGTTGCTCCTTCATATGGTGGGGAAACATCATCAGGGAACAAGATCAAGATGAAACTCAGAGAGTTCCATAAGAGGTGAGTTATGGGGGTTCACCTTCCCTTGTGAAGTTGCTATTACTTTCATGACTTCTACTAAGCTATGAGCAATTCCACCCTTCCCTACTCATTTATTTTCTCACCCATTTTCCTTCAATCCTCCCATCCTCTCTCTTGCAGTGCGGCATCCTTCACTGCTTTAGATAGGAACTACCTCACCCCTTTCTTTACTAGTCAAAATGGAGATGATGATGATGATGAAGGGTGAGGTAAGATGACATGGATCTTCCAAAATGTTCTGTACAACAAATTTATCACTAATGTCTTTATCTTGACTTGCCTTGGGGGATCTGTTTTAAGGATTCCTGTATGTCTGACTAGCTGCAGACTAAGATCTGAAAGCTGCCTGTAGTTCAGTTTTTTGCGGTACCACATTAAAAATATCTCCTTGTTTTATGTTTTTATATTAGCAAAATGAGTAGGGATTTTTTCTTTTTTATCATTTGCGTAACATTTAGAAATCATGCCACTTCTAGTTTAAAGTTAGATTGCTTCCTTGCTCTGATTAGTTTCGAAGGACAGTGGCGTTGGAAAAAAGAAAAAAGAAAAAATGGGTACTGGACGTAATTTCATCAAAAGAAAGATGCCCAAGAGAGGGGCATGCTCTTTTATGGAATCTCTTGTAGATTTATTTTATATATATATGTATCAAGGATGTAATTACTTGTCTGTTTCCATGCTGGAAGTTTACATTACTGATTGATATTCTTGGCAAATGAATCACTGCCCAAATCTGAAAGGGGAGCATGACAACAGATATCATTCTGACCATTCACTTAAAAACCTATACGATGATGCAGGATGACGTTGATTTCCATAAAGTTTGCAAGATTTTGTTTGTAACTTAGCTGGAGTAAACCGGCAGAGCCTGCTAAACGTTGGCACCTTTGTTCATTCCCACTTTCAAAGGATACAGTTTGTGATTGGCATACAGTGGAGGAGGTATTTAATGTAGTTGGGCATCTGTGTCAAATGTAACAACCAGATTGATTATTGCAACCATATCATTGAATAGGATTTGTAAATGGATTGAACCACATCTAGCAGTTACTGCTTATACTTGCTATTATTTCTGGTTCACTTGATTACTTGACTGTTAAATTGTTTATTCTCTGGAGACAACTGATCAATCAAGCTGAGTTTAACTGAATATAGTGACTAAGCATCAACAATGTACTGATTATATATTTGTCAATGTTTATTTTAAATGTAAGTTCGTTATTGGCTACTTGCTCAAGTTAGTATCCCGCGAGTGTTCAAAATTTGAATCGGGATTTTGTGTCACCTCTCAATGTAAAGTAACACAAGCGAGCTTGCCCCACTATCAAGTTTGGTACCACTCCATGCCATGTTAGAAGCATATAATGTTCGTAAGTGTATTTTAGCATGATAAAAGAATATGTAATTCACATTTTTCTACAACTTATGGACAGATTTTAAGATGAGGGTGAAAGCAGTTTGACACCTGATTTAAGTTTCTTCTCTTTAGCGACAGCTGTGTTAAGGAAACTAAACTTAAAAAATAATTATTTTATTTTTTTGCATATGTAATTCACATTTCACTTGCTTACGTGATGGTGAACGAAAGAATTGATTATAAGAGTACTTAAATAATTTGCTTTTAGAAATTTTAATTTGGTCAAAGCTTATGGCACCTATATTTTTGTATTGTGACAATGAGACAACTTTGTCACGGGCATATAGTAATAAATATAATGGTAAATCCATAAATATTGTTCTAAGATAGTTATGTGAGGCAATTAATTATTGATGATGTAATTACCATAGATTTTATGAGATCAAGTCAAAATTTGGTTGATCCATTAACAAAAGGACTTGCAAGAGGCATGGTTTGGAAAACATCAAAGGGGATGGAACTTAAATCAATAACCCATAGTCACCAATGATGGAAACTCAACTCTAACTCTTTAAATTTTCATGCCCTTGAGTTCAATGATCAAAGTACATCATATGTAGTGATTGGAAGTACTAAAATGTATGTGTTACATAATCCAACCCAAGAAAAATAGTGCTTTGTATCTGTAATGTGAAAAAAGTGAAAGCTCTTAATAGGATTATAACAAGTTATGTGAGATACTTTAATTACAGGGGTACCTTTAATAAACCTACCTATATGAGTGTCGGAAGTGGTGCCGCTTCCTATGAGAAATGGATTTATCTTTAGAGCACTTATTAAACTAGGATATAGACGCAAGGCCAATTCACGTGTCGGTTTTTGGTAACACCCAAGGATCTGATAATTTGTGTGTGATATGTATCCGATTAATCAAAAGAGGATTGCTAGTTCAAAGTTCGTCTACTATGTAATCCTGATTAACTTTAATATGTATTCACTAAGTGAAAGTTCAAGTTCTAGAAATACCTTCATTTATGCATAAATTTTCTCTTATCTGAATAAATTGTTTTTCATCTATATTTTGAAAATGGTGGGGGAATGTTGAAATATTTTCTAAAATATATTTAAAGTTATGTAGGTTTGTCCCACATTGGTAAGAGTGAAAAAGAAAAAGTCGTTAATAAATAATAAGGTGGAATATTCTCTTAAAATTGATTAAGAGATGGTGCTAGTGTGTACCCTAGGATGGTGCTTCGCATCGTCCACACACGCAAACGTGCACGCGCACGCGTAGCGTGAGCTGTAGGGCGCTAGTGGCGCATTTAAATGGCGCACAAGGACTTAGCACTTAGCACACTTACATCGTTGCAAGATCATGACCATTGATCATGATCGAATGACCTAAAATAAATCTTATATTTTTTATAAGATCAAGTGGTGCGATCTGAATCGTATAAATAATCTGACGATCAGAATAATTGACTTTCCAGAATGTCTCGACCAGGAGACCTTGGAAGTGCGACCATGTCTTCTGAATATGAAGAAATAATTGTTTTTCCAGAATTTGTCGACCAAGGCTCGACCATGGCACGACCAAGTTAATGTTAGGTGTGACCAAGTCAATGCCTAGTGCGTTTTCAGAAATCTGCTCTGCGAATAAACAGATGTAACCTTTCGGAAAAAGTATAATTCTGTCTATTTAAAGACAGAATTCACTCCAAGAATACTATAGAGATTTCATCATTCTCTCCTTCTCTTTCTTACAAAAAATTTCTACAACTTATATCTTTTTCAAATATAGGTTATGTTCTCTACAGAAATAGAATACTAGAAATTTATTTTAAATTCTTCTAAGGGTGTTTGTAATCAGTTTTTGTTTGTATATAATGTAAAGTGATATTAGAATTAAATTTTGGGTTTCATTGTATCTTGAAAACGAATTTTCCAGCTCAATACACACCGATCTGATGAGCACAAATAACATTTTAAGGAAAATAATATTGTAACGTGCCTTGAAGCATATTCTATTCTACAACATATTTTCTATTTAATTCCTACATGAGGGAGTAAGTGTAAATTGTCCCATGATTCACATGGATGATGGAACATAATGTGAGAAAGAGAGTGTTGCACATAAAATGGCTTTTTAGAGTGAAAGAGGGGATGGGTAGAGGAGTAAGCACACATTGTAATGACCCAAAAATTCCTGCCATTTTTTTATATATATTATAAACTATGAAATATACTACTTTGATACCTCTGTAATGTCTACTGGAATACACCTATGCAGCAAAAAACATAAAACTGTACAACCATAATTACAATACCAGAATTCAGTATTTTCCTCAAAACATGCATATACACATCACTCTAGAAACACTCACCAAAACTCCTAAGATCTACTCAAAAATACATTTCCCCGAAATACTTACCCTGCAGACAGGGCAATATAACTGTCCCCTCCATCTCCGAGCTTGATCCGTTCGTCCAACTGGATCACCTGAAATGTGTTAAATTACTGGGATGAGACAACTCACAGTAAGACGAAATATGTTATTACCAATGTGTGGCAACTGAGTTTACATAAATATTACACTAATAATTAATTGAAACTGAGATAGCATGTAAAATAATATATATTATAACTCACACCTATGTGGCTTAAAATACAATTGTTTTTTAACTTTCTATTCAATCATACTTTTAGTAACTACTAATATAACTGCTGTTTTTCTGTAAATCTATATATATAAATAACTGAGAAAACTTCCCTGGATGAGTGTATGTCGTTGTAGCGCCCTGACCTTTTATACGGCCCCGAAGTGCTACTACTCTTGTATGATACACCTGTCTTTGATAAACATACATATAAAACCCGCCCTAAATAGGGACATACGGGTGTTTCACACTAATCTATAATCTCATGCACAGCGGAAAAACATAAACATCTACATGGAAATCTAAAAGACATAACAGAGTTTCTAATTATATTCTCACAAACATACAATCGTGCTTAAAACATAACTTGTTCTTACAATCCCCAAAAAGACATTCTGAACTAAGTCTATTAAATATACAAAACACTTACGTAATCTAAACACAATACGACACTCCAAGTTCCACTAGCAACTAGGACCAACGTCCTGCAGGACCTGAAACAAAGGTTGCATGTTGAGGTGAGACACTTCTCAGTAACGTGGAAGATATTACATTAGTGTGTGACAACATGTGTTTATTTTAGTTGAAATCAGTTACATATAAAGCATATTCTCAATACTGTAATATAGGATATATATATATATATATATATATATTTATATATATATATCCTGCAATAGATAGTTTAGCATCATAACAAGCGAGAGTTCCCGAGTTTAGGGTAGGGTATAGGCCCATACACTGTACAATCCCTCCGCCCAGTACTCAAACCTACGACTTTGTCTATTTTAATTTTTAAATCATGTATATGCATATATAGAACACTGTCCAGTTTAGAAACATCATCACTAATGCCAACACTACCCCTTGGCATGGGTTATGCGATGATAAAGCACTGCTCAAGCCCTACCTTACACAGGCACTTGTCAGACTTCACCATTATTATAGTCCAACTGAACCTCCTCCACCTAGTCCATTACTTCACCAGTGGCCCTTCTTACCCAGTCGACTATCTCGATACCCACACTGAAAAACAGATGTGTGGTTGCACTGTATTTGAATATAGCAACGAAACCGCACTTAAGCTTTTTAAGGCTTCATATAACGTTGAGCTTTTTAAGGCTCTCATAGTAACAAGTTGTGGTCCCAATATCATATATAAAATTTACAATAAAACAATTTAACAATATCGGTGGAGTGACCAGCCGCTACTTCAAGTCCTGGAAGCTCTGCTCACAATCATCGGTCCATTCAAACCTCACATTTTTCCTCGTGTGTCGTGTCAATGGACCTGATAATTTGGAAAAGTCATCCACAAAACACCGGTAGTACCTTGCCAGACATTAGAAACTCCTAACCTCCTAAATGTTCCCCAATCTCACCCAGTTCACCACTACTTCTATTTTACTCGGATCTACTGATATGTCGTCCCTAGAGATCACATGCCCGAGGAAAATGACTTGCTTCAGCCAGAATTCACATTTCTTGAATTTAGTGTATAACTTCTTTTCCCTTAATAAATGCAATACCAACCTCAGATGATCCTCGTGCTCCTTAAAGCTCTTCAAGTAGACCAGTATATCATCAATAAATACCACAACAAATTGGTCCAAGTACTGATGGAACACCCAATTCATTAGGTCCATTAACACTGCTGGTGCATTAGTCAATTCGAACGGCATTACCAAGAACTCTTAGTGCCTATACTTGATTCGAAAAGCTGTTTTCGAAATGTCCTCTGCTTTAAATTTCACTTGATGATATCCCGACCCAAGGTCAATCTTAGAGTAGACCTAGGTCTCCTGGAGCTTATCAAATAAATTATCAATTCTAAGAAGAGGATATTTATTCTTAACTGTTAGTTTATTTATTTTTCTATAATCTACACACATCCTCATAGTCCCGTATTTCTTCTTCACGAATAGGATTTGATGCTCCTCAAGGCGACACGCTAGGCCTGATAAATCATTTATCCAATAACTCCTGCAACTAGTCTTTCAATTATTTCAGTTTAGCTGGAGCCATTCTATAGGGTGCTTTAGATATTGGTGCTGACCCTGGTAGTAAATCCACGGCAAATTCAATTTCTCGATCTGGTGGTAAGCCAGGTAATTCTTCTAGAAAAAACATCTGGAAATTCTCTGACTACTAAAATATCAGCATGTTTTAATTCTTCCTTTGGCATTTCCTTCATATAGGCAACATATCCTTGGCCACCACCTTGAAGCAGCCTCCTCACCTAAATAGCAGACACTAACCGTGGCGAGGCACACACACGTGATCCCACAAACCTGAATTCCTGCTCACCTCGAGGTCTGAAAATCACTTCTTTTTTATGTCAATCAATGTTGGCGTAGTTAGCTGCCAGCTAGTCCATACCCAATATCACATCAAACCTCTGCATGTCTAACACCACGAGATCGGTTGGTAATATTTTCTTCTGAATGCCCATTGGATAACTTTTAAGTGCCCTCCTACACCTCACTACTAATCCAGTGGCATAGCTACTGACAACTCAATATCTAACAGTCGTGCCTCAACCCCAGATAATTTAGCATATCCTGACGACATGAAAGACTGGCTGGCACCTGTGTTAAACAAAACAACAACTTTATATGGTAAAGTAGTAAGAATACCTATCACGATGTCTCCAGTAGTCTCAGCGTCTCCCGACGTCAATGCATAAACCCTCGCTAGTGTTGTATTCCTCTGTTGGCCTTCATGGGGCACCTGATAACCTCCCCGGAATAGTCTGAGAGCTAGTGCATGGGTCGACAGTCCCTGACATGACCGTGCCATATGATCGAATCTCCCACACCGATAGCAGACGTTTTGTCCCAACCAGTATTCACCCAAATGTCTCTAGCCACACCTAGGGCAGATGGGATAAGTTTGCTCGCTCTGAAAACCACGGTGTCCCATCATCTGCCTCTGACCTTCACTATACTGGTCTCCTCTCCATGAGCCCCGATTAGAACCCACCTAGAAACTCGGAGGCGTGGGCCTCTTCCTCTAACTCTGCATCTCAGCATCCCTCGGTAAACTCTCCTCTGCTACAATAGCCCTATCAACCAGCTCCGTGAACTCCTGCACCTTTAAGATCGCCACATGTGCATAGAGTTCTCGCCTCAAACCTCTCTCGAACTTTCTAGCCTTCTTAGCCTTATATGGTACTATACAGAGAGCAAATCGTGACAGCTTGATGAACTTTTTTCGCATACTGCTGAACTGTCATCAGCTCATGAGTCAAGCTCAAAAACTCCTGTACTTTAGCCTCTCTGATAGTGGCTAGAAAATATTTTTTGAAAAATATCTCCCTAAACCGATTGCAAGTCATAGCCACTGGTATGGGCCTCTGCTTTTCCAATAATTTCATAGTCGTCCACCATCTCTTAGCCTCACCTGTCAACTTGTACGTGGCATAGAGGACCCTCTGCTCATCGGTGCAATGGAGCACCATTAGTACTTTCTCAATCTCGTGCATCCAGTTCTCGGCAACTGCAGGATCAGCTGCTCCTAAAAACGCTGGAGGGTTCATCTTCATGAACTTTTCTAACATACACCCCTACGCTATAGATGGGTCTCCCTACTCCCTGGAGCTCCGTGCAATCTCAGTCATGACCTATTGAGCTACGCTGCACAAAATAGTATTTGAATCCCCGCCGCCCATGCTAGATGGCCCTGCACCATCATCGCCGCTAATGTGAGCACTACTACCTCCAGGGTCCATCCTACAATAATACCAAATTATTCTGAGAATCTGAATCTCATAATGCTATTCTTACATTAAAGTAGCTAAAATATCCTCATACCACCTATTACTAACTTAAGGTCTAGTCCTACTATATGGAAATAGAAACTGACGATAGTTTACTATGGTTTTCCTGAAATCATCACTCCAAGAAAATCACAGAAACCACCCCAAAGTTCTTGCTTCCAAACTGCAGAACAGAACCCCAAATTCTCATCCTAATTCCCAAACATTAACTCACTGAAATTATGTTCTATCTCAATTTCTATCTTTTTCAAAATTACATTCCTATATTCTGGTATTGTTTCCCACTGTACACTAGAGTTTACAGAATCTAACAACCTAGGCTCTGATACCAAGCTGTAACGATCTAAAAATTCCTGCCATTTTTTTTATATATATTATATACTGTGAAATATACTACTCTAATACCCCTATAATGTCTACTGGAATACACCTATGCAACGAAAAACATAAAATTGTACAACCATAATTACAATACCAAAATTCAGTATTTTCCTCAAAACATACATATTCACATCACTTAGGAAACACTCACCAGACCTCATAAGATCTACTCAAAAATACATTTCCCAAAAATACTTACCTTGTAACTACCTGCTTAATTTACTACATAATCAACCACATTGAATACCATGATACCATTAACTTATAACATAACAAAGTCAACCTGAACCTATGGGTAACGGGAACACACCAGTCACAAATAGTGGACACCTAAGCTGTAGTAAACATAATTTCCATACAAATTATACAATACCAAAGTTTATAAAAACCTTACTATGTCTATAATCTATATATATACAATCCTCAAAACCTCAGAAGACAAAACTAGAATCAAACACCAAAAACCAGCTAATCCTAGCACAAAAACTCACCCTCCTAGCGGGGTAGTAAAAACTGCCTCTAATGGCGCAGAGCTCGATCCTCCTGTCTGACTAGATTTACTGAAATAATTTTGAGCTGGGGTAAGACACCTCTCAATAAGGGAAATAAACTAAATACAGTTGTGTGACAACATGAATATTTGCGTACTATAATAAATATAGAGTACATATTACATACCTAAAAACACTGATAATATCATAATTGAATAATCATACATTTTCATAGTTATACTGAATCATACTGTATCTCAATGTTTATAAAATCATCTGCTATAAATATTAGTACTGAAATATATCCAGGATGAATAGCTAGCTGGTGTCATGTATTACCCCCCCCCTCCCCAATGACGAGTTGTGCAGTCCAAAAGCAAGACCCAACAATGGTTGGCCGACCACTACCAAGTCAAAAATGTAATAACCCCAAAAAGGGCTATAGAAGATTAGTAGAGTGATTCTCAAAAAAAAATTAATTAATTAATTAACTAATTAATTAATTAATCGAGTTTAAAAAAAAGAAAAAATAATAATAATTAAAATTTTTTATTTTTATTAATAAAATATATTATTATTAATATTAATTAATTTATTTATTTTATTATTATTACTATTATTATTATTATTATTATTATTATTATTACTTATCCTGAAGCTTCTCAAGCTTCAGGATGTCTTTTTTCTTCTTCTTCAGAGATTCCTACGCAGAGGGAGACCCCCTCAATTGTCTCTCACTCCTCTCGTTCTCTCTCCCTCTCTCCTCAGTTACATGATAGATTCTCGCCCGATCGAGAATCAGAAGATACCATTGAACTCCATTCTCCGCTGCCGTCATTTCTACCGGAGCGGATCAGTGGTAAGAGCGGCGTAAACGTATCTCCTAGGGTAAGCCAATTTCTCATTTTTCTTTAATTTCTTACAAATTATAAGCCCAATTGACGAACAAACACCACCATAAGAATCTAGGGATGATTCTCTCCAAGTCTAGCGGGACGGAATTCTCGTGGGGTCGTCGTGGGTAAAACCCCAAATTTGGGATACGGGGGTTGTTAAGGGACTTATTTTAATTAATTATGATTAATTTAGAAATGCTAAAATGTTGAGCATCTGGAGTTGAAGTAGAATTTTCGTAATTTAGGCCTTGGGTGAGCGTCGCGGGTGTAATTTTGGGACCCGCAGGCAAAATTCAGAAATTTGAGTAGGGGTGTTAAATATTAATTTAAATGTTAATTTGAGGTATATGGAGCCTAGGGAAGGTTAGATGGGTATTATTTTGGAAAAATAAGTTAATTAATCTAAGAAAAATGCAAATTGCAGGATTTGAATTTCGGGCGCCATGGGCGTAGGATTTGGGTCCTAATGAGACTCTCAGTAAGTTAGGTAAGTGGAATAAATTATAGCAGTATTTTTAGACTTACCGTTTAAATTAATATATGAAAATGAGCATATTGTATTTTGCCTGAAAATTATTATGATACCAATATCAGATAAATTGTGTGGCATTTGAGTAATATTAATTTGTGATGCTTTGGACTCTGAAATTAATATATTATGAATATTAGATGAAAACTGTGTGGCACATGACATGTGTTGAAAATTTTGAAATATAACAATGGGTATTTTCTGAGAAAATATTGAAATGAGAATGATTGATGTGATTAGTGAAAAATAATGAAATGTGATATTTATGTGTGAGTGAAAATTATTTGCATGAGGAATGAGTTTGTACAAATTACCGGTATGAGTATTTTGGGAAAATGTAAAAATACATGAAATATGATATATATTATTACGAGATGATGAAATGTGCACAGAAAATGATGAGAATATTTATATTGAACTGAATTGTAATATACTGGAATATGATTGATGAAATGCCAATACCGCATAATGATTGCAGGTATGTGGTAGTGAACCCTCATGGATGGTTATGATATTGAGCACGGTACCGTTACTAGTGGTGTTAGTGCAACCACACGGACTCTTGGAGCATGTGGCATAATAGTCGACTGAGCCATTTTGTAGGGTTGTTGGGCCCCTTGAGTCCGGATCAGGGTTATAGGCCGGCCAATCGTACTACAGACGCGATATGTGATATGATACTTTAACCTAACCGGGTCAGCCAATCGAGGTTAGATCCAGCCTTCAGGCAGCACAACCTTGACCATGGGGGGAAGCATGGCGGGGATAGAAAGATCCTCAGGGTGGCCATGAGTTACAGACGCAATGTTGGTATTTGATACCAAAGATACTCATGAGCCAGAAAATAAAAATGGAAACGGAAAGTGAAAGAATGATAAAATTGGCTAAAATGAGAAATGAAATAAAGAATGGAAATTGAGAAACAGAGAATGATAAAATTGAGAAATGGAACTGTGTGAGTTAATAATATAAATAATTGAGGCGAAGTGAAACTCTCTGCCTAAAGGCTTACTGAGTAAGGTGAGTGTCCTGATAGGTATCAGATGTGGTTATACCTGGTTGCATAACGTGTTAGGGCAGAGGGAAGCTACCTGTATGGGCGGGTAATCTTCCCTATTCTCAAGAACTTCACAGGTAAAAATGTGTTGAAATGATTGGTTTTGAGAAATGGTTTTCAAGCATATAAAAGTTTGTGTTGTATATCTATGATTATGAGAATTTGTATATCAGTGTATTTTCTCAGATGAAATGATGGTTTGAAATTCCCCTATCAGTGTATTTTCTCCATGATCATAAGGAACTGGGACCCTAACACACAAGGTGAGTTTTGTAGACTAGGGGAGGTGCAATTCCCCTAGAGTTGTGTTGTTTTTGAGGTTGTTATGGTAGCGTATATATTTGTATGTATATTGATACTCTGGGTATTGTATTCTGGTTATTAAGTATGTATTATCTTCTGCTGTTAGGTTATATGAATAAAATGACTCTTTACCCGGTACCCAATGCAGGTCGGGTCACATGAATGGAAGTAGGATTGTTGATGTGGCCGATTTATGGATGTTGTTGATGATGAGTGAATATTTATTTATTATTAAAAAATTACAAAAATCGGGGCGTCACAAAAAATGTTTGTAAGTACGATAGGCCCGCTGCACCCTGGTCCGAACTGCTAGGTGGACATCTACAACTCTACACTGAAAGCCACATCGACTATCCATCCCCCACCCCCTCTACTAGCAGGGGTGGTTAGCACAAATGTGAACTGAACTGAACTGTATAACTGCGGTACCGTACTCCTGAAAACTGATCTGAACTATCATCCAGGTCCTGATAACATATAGTACATGATCATATACTGTTTTAACACAAATAAATTGATAGCTTTTTCTGAATTCTGTCATAACATAAATAATCACGACCTTGCACTGGATAACATACATAACTACGGCTTTGCGCCGGCTATCAATCAGGCCTTGTGCTGGCTATTAATCACGGTTTTGCACCGAACATATCATAAATACCAAACTGAGCATATGTACTTTTTATCATATATTCTAAAACCATAGTATCCTGTGTTATCCGTGTTATTTTTGAAAATAACCGTAAACATGTCTTTTCTTTAAATCTGACTTAACATAATACAATATACGTGAAATAATATTCATGCCACACAAGCTAAATAAAAACATGAAATCTGTTTTAGAATTACATTTTCAGACATTTTACACTAAAAACATATAAAAGCAGTATTATTCCATATATATATATATATATATATATATATTCCAAAATATACTCATACATAATACATGTTTTCTAAAAATTAATATGCTATTAAATAATAATAATTTTCATGAAAAATTACTGCTTTAGTTTACTCTCTTACCTGACTACTGGAAAGCCCCTAAAACAACTAGTCTTGCACCCGCAGTGTTCCCCACTCAACACCCTGAAAATAACGTTGCCCACAAACAAAACTTTAGTATTTATCCAAATGCTACCTTTTCTACAATTGTAGGAAAGTCAAATACTAAATAAAAAGTCTTACCCTGAACTTGGGATAGAGTCCAAGTTAACCCCACCAACGATCTACTCCAATAGACTTGAAGAGAACCTCCCCAGGAGTAGCGTGGCGGCTTTAGATTGTCGATCTGGAAAAGAACGAACTCAAAATTTGAGAGAGAAGGAAGGAAAATCGAAGAAGAGAGAGAGAGAGAGAGAGAGAGAGAGAGAGAGAGAGAGAGAGAGGTTCTTCGCATAAATTCTGTGGTGAAAACTGAGTTTAGTCTATTTATACACTTGCACTCGTCGACATGACAGGTCACCTCGTTGACGAGGCCATGAAGGTAGTTCATCGACAAATGCTTATTCCTCATCGACGAAATTTAGAACTAAAAATAGCCTCTCGGTAACTTCTCGTCGACGAGACATGTGTCCTCATCGATGATCCCATCAAGCGTGTTCATCAACAAGACCCTGTTAAATTCTAATTTACAATTTCCTTTTCTCTCCTCCTCTTATTATTTAACTAATATAATTCACTAGGTCTCTACATACCCTACAGACAAGGCAGTACAACTGTCCCATCTATCTCCGAGCCTGATCTACTCGTCTAATTGGATCACCTGAAATGTATTAAATTACTAGGATGAGACAACTCTTAGTAAGATGAAATATGTTATTACTAATGTGTGGCAACTGAGTTTATATGAATATTACATCGATAATTAATTGAAACTGAGATAGCATGTAAAATAATATACAATATAACTAATACCTATGTGGCTTAAAATACAACTGTTTCTGAACTTTCTATTCAATCATACTTTTAGTAACTATAAATATAACTGTTGTTTTTCTGTAAATCTATATATATGTATATATATATATATATATATATATATAACTAAGAAAACTTTTTTGGATGGTTGTATGTCATGATTTAACCCCTTATGACAAGATTGTGCGGCCCGTAGGCGAGACTTAACACCGGTTGGCCTACCAGGATAAGTCAACTAAAACCTCTGTCATCAGACCGACTGCCTCAACCCAGACTACTGGGGAGTCTGCAATCTCTCCCAAGGCACAGTCGACTACTCATAAAATCCACACACTATCTGAGATATGTGGTTGCACTCTGATCTGAATAGCTACGGTACCATGCTCTGAAATCTGAATTGTCCCATCAGGGTCTGATAATATATAATACTGTTTAATATATCTTACTATTTTACCATGATTCTATTTCAACTGCAATAATCATAACATTGTAACAATTGATCTGAATATACTATATAATCTGGATAAACTGTAATATCTGAGTAAACTGTAAACTGTAAAATCTAAATGTTATGGTTCAGTAAACTGTTTATCAAACTGTAAAATCTAAATGTTATGGTTCAGTAAACTGTATATCATGGTATTCTGAAAATTCTATCAAAATATATTTTTGTACGCATGCTGTAAATTATAATTCTGTAAAACATTTTCTGTAAATATATCCTATAAATAATGATACTCTGAAAATTGTATGCATTCTGTACTGAACTAATATTGTCATGACTTGCTCATTTTTTCCACATATTTTTTTTTTTTTATATCATCATAAAATCAATAACACACATCTCATATTCCAGCTCAGCAGGTTACAATCGACCTGGACCCATGGGTACCAGGGATACATCAGAACATACAACAGAAGCCTACGCAGTAGAAGATGTACAATCATATACATAGCATCATATCATACATCACAATGTACCAAAGTTACTACAAGCATTGTACTTCCATATATACATCCCAAAAATGAAATCTAGGGACAATTCCCACAAAACCATACTATCCCTACCAAAAACTTACTTTTCAAAAAGGGCAGATAAACCACACTATGTCAACGGGGCTTTTCCCGCTCTCCTATCTAGGACTCCTGAAAAATTTGTAAAGTTTAGGGGTGAGACACCTCTCAGTAAGGGAAATAAACTAATACCAGTGTGTGGCAACATGAGTATACCGTGTTCTACATATACCATACATATCATACTCAATATTGTTTATCAAATCTGGGAAAACATATGTATATCAAAACATGGCAGAACATACTGCATTTTCATAACATATCTCATCTCATAATAATAATAATATAAAACAATCTTGGTACGTTAGCTGACTGTTGTCATGTATTACCCCCACATGACTGGGTTGTGTGGCCCGAAGGCGGGACCTAACAATGGTTGGCCGACCACTACCAAGTCAATAGTCTAGTCTGTAGGTCCGATGGGTCTACCCGGACTGGTCCGTACACTAGGGGTGATAACAGTACACTTTTTGAAAATAACCACATTGACCATCCAATCTCACACCACTTCGTATAGCGGCGTTAACACAGATATCATGATCACAAGGACCATGGACACATAGCAACTGTACCGTGCAAGTGCTAGCCTAAACCAAGCCAACCAGGTTCTGATATCATATACATATACTAAAATCGTGATACATGGATATCTCATATCAATAATTATCAAATCAAGCATATCATTTTTCACATATGCGTATTTCATGAAAATCATCGGCCCGTACGCCGGAATTACACATTTCATCATAGCTCGGCCCGTATGCTGGCAAATCACATAGCACAGCCCGTACGCTGGCAAATCTCATCCACATAGCAAGGCCCATACGCCGACAAATCACATATACGTATAAATATATTTCGGCCCGTACGCCGGTTTTTCCATCATAAAAACTCGTGCCATAATCACATTCCCAGAAAACAGTTTTTCATACATTTTATACTCATGCCACACAAACAGATTTTCACATATTCAATCATACGATCATTTTCACAGTATTTTGCAAATATAAAACATATATATCAATATATATATATATTTTCCACAAATCAAATGCTAAATATATACATATACATACATTTTCTCAAAACAAAACTAGTTTAGTTTATCCCCTTACCTGATTCCTGGAAAGCCCCTAATAAAACTGCCCCACACCCGTAGGGTTCCTAACTCAACACCTTGAAAATGAAAAATCCCAAAATTAAACTTTAGTATTTCTAAGCATATAATACTTTCCTCAACTGTCAAAAACCCACATATTGAGTAGAAAGTTTTTACCCAAAAGTATTCAAGTTTAACACCTGAGGAATTCCCTGACCAATACCTTGAAACTGAAAACCCCCAGTATTAAACTTCAGTATTTTCGTGCTCACAACATTTCTTATAACTAGCGTAAGACCAAATATGGCTTAATAAGCCTTACCTCAACTCTGGGATGATTTCCAACTAGCTTTCTCCCACAATCCGCTTCAGCAGATTTGGAGAGAACTTTGCCAAGAGCGTCGTGGTGACTTCAGATTGTCGATTCGATGTATATCTGGCCCAAAAATGATGAGAGAGAGAGAGAGAGAGAGAGAGAGAGAGCCGAAGGGGAAAGAGAGAAGAAAGAGTTAGCTTCTTAAAGAAGCTTTAAAAATCTGGATTGTCGTATATATAAAACAGGGGATTTCGTCGACGAGCCTGTTCTTCGTCGACGAGTCCTTTGCAAATTTCGTCGACGAGACCCTGTATTCGTCGACGAAATTCAGGCTACCTCAGAACCCCACTTGGTATTTTCTCATCGACGAAGCCCTGTGTTCGTCAACGAAATATTTAAAGCATTCGTCGACGAATCCCCTATATTCGTCGACGAATCCCCTATATTCGTCGACGAAGCCCTGCTAACCCTCTTTCCTTTAGTCCTTCCAAAGTTCAATGTCGACGGCCTCCTTCTTTTTCAGGTTTCCATATCCCTTTTCTTTTATTATTTAACTACCATTTTATTCGGGTCGTTACAAATATTTCCTCATGCCACACAACTGAATAAATGAAACCCATGTTAGCCTAACAAGGCTTTCACATCTTGTTTTGATGGTAACAAATAAAGGAAAATTTTAACATGTTTGTGTTCAAGTGATGATATTTTAGGAACTTCAAAAAGCCAAGATTCAAAAGAACTTTCTAAAGATCACTAAGGCCTCAAAGACATATTACAAGGTGATCAAGAGAAAGCTCAAGAAGACTCAAAGCAATAAAAGACTCATTGGATAATCAACCTCAAATGAAAAAGAAATGATGATCATGAAGATTTCAATGATCAAGAAAGTTTTCATATTTTAGGAAAGCTTCATGTAAGTACTTCAAGTATAAAATATCATTTTGAATGAAATGAAGCTCATTAGGGGATATAAATGGACTTAAGAGACTTTATTTTAAAATCCAAAAAATATTTTTCAAAAGTAAGAAAGCAAGAAAGCCAAACATTTTTTAAAAAGAGAGAAGAAAAACAAATTTTAACTGTTCAGGCGACTGAAGATTTATTAAAAGAAATCAGAACAGGCAGTGTTGCCTCAGGCGCCTAACCCTGTATCTTCAGGCACCTAAACCCACTTCAAGCTACTGAAGTTGCACCTTAGGCAACTGAAGTTCGGTAAGGGCCATATTTTTCAAACTTCTTGATTTCAAATTTAATTTTCTTGCACCCTATTCTTTTTAGAAACTTGAGGGCACTCCAAGTAAACTTGGGCAGTACAAATGAGAGTGTTTCTAAGCCTATAAATACATGGGTTATGAACTTTAAACTTACCAAGAATTGAATAATCTCTGAAAGCTCTCTCTCTCTCTCTCTCTCAAAGCCCTCTTGCTATTGAATTACTGACTAAATTGCTGCGAAATCACTGAGATATTTTTTAGTATATCAAGTCTTCTTTGAAGCATATAATCTGAGTTCTTGATCCTTATCAAGAGAAGTAATTCGGTGATATAAATCTTGAGCTTTCTACTTCATTCTCTTGATATTTTTGAATTGAAGTATATTAGTTTTCAATTGTACTAATCAGCTCTATCTGAGAGCATTCTTTGTACACATCTATTTGTTGTATCTTTTGTAGATTGTGACAATTCCAGGATTGTTGGATCATTAGCTAAGCGTGGGGGATTGCTTAGAGAGGTGCTGCTCTAGCCTAATTAAAGGAGTGACCGAGTGAGGAGATATCACTTGGAAAGGCGGGCTCTAGCCTACTGAAGGAGTGTGTAACAATGTTGTTCCGTCGGGCAAAGTAGCTGATTTAGTGAAATCCTTTGGTGGTTTGCCAAAGGCAAGGACGTAGGCTAGGGATAAGACGAACCTCATAAAAACCATGGTCTAACTCTCTCTTTCTCTTGCTCTTTATTTTCAGCACATATATTAACTGTGTGGATGTTTTAAATTCCTAAATCATATATACTACGTAAATTTGGAAATTAAGTAAACTTAAAGTTTAATATTTATTTGGGATTGCGGAAATTGAAAGGGAGTACATTAGTTGATTAATACTTTGCGGAAACCTCAAAGGGAGTACGTTGATTGGTTAACACCCAAAGATAAATTAACTAAGAGTTTATTTGAATTCTGAATTTTAGGAAGAGTGTGGACGATTTGTTGAATATCAAATTGAGAAAAAAATTTCATAAATACAAGGCTTGATTTAAAATCTCATTCACTACAGGGCTATAAACAAACTAAACATCTTGTTTGAATTTTTTGTGGATTTGATTGATTGGTTTTAAAGTTTGGTGTGGTTGATTTGTTTAATTGTGTTGTGGATTGTATAAAAAGAACTAAATTCTTGTGTGATTGTTAAATCAAACAAAGAAGTCAGGAATTAATTAAAAAGATTTAAAAGAAATTTTAAAACCCAATTCACCCCCCCCCTCCTCTTGGGACTACACCTTAGTTTTCAATTGGTATCAAAGCGGGGTTATAGCAAATCTTAATTAGTAGCTATACAAAGATCTTAATGGCACACTTAGGCGTAGCTCCCTTTGGAGAAGGACAATCCTCAACTAGGCCTCCCATCTTTTGTGGTTTAAATTATGCATTTTGGAAACAAAGAATGAGAATATATCTTCAAATTATGAATTGGAAAGCTTGGGAGGTTATCATGGATGGTGAACTAATTCTCCTCAAACTAGTAGATGGAAAACAAGTTCTAAGGAGAAAAAGGATATGACTGAAATAGATCACAAAATGCTACAAGTTAATTCAAGTGCTATCAATGCTTTGTATTGTGCTCCAGATATTAATGAATTCAATAGAGTCATGGCTTGCAAAACAGCCTAAGAAATTTGGGATAAGTTAGAGGTACTATGAAGGAACGGTAGATGTTAGAGACAATAAAATTGATATGCTAATACGAAGCTTTCAAAATGAATCCCAAATAATCAATCACTAGTATGTACGCTAGGTTCACCCATATTATAAACTCCCTCAATGCCTTAGGAAAAACATATTCAACGTATAAAATGATTCGAAAAATTCTTAGAGAGCTACCACCAATATGGGAACCAAAAGTGTTGACCTTATAGGTCACGCCCAATTTTGATAATGACAAATACTCATTATATTTAATGCATGTTTGAGGTTATGTGCAGGTATTCAAATTGGCAGATCATGATGATAGCATAAAAAGAGAGTGAAGTTGAAGACCCAATATTTATGTGTTGTATTTTACTTCACTTTCATTCAAAAGGTCTGTAATAGTAAATAGGACTTGGTCTGTAATAATCACACACACTTCACCTGCATAATCTGATGAGTAAGCTCAAACTAAAAATAACTAAAAAAGATCTAGAAATGACCCTAGGACACTCACTCATGCATACACATCTTTGGTCATTTGAAATAGGGTGATTATTGGCTGAAACAGGACCGAAATGCACAAAGTGTGCACACTCGGTCGACCGAAACTTCATGTGTAAATTGCCCCCGGTCGACCGACCAAGGACCAAGTCAACAAGTTGACCACAACCCAGTCGATCGAACTATTATAGATCATTTGACCTCGATCGACCGAACTCCCCAGGAGTCAACTTTATTGACTTCCTCGTTGACCGAGCATATTTTGTATATCACCAACCTGGTCGACTGAGTTCCCACGTGCGGGAACTCAATGGTTTGATCGACCGACGAGCTCAATTCAAAATGGTTTCGGTTGACCGAACCTCGAAAAAATGGGAAAATCGCCTTTGGACATATGAGTCTAGTCGACCGAACTCATAGTTCATTTCACGCCCAGTTTAGCGAACCCCAAGAACTTTAGTCAACTGAACCTATCCTGATCGACCGGTGCTCTCAAGTTGGTCTGAATTTTTTACCGTGGTGAACTCATTTAAACAGGGTTAATTTAATTAAATATTACTAAAATATTTCTAATAATTCCATTTGTGTCCGTAACAGTTATAATCCAGGGGAAGTCTATATATACCCCTTTATTTTGAATGATTAGCAACTCGATTAGCAAATCAGATTAAAAATTCTCTCTCAATTTCAAAATCTATACTACTCATTTCTAAGCTACAAACACTCATACTTACCTTCTCTTATTGCCAAATATCCTTTGTAAGTTTGATTTGAGTGTTGATTGCTCAAAAGGTTTGCTCTCCCAAGGTGTGTGATTGATTAATATGATTTTACTTGAAAGTAAAACCTTAAGTATTCTTAGGGGACTTTGTTAATAAGTCTCTCCTAAGAAGACTTCTTTTGATTGTCTGAGATTGCATATCCATTGCAACATCTTGAGAAGCTCGTATATTATTTTGGTTGCAAAATCTTTTCAAAATCATTTGCAAATATCTATTGTGCTTTATCTTGAAAAATATTTGGAAAGATATTTGTTTATGAGGTGAAAATCTTTGCTACAATATTCTTTGAGTTATATCATCTGTTGAACACAAAGATTGAATCTCTTTTTGCAAACCAAATTTATACGTTGCTTGAGTTTTATATGATTGAGAAAATCTACTAGTTGAAATATATGAAGTTTGATTGACATCTTTGTTTGAGCATTTAGATTGAACATTTTGTGATACAAAGATAGTACTGGTTTGCACTTTCATGCACTGATTACATCTATTGCATATATATTTGAGAGTTCATATATTAAACCACATTGAGCTTACTTATTATATCATTTGGTAGTGTATATGATTGCACGTAACTGAGTACATATCTGCTTTACATAAAAGCACAATCACTATACCAATATTATTGTTGTGAAATCTGAGTGTTTCCAGGCATAGCCTGAGGGGGTGGTAATCCAGTCCAGTAAAGATTGGTAATAAAGGTTGAGGTCAGCCCTACGCTAATTGACCTGGTTTGTTTAGGTACCGCTCCACCTATTTAAGTGAGCAATCATAGTGGTAATTCTTGTGTTTGTTAGCCAAGGCAGGGACGTAGACAATTGGCCGAACTTCGATAACATTTCTGTGTGTCACTCTTCCTTTACTGCTTTCTGGTGTTAGTCGTGTTAATTAGATTGCTTTATTTAGTTACTCGCACATATTACAACTGATTTACATTACTTGCACTAGATTGACCATAGGGTTGTGAATATACTGTTGTTAGGAGATTTACCTAGGGCTTAAATTTTAAAAAGTACCAATTCACCCCCCCTCTTGGGATCACGGTAAAGCTAACAATTGGTATCAGAGCCAAGTAGCATAGAGTAGTTTTTATTTTGCAAAAAAAATAACATATGGCTCATAACTTTGTGACCCCTTTCCTTGAGGGATCATCTTCCACACGACCTCTGGTTTTCAGTGGTGTTAATTATACCTTCTGGAAACAGAGGATGCACATCTACAAAATACTGATTGGAAGATATGGAGGATTGTCTCTAAGGAAAATTATGTCCCTAAGAAAACTGAGGGTGCAACTAGAGTTCCTAAGACTGAGGATGAATATGATGATGATGATGATGACATGAAAGTTATTAGTCTAAATGCCACTGCTATTAATATCTTGTACTGTAGTCTTGATCTAAATGAATTTAACAGAATTATGACATGTTTTACTACAAAAGAAATATGGGATAAGTTAGAAGTCACATATGAGGATACTAAAGATGTGAAAGATAGTAGGATAGATATGTTAACCAGCGAGTATGAGGCCTTTAGGATGAATGTAGGTGAGTCCATTCAGAGCATGTACACTAGATTCACACACATCATAAACTCACTACATGCATTAGGAAAGACCTATCCCACATATGAGATTATTAGGAAGATCCTTAGAGGCTTACCTCCTGTTTGGGAAGCCAAGGCTACGACCATTGCTGAGGGTAGAGAACTTAAGGCCATGACTCTAGATGAATTGATAGGTTCCCTGATCATTTATGAATTAACCATAAATGAGAGACTAAATGAACATAATAGGGCTAAGAAAGTGACTGCATTAAAAACCTCCACTAACTCATCTAGTGAATGCAGTGAATCCGATACTGATGATGATATGGCAATGCTAACTAGAAAGTTTAGCAGGTTTTTCAGGAAAAATAGAAAGCCATAAAAAAAATATAGGGAGTCTACATCCGAGAAGGGAGAATCTAGTAAAAGAAAAGAAAAATCAAATGCTCCCACATGTTATAATTGCAACAAAGTTAGGCACATCAAGTCGGACTGCCCACTATTGAAAAAGGAGGCTAAGAAAAAGAAGAAAGCCATGAAAGCTTGGACATCATAGGATAAACTAAGCAGCAGTGATTAAGAATCAGACCATAGTGACTCAGAGGTCGCTAATCTGTGCTTGATGGCACACAATGATGAGGTATCGTCTTCTTGTTCATTATCTTCATATTATTCGTCTGATGATTGTGATTCTGATTGAATGTCTGCATTTAGAGAGTTACAATATGAATATATTCGTGTATCTAAACTGTTGGGTAAAATGATAAAAGAGAATGATGATTTGAAAAAGAAATATGAAAATTGGTCAAAATTGTTTGGTATTGCAAAAATCTATCATGCTTCTATTTTAAAAGAAAAAGATGTGACTATTGCTGAATTTGAGAAGAAATTGGGGGATAGCTCCAAAACTATTTTTAAATTCACCGAGGGCAAACGCAATTTTGAAAAACAGCTTGGTACCCAAAGGAATTCCTTAAGTAAAGAGGGTCTTGATTTTAATGGTGTTGAAAATGTTAGACGACCTAATCTTTACTTATTACATTTCACGCGTGAGTCAAAATCTCATGTCCCTCCTAAAGATCCTAAGTGTAGAATGAAATGCTTTAAATGTAAACAAATTGGCCATATTCAATTTGATTGTCCACTTACGAACAAGCATGCGAGAATTAGGAAAGTTTGGGTAGTTAAGGGTGATCCAGCTACTAACCCTTGTGGACCCA
Organism: Malania oleifera; assembly: GCF_029873635.1. Classification (NCBI taxonomy): domain Eukaryota; kingdom Viridiplantae; phylum Streptophyta; class Magnoliopsida; order Santalales; family Ximeniaceae; genus Malania; species Malania oleifera. The sequence continues at coordinate 718,273 of NC_080418.1, forward strand.
ACAAAATTTGGGGACCAACATCAGTCACTTAGCTTATTTTGTAGGTATGCTTAAGATCGTTCTCCTCCAAGAACAGGTAGTACCTAGATAGCGGGTGCTCACGAAACATGACCGGCGACAAGGGAAAATTCACTTCAGTCATTCCCAAGGATGGAGGATATGTGGCATTTGGCGACAATGCAAAAGAACGCATCATCGGGGTAGATAAGGTTGGTAAGGATTCTTCTCTTACTATTGATGATGTTTTATTGGTTGATGGGTTTAAGCATAATTTACTAAGCATAAGTCAATTGTGTGATAAAAGATATAAAGTATCTTTTGAAAATGATAAATGCATAGTAGAAATAAATCATCTTACAAAGTACTTTTTACTACCAATCGCCATGAAAATGTTTCTACTACTTCTTTTGATAACTTAGCTTCACAACAAGTGACTTGCTTTTCTATTGTAAATGAAGTTAGTTGGTTATGGCATAGGCGCTTATGACATGCTAGCATGAACTTGTTATCTAAACTGGTTAGAAAAGATTTAGTAAAAGGCTTGCCTAAAATGTCTTTTGTAAAAAATAAAATTTGTGATGCATGTCAAATGGGTAAGCAAACAAAATCTAACTTTAAGAAAAAGAAATTCGTATCTACCACTAGACCACTTGAAATGCTTCATTTAGATTTATTTGGTCCAAATTCTATGTAAAGTCTTGGTGGCAAATCATATGTTTTTGTTATTGTAGATTACTTTTTTAGGTTCACATGGGTGTTATTTCTTGCACATAAAAATGAATCATGTGAACAATTTACCAAGCTTTGTAGGAGAATTCAAAATGAAAAGGGATATAAGATAACTCATATAAGAAGTGATAGAGGCACGAAATTTAAGAATGAGGGTATAGAAAATTATTGTGACTTAGAGGGCATATCACATAACTTCTTTGCACCTAGGGTACCCCAACAAAACGGTGTGGTAGAAAAAAAGAATATGTAGTAACCCGACCTTGAAAAAAAAAAAAAAGATATTTTGGAGAAGATATTTTGAAAAGAGATATTTTGAAATATTTATATATAAATATCTTGGAGGAGATATTTATTTAGATTAGTTAAGAGTTAAGTTAGGATTTATTCTATAAATTCTCTTATTCTCTCTCATTCTCTCATTCTCTCTCTCTCTCTCTCTCTCTCTCTCTCTCTCTCTCTCTCTCTCTCTCTCTCTCTCTCTCTCTCTAAGATCCTTCGCCGTTCGTCGTAAGTTTCTAAAAACGGAGGGTACTGCGTGGATCTGAAGAGGAAACTCTACACTTTTAGTGGATCGGATCGTCATTTCGGAGAGTTTCGGGTTTTCCCAAGAATCGAGGTAGGAATCTGATCCTAATTTTGATTGGATATTTGGATAGCAGTAGAAAACATAGTAAGGTTATATTCTATGGTTTTAGGTTTTCGAGATCTTGGGTTGTCGATTTGGACCGTTTTCATACGAACTTTCATTTCGAGTATAAGGTAAGGGGAATTTGATTACAACAGCTATTTTGAAAAACTAAACCGCTAAAAAGCTAGTTTATGTTATTATGTATAATTTAACTGCTTATTTATGAAATTCTACCGAGTAGAAATGCCGGTTTGACGATTTTACGATTTTTGGTAAAAACGATGATTTCGACGTGTGATCTCCAAATTTTACAAACATTGTTTATTTGTGTTTATACTATAGTAGGAGAGGCTCAAATCCTTTATTTATTTAGTTAAACTATGTATATTGAATTTCTATCATTTAGCAGGTTTTTGTATTAAACTTGTGTGATATATGTTGAAATGGAAATGAATGTATTTTCTATACTACTGATATAGAATATGGGAATGAAATTCCAATTTGTTATACTGACAATGTGATAAACAGAGGTTGGTGATACATCGAGCCGCATCAGTAAACAAAGAGGGGTAAATTGAGTGGAAAGACGCCGGTTTGAACCCGCTGGGATTATTTCTATACTATTGATATAGGGTTGAAAAATACTTTCTTTGCAGAGTTGAAATAAACTGCTGTTATATGATACGGCGCGATATCGTAGCTAGATGTACACGTGCAACCACACGTATTAAACGATGTGGGTACCAAGATGGTCGGCTAGCAGGGTGAAACCATTGGCTGACATTGGGCCAATGGGGGCAGTCGGATCGTATGTAGGTACTCGGCAGTGTCTACACGAACAGGGCATTGGACGAGTACCAGTGCACAACCCGAGCCACGGGGTAAAACTGGTTATAGGGATATTTTGCTGTTGGTCATCTGATAAATCATTAAATGGTCGAAAGACAGATGTGAGAATTTTGTAATATGAATAATGATATATCGAGTAGGGCGGGTTGTTTCCATATCTTGAACAGGTATAGGTATTTGATGTATGTGAGTGACACCTGAGTCCGTGTAAAGGGCCGAGTCGTTACAGAATAGATCACTATAAGAAATGGGTAGAACTATGCTAAATGAACATAACTTACCTAAATATTTTTGGGCCGAGGCCATAAATACTGCTTGATATATTATGAATAGGGTGTTGATTAGACCATCAATTAATAAAACCCCTTATGAATTGTGAAACAATCATAAACCTAATATTTCCTATTTTTACGTGTTTGGTTGTAAATGCTTTGTGCTTAGGGATAACGAACACCTAGGGAAATTTGACTCTAAATCTGATGAAGGTATCTTCCTAGGTTATGCACTTAATAGTAAAGCATATAGGGTTTTTAATAAAAGAACATTAACTGTCATTGAATCTATCCATGTTGTGTTTGATGAATCTAATCCATTTTTTAAGAAAGATGATGAAGAGGATATTAATATTAGAAAATTCTTGGATAAATTATCTATTGAAAACAATGCAAGTGAAAATCTAGAAGTAAATGAAAAATCATCTGAAGATAATGAAAATGATTCAGAAGTTACTTAGAGATTGGAAATTTATTAGGAACCATCCTATAGATCAAATCATAGGCGAACCATCCCGTGGTGTAGCCACAAGATTCTCTTTGAAAAATCTAGTGAGTTATTCTGCTTTCTTGTCCCACGAAGAACCTAAAAATATTAAAGAAACCATAGAGGATGAGTCTTGGGTGATGTCCACGCACGAAGAACTTAATCAATTTGAAAGAAGCAGAGTATGAACCCTAGTTCCTAGGCCTAGTGATCATACCATTATTGGAACTAAATAGGTATACAGAAATAAGAAAGAAGAGAATGGGGTAGTAACTAGGAATAAAGTTAGACTAGTTGCCCAAGGTTATAATCAGCAGGAGGGAATTAATTTGATGAAACATATGCTCCTGTTGCTAGGTTAGAAGCCATTCGTATGTTACTTGCTTATGCCGCTTTTAAAAATTTTAAATTGTTTCAAATGGATGTTAAAAGCGCTTTTCTAAATGGCTATATTAATGAAGAAGTATATGAAGAACAACCATCCGGTTTTGAAAATCATAAATATTCAGATCATGTTTACCAGTTGTCTAAGGCCTTGTATGAATTGAAACAAGCTTCTAGAGCTTGGTATGAAAGGTTTAGTGGTATTCTACTAGAAAATGGGTTTACTCGTGGCAAAATTGACACTACACTCTTCATCAAATTCAAAAATGATGATATGCTCCTTGTTCAAATTTATGTGGATGATATCTTTTTTGGAGCAACTAATGATAAGTTGTGTAATGAGTTTGCCAAATCCATGCAAAGTGAATTTGAAATGAGCATGATGGGTGAACTTAGTTTCTTTTTAGGGCTACAAATTAAGCAAGCTAAATATGGAACTTTCATATGTCAATCTAAATATATCAAGGACTTGCTAAAGAATTTAATATGGAAGATTATAAAATTCTTGGTACACCTATGAACTCTTCCATTAAGCGTGATAAAGATGAGCAAAGGATCCCCATTGACGTAAAATTGTATCGTGGCATGATTGGGAGTCTCCTATATCTTACTGCTAGTAGGCCAGATATTATGTTTAGTGTGTGTATGTGTGCTAGGTTTCAGGCTGCTCCTAAGGAATTTCATCTAAAAGCAGTTAAAAGAATCCTTAGGTATTTAGTTGGAACTATAGAGTTAGGCTTATGGTACCCTAAGCATACTACTTTTGAAATTATGAGTTATACTGATGCTGACTTTGTCGGTAGTAAGGTTCATAGAAAAAGTACCAACGGCACTTGTCACTACTTAGAACAATCTCTTGTTTCTTGGTTCTCCAAGAAATAGAACTCGGTTGCCTTATCCATAGCTGAAGCAGAATATATTGCGGCTGGAAGTTGTTGTGCTCAAACTCTTTATATGAAACAACAACTTATGGATTTTGGATTGTACTATGATACAATACCGATTAAATGTGATAATACTAGTGCAATCAACATCTCTTAAAATCCTATCTCACATTCACGAACTAAACACATTGAACACAGCTTTCCAAACCGGGTATGGGCACTATGAGTTTCTGTTAATGTCATTCGAATTGACTAATACACCGGCAATGTTTATGGATTTAATGAATCGGGTGTTCCATCAGTATTTGAACCAGTTTGTTGTGATATTTATTGATGATATACTAGTCTACTCGAAGAGTTTTGAAGAATATGAGAATCATCTGAGGTTGGTTTTACAAGTACTGAGGGAAAAGAAATTGTATGCTAAATTCAAGAAATGTGAATTCTGGCTAAGATAGGTCACCTTCCTCGGCCATGTAATCTCCAAGGATGGCATATCAGTAGACCCGAGCAAGATAGAAGTAGTCGTAACTTGGGTGAGACTAGTGAATGCTCAGGAGGTCAGGAGCTTTTTAGGTCTGACAGGGTACTACCGGTGTTTTCATTTTCTAAATTATCAGGTCCACTGACATGACTCACGAGGAAAAAACTTGAGATTTGAATGGAATGATGATTGTGAGCAGAGCTTCTAGGAGTTAAATCAATAACTGATCACTACACCAGTACTATCTATTCCATCAAGAGAGGATAAATTTGTGATATACAGTGACGCGTCCTAGAAGGGACTTGGGTGTGTGTTGATGCAGCATGGGAAAGTTATTGCCTACACTTCTTGGCAGCTTAAAGAATATGAAAAGAATTACCCAGTGCATGATTTAGAATTAGCTGTAGTGGTGTATGCTCTAAAGATCTGGAGGCACTATCTTTATAGTGGGAAATGTGAGATCTTCGTTGATCATAAAAGTTTGAAATATTTCTTCACTCAAAAAGAATTGAATATGAGGCAAAGAAGATGGCTAGATCTCATTAAAGATTATGATCGTACTATCAACTACCATTCAAGGAAAGCAAACGTGGTAACTGATGCACTGAACCGAAAGTCAATGAGTACAGTATTGTTAGTAGTGGAGATTTAGCCTCCGATTTGAATGGATCTGGAGAGGCTCGGTGTAGAGTTAGAAGAAGGTGAGCACTAGGCATTTATTGCCAACCTGGTGTTACAACCTACCTTGTAGGAGAGAATTAAAGTTGCTTAGAGAAATGGCCCAGAATTGGTAGAATTAATAGATAAAGTGTAGGATGGATAATGGGAGGAGTTCAGTATATTAGATGACAGAACCCTACAGTTTCATACCAGACTATGTGTACCTACGAATGCTGATATTAGGAGGGTTATCTTAGAAGAGGTGCACAAATCTCTATACACAGTTCATCCTAACAGTACTAAAATGTATCGGGATCTCCGAGAATTCTTCTGGTGGAGTGGCATGAAGAGAGAGATAGCGAAATTCGTGGAGCATTGTTTGACGTACCAGCAGATAAAAGCTAAGCACTAAAGGCCAGCAGGACAGTTACAACAACTCCACATTCTCGAGTGGAAGTGGGACCATATATCTATGGATTTCGTCACAAGGTTACCGCCGGAGCTACATGGTCAGAACGCTATTTGGGTAATTGTAGACTGAATGATGAAGATGACCCACTTTCTACCTATTAAAGTCAGTTAATCCATGAACAGACTAGCAGAGATATACATTCAGGAAATAGTTCGACCCCATGGAGTGCCAGTATTTAGAGTTTCAAACTGTGACCCGCATTTCACATCACGATTTTGGAGGAGCTTACAGGAGGCTTTGGGGTCTCAGTTATCATTCAGTACAACTTTTCATCCTCAGACTGATGGGCAGACAGAGATGATGATCCAGATACTTGAGGATATGCTACAAGCATGTCTGCTAGATTTGGCAAGTTCTAGGACTATAGATGGTGCAGCAGGCGTATGATAAGGTCTGACTTATTAAAGACAGAATTAGGGCAGCTCAGAGTCGACAGAAAAGTTACGTAGATACTCACTTCCGGATGTTGGAGTTTGATGTGGGCGACTGGGTATTTTTGAAGGTAGCACCACTGAGAGGAGTTATGAGATTTGGGAGGAAGGGTAAGCTGAGCCCTAAGTTTATTGGCCCATTCAAGATACTTAAGAGGGTGGGTTAAGTCGCCTACAGGCTAGTGTTACCACCGGCTTTATCTATAATACATGACGTATTCCATGTTTCCATACTGAGGAAATACGTCCTAGATCCCTCCCATATGATCAGTTACGAGGGAATAGAATTCAAAGATACATTAGCATATAAGGAAACACCAGTGTAGGTTCTAGACAGAAAAGAACAGGAGTTACGCACCAAGAAAATACTATTAGTGAAAGTCCTATGGAGAAATCATGTAGTGGAGGAGGCCTCATGGGAATTAGAGGAGGAAATACAACAAAAGTACCCATATTTGTTCAATGGGGATCAGTATTAGTTAGGGAAGAAACAAGAACAGTTCAGATAGAGTAAGTTTTATTTTGATATTGTTCAGAGTAATTGATTTGATATTGTTCAGAGTAATTGATGTATAAGTTGTATAGTAGAATATAGGATAGGTAGTGATTTTGGTTTTGGGAGAATTTTTTTTATGAATATATTTGTAATCTCCTAGAACCCTAATTGTAACCACAGTATTCCTCCGCCATAAGTGAGGGTAATTAATAAGATAAGTAGCAAGTTTTTCTCAAAGGATGGTATACAACATGGATAGCAAATTTCGAGGATAAAATTTTCTAAGGAGGTGAGAATGTAAAGACTCAAAAATTATAATAATTAAATAATAGAGAGGAAGTAAAATTTGAAAGGGATAAAGCAAGATTCGTCAACAAACGCCCTGGTTTCGTCGACGAACTCCTTTGTGGCATTCGTGGACGAGTTTCAATGTCTTGTCGACGAAGTGATACCGAGAGGGTGTATTTCAAACTCATTAGCTCATCTACGAGCTCACTACCATCGTCGACAAACTCCCTTCTTCGATCCATCGATGAGTACAGGTGGCTCGTCGATGAAGCCACGTGTCAAGTCACCTATAAACATGCAAAATCGGGATTTCGGCGAACAGAATTAGTTTTTCCTCTTCTCTCTCTCTAGATTTCAGAATTCTCTACCTTCTCTCTAGATTTTTGGTTCCATTTCTCCCCAGTTCGACGATCAGAAGCTACCACGATGATTATAGAGAGATTCTCTACAACTTAGCCGGAGCAGAATTTTGGTTTGAGAAATTCAGGCACCATCCCAAAATCAAGGTAAATAGGTTGTTTTGGGATTTTGTAGTTATTAGGCTTTTCTGGACCCAGATTTTGGGTTAGATGGAAATATACTGGTGTTTGGGTTGTTTAAATTAGGGTGTTGTTATTGTAGGATTTGGGTTTTCAAACACCTTAGGAATGGGTTGAGGATCCCAGCAGGTGTTTCCTAGGAACTTAGGTAATATTGGTAAATAATTGATAGTTCAGAAATTTTATGAATAAAAGGTAAATGTGAGCCTAGAGGAAAAAGGCAGAAGTGGTTATTATTCAAAGTTGGGATAATTGAATTAGGAAACGTATATTATTTTAAGATTCTGTGTTTGGCACGGCAGGCATAGGAATTAAATTGGAGTCAGATCTCCTAGCCAGTTAGGTAAGGAAAATATGTTATGCTAGTTAAATCAGGGATTCTTATCAGTCAATTATGGTATTTGATTATGAGATACAGAGTATTAATTATACAATTATATAAATTTTAGTACATGAGTTTTATGTATGAAATGTGTGGCCTGAGTAAGTGTTTGTTCAGTACAATAGTTATATAGTTTTCAGAATATCATAATCTACAATATTTATGCATGGAAATATGTTTTATCATATTTATAAAATTATAATTTATAGTATACACAGACAGATATTTTATAGTATTTATAGAATACCATGATTTCCTGAATTTCAAAACCATAACACTCAGATATTACAATATATATAGTTCAGATATTACAGATTATTCATATCAGATATTCTAGATATTTTAGGTCAAATAATACAGTTTATTCAGATCAATTTTACAGTGTTATGGTTATTCATAATCATGATGAACAGTAGGATATATATAAATAGAATAGTATTATACAGTATCAGATCCTTGATGAATCACATCAGTTATTAAAGCACGCTTGTAATGACTCGAAGAATAATGGTATTTAAATAATAAAGAGGGAGGGAAATGGAAACAGAAATAGAAAGAGGCAGCAGACTAGCGTTCGTTGACAGTGTTGAACTTTGGATGTAATAACTCAGAAGATTTACACTGGGCCTCGTCAACGAGAGCGCATAAGGAGGCCTCATCAACGAAACCATGTCTCGTCGACGAGAAGATACCGAGAGGGGTTTTGGGTAGTCTGAAATTTGTCGACAAGGAAGTCAGGTTCGTCAATGAAATCACTTAAGAACTCGTCGACAAGATGACATGTCTCGTCTACGAATTCGGGCCTATAAATAGTGAAAACTCGGGTTAATTTGCAAAAAATGGTGTAAATCTTCCTCTCTCTCTCTCTCTCTCTCTCTCTAAACGTCTCTTCCTCCTTCTCTCTTCGATTTCGGCCCTATTTCTCTCCGGATCGAAAATTCGAGGCCACCACGATGCTCCTGGTGAAGTTCTCTACAAGACTACTGAAGCTGATCGTTGATGGAATTGGTTTGGAATCCATCCCAAATTCAAGGTAAGATGTTTTATTCATAATTTACTTTCCCTACAGTTATAGGAAATGTTGTATGTAAGAAAATAACGATGTTTTGTTCTGGGGGATGTTGCTTTCAGGGTGTTGAGTGGAGAACCCTGCGGGTGTAGGGTCAGAGTTCAGTGAGGGTTTTTTAAAAACTAGGTAAGAAAAATATGCTATGCTAGAAGATTTTACTTATATTATTAGAGATTTTATATGCATGTATACCAGTTATTATGCAGTTTTATAAAATAAGAGTATTAAAGAATGTGTGACCTGAGTAGATATTATCTGATATAGAATCTTATGCAGTTTTTTTCAGAATATTATGTTATATAGTATATACGAGCATATGTACATCTATAGTTTTATTCATATTAGTATATTCAGATATTTACACAGACAGATATATAAACATATACACAGATGTTTACTTAGATTAGTATATACAGTATTTACAAAATGTCATGTTTTCCTAATGCCATAACACTCAGTTTATACAGACAGAATATACAGTTATAGCATCAAGATGCTACAAATATATTGTTCAGATATTACAGTATTTACAGTACATAATTATAATGTTATGGTTATTTTGGAAACATTAAAACAACAAAGATAATTATAGTATATATATTTATATAGTATTAGATCCCTAATGAGGTATTACAGACAAATACAGTCTATAGAGCATGGTACCATTGCTATATACAGAATAGAGTGCAACAACATATCTCAGATAGTATGTGGGTACCGTCAAATCATGCTCGAAGAGCATGGCGCTCCCCAGTTGGGTTGAGGGGGCTGGTTTGACAAGGTAGCAGTTCCAGTTCTGTGCTTAGGATTGAATGTAGTTTGGTCGGACTAAGGTAGTGTAGAGTATAGTGACTTACCTGTAGGGCCAACCAACATTAAGTCCCGCCTACGGGCTGCACAACCCTATCATGAGGAGTCAAATCATGACATACAGATTTTCAGGGAAAAGCATATATATATATATATATATATGTATGTATGTATACAATTTTTACAGCATTTGATGTGTATAATATGATAATAGCAGCATGAAGAATAGAAAGATCAAATGATACAATTATATTTTAAGCTACAATAAACGTAAAAGATATTTTTATTGATTTGCCAACTTTGCAGTTTCAATGATATTATTTTGACATGCAATTTGGTCGTCACACACTAGTAATAGCATATTTCCACTTACTGAGCGTCGACTCATCCCGTTATTTTAACATTTTTCAGGTGAGCCAGCTAAACGAGCAGATCAAGCTCACGGATAGAAAGTCCCTTGGTTGCTTTGTACTTGGGGTAAGTTAATACAACGAGGTTTGTGTTGACCTTATAGGTCAAGCTCAATTTTGATTACGACAAATACTCATAATATTTAATGGGTACTTGAGATTTTGTGCAGGAACCTAAATTGTCAAGATCATAATGCATATGCACATGGAGCAAATGAAGATTAAAGTCCAATTTATATTCAGTGCTGTAATATATATTTCATTTGCAAAATTGGTCTATAATAGCTAATTAGGGTCTTTGGTTTGTAATAAGCACACACACATCACATGCATGATATAATATGTAAGCTCAAACCAAATACAACCTAAAGTGACCTTAGATAGACCTTAGGGTTTACCCTTCGGTCGACCGACACCAGATTTTTTCGGTGTCTTCAAAAGGACCCAGAAATGACCCTAGGACACTCACCATGGCACCTATGAATGTTATGCACTTGATTAGGTTTGAGTGAATCAAAACAAGACCGAAATGCACACATTGTGCACTTTTGGTCGACCGACCAAAGCAGTTCATTCTGCTTTGATCGACCAAAATCGGTTTGGGTCAATAGTTGACCAATGTCTCGGTCGACCGAACCATTGTAGTTCAAATCTCCTGGTCGACCAAACCCTCTTAGGGTCAACAATTTGACCACCTGGTCGACCGAGCCAAAATTGAATGTCAACTACCTAGTCAACCGAGGATCTCAGGAGAAATCGCAACTGTTTGGTCGACTGAGCCGTTTAGTTCAAAATGGCCTGGTCGACCGAACCTCGGTAAAATGGAAAATCGCCCTTCGGAAATGCACTTTCGATCGACCGAGTCCCAAGTTCAAAAATGTCCAGGTCGACCGAACCATATGAACTTCGGTCGACCGAAATGGTTTTTGGTCGACCGGACCTCTTGGGTTGCCCTGATCTTTTACCGTGGTTAATTTTTTAAAACATGGTTAAAATAATTAAAAGGTCATTAATCTTTTCTAAAATACCAGACTTGTCCCCAACGATTATATTTCATGAGGTGTCTATATATACCCCCTCATTTGAGATTATTAGGAAGAGATTAGCACATTCGATTAGGGAAAATTCTCTAAAAATCTAAAAACCTATAATACTCATTTTTTAGCCTCTTACACTCATACTTACCTTCTCATACTGATTAAACTCTTTGTAAGTTGATTGAGTGTTTATTGTTATAGGTTTGCTCTCCTATTTGTATTTGATTAATTCGATTTTTACGAGAGCTAAACCGGAGAATTCTTAAGGGGCTTTGTTCATAAGCCTATCCTAAGAAGACTCTCTAAGCTTCTAAGTATTGCATTTGTGTTGCAATTTCTTAGGAAGCTTGTATTTGTCTTTGGGTTGCAAAATCATTTTCAAAACATACTCAAATATCTTGTGTTTCATATTTGATATACTTGTGAGAAGATATTTGTGTTTGTGATATTAATCTTTGTGCAAAAGTTATTCACTCACATATTATTTGCTGAATACAAAGATTATACATCTTTTGCAAACCAAGTATACACATTATCTGATCTACGTGACTGAGATATCATATTGATTAATATACATGAGACTTGCTTGATATCTTTGTGTGAACACCTTGGCTGAATATCTTGTGATACAAAGATAGCTTGATTGATACTCTCACGCACTTATTACACTGATAGTATATATACATATATCTGAGAGTTGAAATATTGGACCACACTGAGCTTACATATTTAATCATATTGTGGTGTATGTAATTACGCGTGGTTGGGTACATATCTGCTTTGCACGAAAGCATAATCACTGTACCAATATTATTTGATTGCAAATACTGTTGTATTTTCAGGTACGGGCCTGAAGAGGGAGACTAGCCCTGAAATAGTCCCAGATTGGCTTAGACCCGGTTAGGAAAGTTAGGTGCGTCATCCTGTTAAGGCATGTAGGTTGAGGTCAGCCCCGCTAATTGACCTGATTAAGATTGAGGTCAGCCCTGTGCTAATTGACCTGGTTGTAATCGATGCCGCTTCACCCTTAAGTGAGCTATTAGTGAAATCCTCGGGCTTGCGAACTAGAGGCAGGGACGTAGGCACAGTTGGCCGAACCCCGATAACATATCGTGTGTTTGTTTATATTTTCACACTTTATATTTACCGCACGTGTATGTTATTATGTGAATGATGCGCTTAATTTAAATTTTCGTATATTATATTTATCGGCGTATTTGGAATTGCATAGAAAGACCCTAGGTTGTAATATTCTACTAACATCTAGTTTAACCTAGGAGAAAAGTTTAAAATTCCAATTCACCCCCCCCCCCCTTTCTTGGGAATACACCAATTCTAACAGTTTGAGTTTTGGGGAGGTGATACTAGTATATGTAAATATAATATAGAAAATTACTAGATTTTCGTATTGTATGTATATATATATATATATATATATATATATATGGTTATGTGATTTATGTTTTTCCGTTGCATAGGTGTGCCCACTATCTACAGAAATACTTCAATGCCTATCTGAGGTCTGAGAGTCTATAACAGGGATATTTAAGTAATATATATTGAAAAAAAATGAAAAACATAATAATTTTTGGGTCGTTACAACGGTGCCATAGCTATTTTAGTACAAAGTGCAACCATACGTCTTCGATAGAGTATGGTATAACCGATTGTGCCATAGGTAAGGTAGAGACTACCTGGTGTTCGGCCCAAGTTGAGTTGGCCTTTCGTGCTTACAGATATGTTTATGCAAACAGTTAGACTAGCTCTGGTAGGTCAACCAGTGTTTAGTCTTGCCTACGGGCCGCACAATTAGTCATGAGGGGTAATCATGACATACAGTTTTCCAGGAAAAGTTTCCACAGTTACTTATATGTATACAGATTTACAGAATAACAGTAGATATATTATAGTACTAGCAGTATGAACAAATAGAAAGTTCAAATATTACAGTTGTATTTTAAGTCATATAGGTGTGAGTTATATTATGTATTAATTAACTTGCTATCTCAGTTCAATTATTTAACAATATATCATTTATGCAAACTCAGTTGCCACACACTGATAATAACATATTTCTTCTTACTGAGAGTTGTCTCATCCTAATAATTTAACATTTTTCAGGTGATCAAACTAGACGAGCAGATCAGGCTCAGAGGTAGAGATAGAGGGGATATTTATACTACCCTGTTAGAAGGGTGAGTACTTTTGGGGATGTATTATTAGTAGTTTAGGAGATCTAGTGGAATACATTGGAGAGATGTATATATGTATTCATGTTTTGGGAAAATACTGAATTCTGCTATTGTAATTACGGATGTATGATTTTATGTTTTCTACTGCATAGGTCTGTTATCTTGTAAGCACGACTTCCTCAGTACCCAACTGGGGTCTGAGATGTTATAATAGATATTACAGGGATATCAAAGTAATTCTGCTAAATATGTGTAAAAAAAATGGTATGAATTTTGGGTCGTTACATGTATGATTTCCCTAGAGTATTTTGTTGATTTTGGGAATGTGTTTAGATATGTATATACATATATGGATGGTTAGAACTCTGGTTATTTGTATTCTGGATGGTTTGTAAATATTTTCTTCCGCTGTTAGGTTTGTTTGTATGAGATAGACTGTTTACCCAGTACCCATTTCGGGTCGGGTTATGTTAGAATGGTATCAGAGTTTTTGATATGGTAGACGTTTGATTAATAATTATATTTATTGGAGATGGAAAAAAATATAAAAAAAAATCAAGGCAAAAAATCAAGGCATCACAGATTTCATCCTTTGGATCAACATATAAGAAGACATTCTTCAATTAACTTATGCATAAGCTTGACAAGGGGTGCCCAAATAGATGAATAAACATATTGAGGTTAATTTATATTACACTTCTATTTATTTACTTTCAATGGTAATAAAATGAAAAAAGCACCATAAAGGTCCATAACTTCTCTATGCAAAATATCATACCACCAAAAGGCCAAAAGAATAAGAAGAAGAAGAAAACGAACTAAAGTTTACAAAACAAAGCATCAATGAAAAAAAAAAAAAAAAAAACAATTGCCAATAAGAGATGCTTACATGTTTTGAAAAATTCAATGACAACTATGGATTGGCTATCAATTAAGAAAGGTGGATCGATGCTAACACTGATGTTCTTTCTTTAGACCCTTCTTCTTAACATCTTCCCTCCATCTCCTTCAAATCACAAAATTTCTCTCATTTTGGTTATAACCACAAAATTCCTCTTGTTTTGGTTATGACTTAAATGTGTAGCAATACTATAGTTTCTACCTTTTTCTTTTTTGTGCATTAACTACCAAAACAACGGTATTTTTTTATTAAGAGCAAAATTGTCTAATGAAATGGTTAATTAACTTTTCCATTAGCATTGGAGAATTTTTGATAGATTTGAAAAATTCAAAAGTTAGAGTGTTATATTTACAATTTAGGGGATGTTGATGAATTTTATCTCATTTATAATTAATTAAAAATTTTCTTAAGTTGCACTTGGAAGTACGGATTTGAAATCTTAAATTTGACTGGTGTAAATTTGAATAAAATTTGATATAATTTAATTTTTTTTAAAAATTTAAAACCTTCTCAATTATAGGATTATGTTTTTTAATTACTGACTATTTTTTATATATATAATCTTTAAAAAAATTTGAAAGGTAAGAGAGCGTGGACCATGCGTGCCTGCGGCTGGTTAAAGAAAGAAGAGGCTTATGTTCGTTTGTTCGCCAGAGCCCCAAGAGAAACGACTTCGAAGTTGCTTCCATAATCACCGGAAAAAGGGCGCCGGAGGAAGAATAGAAAAGCGAGAAAATGGCATTGAAGTTCTTGAACAAGAAGGGATGGCACACAGGAAGCCTGAGGAACATAGAGAACGTTTGGAAAGCGGAGCAAAAACATGATGCCGAGCAGAAGAAGTTGGAGGAGCTCCGCAAACAAATTCAGGAGGAGAGGGAGCGCGCCGAGTTTCGTTTTCTTCAGGAGCAGGCTGGACTCGTTCCGTACGTTTCCCTTTCACTGCTTTATCCTCAATTAAATTCAGCGATGATAGTACAACAGGAGCTCTATAGGGTTAGGGTTAGGGTTAGGGTTAAGTTCGTTGGTTGATAGTCATTAAGAAAGTAAAATTATGCACGAAAAGGTTTTAATCGTTCAATTAACTAATTAATTTCTTGCAATTGCTACGCAGTAAGCAGGAGCGACTGGAATTCCTTTATGATTCGGGGCTAGCTGTCGGGAAGGCCAGCAGTTCCGATGGATTCAAGGCTCTTGAAACTTTCCCCAAGACCGATACTTCTAACAATGCTAACGCACCTTCCTCCTCAACTGCCACTGCCAAGGTACCTTCATGTGCGCTCATCCCTCTTTGTTTGTTGTTTATTTATTTTTTTCGAATTCTTATATTCCACTTTCCTCTATCTTTTTCCACACGTATTGCAAACTATTGATTCTTATATAATTTTTGCGGTATGACTCTGTTCGTACCTTCGGCAGCAGCAGACATCATCTGCACCCGGTGCTTTATTTGAAGAGAAGCCTCACTCTGCCAATGATACTTGGAGGAAACTTCATTCTGATCCATTGCTTATGATCCGTCAGCGTGAGCAAGAAGCCCTTGCCCGCGTCAAGAACAACCCCATCCAGATGGCCATGATTCGTAAATCTGTAAGTTGCGTCTTTTATTGTCTATGTCAATATGTTGCAATCTTTGTAGATGATTGTTTCAGTGCTGAGCTCCAATAAGCTTAACAGAAGAACAAATTTTGAAGAAAGATAGATGAAAGAGAATTATAGAGTAGAGAGTAGAGACAAAAAAAGAAGAATAGAAACAGTACAATATTCAACCATCATCCTGATTAACTACCTAGAAGTTGATTCCCAAATGATTCATGCCCCTCTATATAACAAGACCTTTGTTGGCTAAATGTAGGAAGACCTTGCTTTATGTTAGAGAAATTTTGGAGCTGCTTTTTCTAGGGAAAAATTGGACCAAATTTTGATAGAATGTTCCAATTCATGGAACATGAATGAGATTCCAGTATGACGGATGCTTTAAAATGTGGAACAACATATAGTCGTTAGAATCTTACGATTCACGATTTGATTCGTACGATAATTTCTTACCAAATTGATTCAAATCTTACTAGCGAATCTAAAAACTACAGAATCATTGCTGAATCTATCGATTCACCTCACGAATATGATGAATCGTTCTGTATTCCATCGATTCACATGATTCTAGGCCTATTATATAGAAACGATTAGTTCAAAACCTTATTTCGTTTTTATTTTTGCTTTTATTTAAAAAAAAAAAATTAATCTCCATTCCTTATCTGTCTCTTTTTGTGCTAAAAAAAAAGAGAAAATAGAAATTTAGGTCTTATATTGCCTTCACAAACCATTCTTCACTCTTGGAGTATAATTTTCTGCCATTGAGAAGACGGGGCAGAACACTCTGCTGAGGCAGTAGTCATGTTTTGTTGTGTTGTTAAAATACAAAACTGGCTTTTTTAATTAGGTTGTTCAATTATTGTCATTTTTTAAGTTAATTATTTTTTTTTTTAATTCGAGAAACAATGTGCATGAAATATTTTTTTAATTGTTGATAAACACCAAAAGTTCAGTTTTTCACTATTTTTTTTCTTAATTTCTTTCCCTTAAACTACACAAGTTCATGTTTTATTTATTTCTTGACTTGTTCCCTTTTAATTTGCTTAGGAAAAGCATACACATGAAATTTGTTTTTTATATTGGCAAAATCTAAATGTATTGTACTATTTTACTTGTTGTTTGTGCATCAATACATGCATATCATTTAGAATTGATTTTGTACATTTGTACCGAAACTTACGATTCGATTCTCGATTACCAAAATTGGAATTTTGATTCACGATTCGAATCTCAATTTGACAACTATGCAGTAATACCTATGTAGATAACATGGTGAAAAATGTGCAATGGCACTTGTACATTTTGGAGAGGATGATGAGGTTTTTCCAAGTCTGGAAGAGATTTTATTTTGTGAAATGGATTAATAATGAAGGAAAATAGAATTATAATGCGATAGTTTAGGAAAAAGAAACAGGGTTACATTTGAAAGTGGACAGTGAGTATGATGGTGATTTTGCGTGTGGTAGTTGTCTATTATTGGACAAGATTCACGAAAAATTGAATTATACTTCCAACACTTTCGAATTTCTTGGGGATATTTCTTGTGTGCCTCCTTTTCCACTTGAAGGTTTGGAGAATGTTTCTATCTTTGAGGCGAGGGATTGGGTGTAGACCTGGCCGTGACTAATCAGTATAGCAATGGACTATTACCTATTCCTGTGAAGGAGGTAAATGTGCAGGATGTTGTTGCTTAAAACATTTTGGATGATATGAAAATATGAATCCTTCTCTAGGGCCCAAAAACTTAAAACTATTAATTCCTAAAACTAGAGAAAGAGATGGACCAGATTGCTGGAAACCACCATTGATTTCAGTAAGCAATTCTTCTAGTTGAGTTTTTTTTTTTTTTTGGATAAGAAAATAAGATATCATTAATAGAAAGAGAATTTACAAGAGGGAGAATGAGAAATCTCCCGAGACAAATTAAAATTTTCCAAGATTAAACAAAAAACATAAAAAGTGCGCAAGGAAAAAAATCAACCAGTCAATGTGTTCCTCCAATCTTGAAACTCCTGAAAGCTTGCCTCTTTAAACAATCCATACCCAACACACCACAAAGAGGCCAAATACTTTAGGAGCCGTTTGGTATCACTGTCAAACATTAGAGAAATGAAAATCAAAAAAGAAAACCAAAAACCAGAAACAGAAACTAAAAAATAGAAAACAACAACCTATTTGGTTAACATTTGTAAAATTAATACAATTAAAAGCTTAATTAAAAAAATGCTCATTTTCATCTTTAAATCAAAATATTATAAAAATATGATTAAAATAATAAAATTGCAAATAATACACATGAAAAAAATTACTATGATAAAAATAAATTTATTATAACTATTTTACTTGCTCTACTTTCAAAATTTACTTTACAATAAAAATTTTATTAGACATGACAATTGAAAAATAGTAAAAGTATTTTGTAATTGGTTTTATTATTATTTTTTGAAATTTGTGTATATTTTTATTTTAATTATATTTAAATTCATATGATTTGATTTTAATTTAAAAGTTTATAAAATGAATAATTTAATCTAAAAAAACTATTTCTGGATATTAAAATTTTTGGCAACTGGTTGTCAAAACAATTGAAAACCATAAAATCTGGTTTTTAGTTTTTTGGCAAACAATAAACAACTGAAAATGGGTAACAGAAATAGAAAATTGACAACAAAAACAAATGTGTTTTTATAATCTGTTTTTTCATTGTGGAGAAACAGAAAACAACAACGATACCGAACAGACCCGTATTTTTTCCCAAAGCAGCATTTGATTTAATTTTTTCCTAGAAAATATTTGGGCATTATGTTCCACCTATAAACCCCATAATACTGAGAAAAAGCCACACTTCCATAAAATTTCCTTATCCTTTCTTCTCCCAAAACCTGTGAAGGATATTTCTAAAAAGTCTTCCACCGAGGGTGGACAAACCCAGCCTTCTCCCATAATGCAAAAATGCATATTCCAAATACTCCAAGGAAATCCACATTGCAAAAGAAGGTGGGAAGTTGTTTGAGAGTTCTTGTCACAGAGCACATATACATCGGGAGAGAGAGCATTCATAGGTCTCCTAATTTGCAACAAATTATTAGTATTTATATTATTAAGCACGACCAACCAAGTGAAAACCTTTATTTGGAATGCTTAAAGATTTAGTGCTGTTGTGAATCATGGCTATATACATTTTTTATTTTTAGGTTGAATCCAAGAAGCTGAAGAAGGCTCATGATAAGAAGCAATCAAGGAAGAAGCACCGGCATGGTAGTTCAAAGCGTAATACACATTCATCACCGGGACAGAAATCAGATTCAGAAGATGCTAGCTGTGAAGGGGCAAATAGGAGAACATATACTCACAAGAAAAGATATAATGAAGGTTCAGATTCAGAAACTGATTCTGGTAAAAAAAGACGGGGCAAGAAGAACCGCAGTGAGGACTCAAAGTACAAAGACTCATCAACTGGGGTCCTACCAGAATCAAAAAACACAAAATTTGATGGTCGAGATGCTGTCAGGAGAAATTATGAAGCGAGACCTTCTGATGCATCTCTTAAGGCACTTCGTCAGGAATCACATAATAGGCGCCATAATGCTGCCCCTAAGCTTTCAGAAGAAGAGCGAGCTGCTAGGCTGAGGGAGATGCAAGCAGATGCAGATTTGCATGAAGAGCAAAGATGGAAACGTCTTAGAAAGGCCGAGGAAGCTGATGCACAGGAGGCCACTAGGTGTGCTACTTCTGGTGGCAGGAATTTCCTGGATGCTGCCCATAAAAGTGTTTATGGCACTGATATGGGAGGAAGTGCAACAATAGAGGAGAGTGTCCGTCGCAGAACACACTATTCACAAGGCAGATCCGAAGCACGCGAAGGCAATGCTTTCCGGCGGTGAAGCAATTAGGAAGTAGGAAGTTCAGAGGGAATGTGGGATTGCACTTGAGGTACAGGGGAGTGGATTCTTGTTACTTCAATAATGTGTATTATCTTTTCCTTACAATGACAAAAAATTCAAAATATTATGTGTGACCTAATATTTAAGTGCTTGCATTATTAATTTATGAAGCCAATTGAATGAATTTGTATCCAGTTCATTTTAGACCCGAATGTGTTTGTATTTCTGTTTTGATGGACAAGCTTTTGGCCGCCCCTGCACAGAATAGCTAAATAGAAAATGGTGCTTAAACACTATGGTGTATCTGATTCATTAGTGTAATGAATATTTTGTAGTGGGGTAGGCATGTCTCGGTTGGAGTCAGATCATGGACTGATAGCACAATACCTTCATAATGTTGACACTTAACCCATGTTGAACAGTTTTTTTTTTTTTAAATGATAATAACAACGAAATTAATAAAGTCTAAACTTTCAATAGGCCGAGTTAGTTATATGAATAATCTTTCATTATCTCACACAATTTAGGGCAATATTCTTAAACAAATGGAAGATTCTTAAATTCTTATTCATCAATCCATCCAATGCTAAGTTTATTCCTATTTCTCCTGTTATCATTTTGTTAATTAGTGTAATTTCACTTATGCAAATGATCTTATCTGACCTCTTATCTTTTGTAGAAGTTATACTTTTATGTGACTTCTTATCTTATTTTTTTACAGATGCTATACCTAACCTATTGCAAATTTATTCATTCTTTAATTTATCTTTTAGAGTTATGCTACTCATTCATTTCTAATATTTTTTTTTTTGATAATTTTTATTTTTTGGATATATTATTTCTTAATTGCCCAACGTTCTAATTTGCATAGTGTATTTGGTCTTGTAGTCAACATTCTAATTGTCACAAGGTCCCCATTTACAAAACGACACTACGATTGCACCAAATAGTACACTTGGTTAAGCCAATGGCAAACAACCTCATAAACACGTTGGCTATTGGTTCCTGCTACTAGTATATAAGAAGTATGACACACAATCAGCAATGGCATACAAGCAACAATTTACAGAAGCAACATCTCTCAACCTTATTCTCTATTCAAAAACAAAGATTATATACTCTTTGCATGTGCAAGGAACACCATACATGAATTCCTCATGTCCCATGCCACCCACATCTCAAACTAATACACAATTGGCACCCCAACTGCCTAGGGTCTGCAGTCGACATCCCCAGCTGTCTAAGACTTGTAGTTGACAACTCCAATTGCCTAGGTTATGCTGGATGCGAGTATCATTTGCCAACAATGCTAAACAAGTTGTGTTTACAATTGCATGGCTAGAAACATGTCCAAATGTCAACCCACGAATTCATCTTTCAGTCAAGCATGTATGTCAGCCTTGCAATGAAAACTGCCAAGTAACTGCCTTGCCTTGTCAATGTGTCAACATTGCAGCATTTGATATTGACGCAGCATACTACCCACGGGTCAACAATATATGTCTAGCATAATTTCCCCTTAACTATGGCTTATTCCTTGTCACAACAACGCCATATATTAATGAGACACTTGACATATCTGAGTTAACCATTACCATGTCAACTGAAACTAGCCATCTTAAGCAGTCTCGTCAAGGACCATGACTCCAACCATCTCCATCTTTGACCATGTCAAGTAGGCAATTTAGCATTAATGTGCTCCCTCTTCAGCAACATAAACTATCCAGCCATCGAATGTCAAGATAATCCTTAAAATACCATCTTAAGCTACTGCCTTTGACATATAAGTTGCCCACATTGTGCACACTGACTATGTTAAGCTAATCAAGGGTGACATTAATCCACCATTATGGCAGGAAGACTGTCAATAAAGATTCACCCTCACTGGTCATGGCCATGCTTGCTCTCCCTTTCATCCTCACCGAAAACAAGCCTAGCTGTGAGGGTGGCACCATAGACAGCCATGGCTACCTTCTCCATATGTATATATATAGATCTTCAAAAGATTTTTCATATAAATCCTTTCTCCTCAGTATTTTCCATTTTTATTTTTTTATCATTATTTTGCCTTTTTGCATTTTTTTATTTTTTGAACTGACTTTCAGTTCTACTCCTATTTTCAAATATTCTATCTACTACTCTGTCCTCACTCATGTTGTGCCATTCTCAAGACCAACATTGCATTTCACCAATTGTCATGTTCCCTCTTATGGTGGAATCTCACGTACTAGATCAACTTGAGTCCCTATAGTTGGTATCTTGATTCCATTTTCTCATTCTTTTTATACCAAGCCAAGCAATTCAGAAACCTCTTCCTTTTAATTTGATTCTCCTCTCATGGCGCACTTATACTCGAGCAACACCACCACTATGTTTGCTAGCTAGTAGCAACTCTCAGAACATCTCTCTTCGCAAATATATTTCCTCTTCAGACTTAATTTCTATTATTCACTTTCTCTGGAATTCAATCTCAACTCTTGCCGAATCTATGACTCTCTTATAACAATCATATATTAAAACTAATAATTCTCTTAATGTTGATCCATCTTCGTTCTCACTAGCCTCTCTTATCACTCGCTTGCACACATGAATCAATCCTTCAAAAATTGAGCGGAAATGATCAACAAAATGCATGGATAAAACAAGAAGATCTAGCATACCAATGCTGGCCTGAGATGTTCTTTAGGGAGTCTGGAAGCCTATTTCCCAAATTTACTCTATTTTTACCCCTCATGCTCAATTTGTAGTTTTTTGGAAAGATCCATGGCTCATGAATGATTCTTTTTCCATATCTCGTCCACATATTTTTAAATTGTGCTTGGAGCCAAATAGAGTTATTTCTTTCTTTTTGAATAATGGGAGGGCCTTTCCAGTCCCTTGGAATCTTCATTTCAGTATACCTCTGGATGATTGGGAGATGGTGGAGTTGTCGTCTTTGTTATTATTAGGTAGGGGTGGTTCGTTCTTGATGTCTAGATCATTTTGGAGTGTTTTCTTGTAAAACATTATGAGTTTTTTACCTCTTTAAATTATCACTTTCCTCATAATTCAATAAGTTGGAAGGTTAAATTTTTCTTGAAAATTAAAGCACTTGGTTCATTATGCTTAACAAAATTAATACCAAGAACTCGTTTTAGATTAGGAGACTTTTGAAGGCTCTCTCTCCAGATGTTTGTGTGCTATGTTATAAGATTTCTTAAACAATCTCTCCCCTCTTTTTACATTGTGATTTTGCATGGACGATTTGGAATAAATTGTTCGATATTTTGGAAGAGAGTTTGGTCTATCCCTATTCAGCGAAAGACTTGTTTAATCACTTCTTTTGCGGACTTTGGAAGAAGGATATGGCAGCTCAATGGAAGTGTACTATGTAGTTTTATGGGGCCTTTGGTTGGAACGTAATGTGCAGATTTTTTTTAGGAAGAAGTTTAATTCGTATTTGGTGTGGGAAAAAAAATCAATTCTTGACCTTTTTATGGCGTACAAGGTTTGGAATTTTTAGAGAGGTTTTAGCTTTCAGGATTTAGATAGTGGTTGGAAGAATTAATTGGATTGATTTCTGTTTTTTGATGTTTTAGTTTTTCTCTGGTTTGTTCCAGATTTTTCGTGGGAGATGCCTTTTCTCCCCCTGCTAAATTCTCTTCCTATTTGTGAATTTCTTTTGCCATAAAAAGGAAAAAACCAGCATACCATTCCATTATCAGGGTACCAACACATTGTTACATCCCGACTCAATCCAATGAATTCCACTTAACTGGATCAGGATGGATCATTAGAAAATTTTAAATTTCAAATAACACACAAATATTAGTATTTAACAAATAATGGAAATTTCAATAAAAAAGAAGTCAAGGTTTAACAGTTTTACAATGTGGTCCAAGAACTTACGAAGGATTCAAGTTGGTACAAGTTGAAAAGGTAGGAAAGATGGGGGTGTCATGTCTAAGGTATGCCGTGCAAAAACCGCCAATTGCCTACTGCCTAGCTCTCATTGAAGAAGGCATGCGACTTCCTCGATCTATCCATTACCCAATTATTATTTATGTATTCATATATAAGGACTTATAGAAATTTAATATTGTTATTGATATTAAAACAATTCTTTCCCCTATATAGTGACGTAATTTTTGTTAGCACTTGTTTAATTTAGGATTCCAACCCAACTAGTTGAATTCTAGATGTTATTTTTTAAATTTGTTATTATCTATTTTTTGAGCATGCATTAATTTGATAATATTATGGCGACACGATGAAAATATGTAAATAATAACATCATATCATGTGTTTATGCGGGTATTGTATATATTTCTATGACCCCTCCTAACAAAAGCTGTCTTTTTTATTTAATTTACTAGTTAACATGAGTCCGAAAAATAAACAATGGTTGGATTCTTGTGTGACTCTCGTTTCCAAGCTCTCTCCTTAGTCTTGTAACAAAGTCATGATATTTTAACTAAGAGATAGTTTTATTATGCAATAACGGTCGGTCCTCAACGATTAAGTATAGCGACTGGCTCCTCCAAGTCAAGTTTTCCCTCAATTGGCCTACATAAGGCTCAAGTACTTGTGATAGATCTGAAACATACTTGTTTAGCATGGATACATGGAGAGATCGACATCTGACATCTTTGACTACATTGATAGGAGGGCTAATTTGTAAAATATTGGCTCAACTCTCAAGATGATATCATATGGACCAACATACCATGAGCACAACTTCCCACGCTTCCCAAACCCTAACATAGTACTCATTCAAGGTGATATGTGCAAAAACATTCTATTCCTATCCTTAGACTCTTACATTAACCGTAGGAACTCGAACCAAGAAAAAGAAAAGAAAATAAATAAAAGGGAAGGAAAAGCAAGAAAAGAAAGGAGATTATTTGATTCAGCACCAAACCGTCGATGATTAGAACAACCGAGAGGCCATTAAGATGAGACGCGGAGATTTTTGGCTTGACTTGAGCCAAATCGTCGACGGTTTTGTTCGGGACTGAAACGCCTATAAATAGATGAAGGGTCATTTTTTTTTTTTTTTTAAATTTCTTTCCTCTCATTTCTTTCTCCATCTCTCTCTAGGATTTCACATCCCTTAGGCCAATTCTCGCTCTCTCGCACATCTCTCTCGCTCCCACGACCTCTTGGGACTTCGACAAGCCCTCCGGATGTCTCTCCCTACTTCCTCAGCTTACCAGCAGCTCTCTCCTCGCCTTGTTAAGGAACCCAAGGTTCGTTCCAAGGAGCGTGGTAGGCCTTTTCCTCAGAGAAAGGTAAGGGGAATAGGTTATGTCAGCTATTTTCTAGATTTTGAACTAATTAAACTTGAGAATATGTTACGTATACGCCGTATACAAATTTATGAACGATTCAGTCATATAAAACCATAGTTTTTGAATATTATACATATTTGGGAAAAACCTATGGTATGTAGGTTGATCATCTTTGTTTGCTGAAAATGTATTTTTGGTTAAATAAAAATGTGGAGACGATCAGACCTGGTTTTTTGGTAAAGAGGATTTTCTTTTCGAGTAATTTGTTGTTTTACAAATTTATAATTAAAACAATGTGGCATGAGGATAACTTAATAAAATGATTTAAATGATCCTGTTGAAACTGTAATGGTATGATATTGTGAGCATGCATGGTTAGGCTGATTTATGGAGATATGTATATTTTGGGATTATGTGAAATCATGCAATGACAAGTTTGATATGATTTTGTGGGCATGACAGTTTTAATTCCGTTGTATGATAAGCTATACCTTGCACTGAATTGGGAAATATAGAGTGACTGATTATATAATTGCGTAGAAGGCTTGTGTGGTGTATAAAACAAAGGAGAAGGCCTGTGTGGCATATAACTAGCCTGTGTGGCGCCAAACTGGCCTGTGTGGCATAACCTGTATGACATATAACTAGCCTGTGTGGCATAGCCTATATGGCATATAAATAGCCTATGTGGCGCCTGTACTGATGCCAATGGGGTGGTATGCTCAGTATAGGAGAAATTTGAAGTGTTATAAAAATGTTATAGAAGTGCTATAGAAGTGCGAATTAATTTATCTTTGATATGTTGTAAATCCTACGTTAGTATACTTTATTATGAATTGCTTTATATTACCTCCGATATTACTTGAACTGCATTATATTATCTGTGGCATGCCGTAAAATACATGTTAGTAGGTTTTTTAATAGACTACAACGATATATGTGTTAAAAATTCTATAAATGTGCTTTATTATATAAATTTTGTGTTTATTTAAGATTATTATTGGAAATGTATATAAATTATTGTACAATAAAACTCATCTGCCACACACTGATATAATGTATTCCTTCTTACTGAGAGGTGTCTCACCCCATCAAACATATTAACTTTTTTGGACCTTCAGGGAGTCGAGCCTAGGAACTCTAGGGTAGGACTTAGTCAATATCGTCGAAGGTGAGTGTGGGCAGGATATAGTTTTGGTTTATGTTAGATTTTTGGTCATTTTGGGACTTGTATATGCCCAGGATGGGTTAGTACTCGCTAGGGTAGTTATGGTTATAGAAAAATATTTTGCTTCTATTTTGTTTATTATTTAAACATGGACAGTGGTACTAAGGACCCCATTGGGTCCTTAAAATTTAAAATTTACAAATGTCGTATCAGGGCATGTGGTATTAAATGATGTAGATATAATATGAAAATTTTATGTATTTCATGTGTGTGTTTTCGAGGTGCTACAAATATGGTATAAGAGCCTAGGTTGGTAGGTTCTGCAGACTATAGTAGAGTATACTACCAGAGTATAGGAATGAGTTAAGTAAAAGATAGAAAAGGGGTATTGGGTTTTGTCTTACTGCCTAGGGGCAAGAATTTTGTGACCATTTTTTGTGTTTTTTCTGAGGCGACGGTTTCAGGAAAATTATGGCATACCATCAACGGTTCTGATCTGTGCAATAAGATTAAAACCTAAGAATAGGAATTGGAAGGCCTAGTTTATTGAGAGAAGGGGTCTAAGTATTTTAGTATGGGAATGTGGTGAATTTTATAAGTTTAGTGAATTGATGGTACAAACCGTGTTTCGGCAATAGGGTTCGAGGAAGAGTAATTATTGTTCTATTTTTGGGGATGGGTCGCCGATATAAGAACGTGGACGCTGGAAGGGATAATGACTTTGGGGCTTCCAACGATGATGACATCGATACCTCCACGTTGCTGCTAGGTATAGCCCGTCAGGTTAGGGCAAAGATGAGACAGGATTTTAGAGGTCAGGATGGGCCACCCGCATCTCAAGGCTGCTCTATCAAGCAGTTTATCCAGATGAATTACAAATTGATCAACCATTAGAAATCAAAGTTCAAGATTTTGTTTCTAATTCCTAGATCTCAATTCTAAATTACCAAACACCATCTTAATTAATGCACCCTCACTTAACTTCGATTTTAATTAACTTATAAATTTAAGAATTGAATGTTGCGCTTGCTTTTAGGAAAAGGAAATTGGAATGTTCGTCTTTTACGAATATCTTTTGAAACACCTAAAATAAAAATCCTTACAAATCGACGTAAGAGTAAATTTAAATTAATATTTTGTCTCAACTTTCAGGTCCAATTGGATCAAGAATTTTAATTGAAAAAAGGAAAGAAAAGAAAAAGAAAGAGGAAACTCGTTTTCGCGTACATTTTCCATCTCTATTACATACTAATGCCATATTATAAAACTTCATCCAATAGGTATTTTTCCAAGTTGCTTGATGCATTTTTGTCAAATGATCCCTAAGAGACAAAAATAAGGGGCGGGGGGTGGTTCTGATGAAGCAAGTACCACTCTTACCAAATCCATAGCTTATTTTCTTCACTGTTCGTTCACCAAGAATTGTAAAAGTATTCACACCAACTGCTCTTTTCCACATTTTATCAATCACCTTGCAGGCATGGGTATGGAGGTGGCTTCCAGTGATTTACCCATAAGAGAGCCCTTCTATTTATGGGTTCTACCATTGATAATCTCTTCTGGAGGATCTACACATACTCTACTTCACTGCTTGAAAAGTTTCTCTTAACATATTATTTGTTTACGACACTAGCATTCTTCAAGCTGTAAAACGAATTAATCCACACTACAAGGGCTGCTAAAATTTTAATAGGATGCTGGAAATGTTGTTCATTTGGCTTAATTAGCTGAAAATCTAACGCAATCTGCAAATGGGAAAGCAATAAATGAATCGATCTGCAACCAGTCCTCCATCCACCTTCTCCCTGCTGCATATATCAATCTAAACAACAACAAAAATACAACAAATTTGAAGCACAATCCTAATTACACCTGGAGGGAGAGAGACCGGAATTAGGTGGCAAAACGGGTCGAAACCCGACGGGTGACCCGTGACCAGCGGGTGACCCGTTTATTTGGCTCCTATATAAACACATTAACCCAATAGGTTACAACCCTACTGCGAATGCATAAAACCCTAATTCCTACGGCCTCCTGCTATCCTATACACGTTTCCACTCCTCCACAGGCCACAGCTCCACTCCACTGCCGTGCCCGTGCGCCGTTGCCCATTCTGCCCAGCACGCTGCACGCCAAGTCGCCAACAACACCATCTCCCTCACCCTCACACGCTTGGACGGTGGTCATTCGACTCGTTACAGAGACGCAGAGGTAGAGACGCTCAGACGCAGGCAGAGGTCGTTCACGATCACGTCCGTTGTATCCCTCACGGATCAAGCTTCCTCACGATCCGTTGTAACTGTTCGGCGTTCGTTTAAGCCTTCGTGTCCCAGACTCCCTGAGACGCAGATCTACCGTAGAGGTGGAGGTGATTACCATTTTTTTATTTTTTGGGTTCTCTGTTATGTGTCTGGGTTGTTTATTCACGGATCCGTTGATGAATCATGATGTGTTCCAGGGCGTAGAGTTTCACTGTTTCAGCGACGGAAGAGATCGGCTTTGCTCGAGTGCTCGAACTCGAATCACACAGGTTCTGTTCTCTCCGATTTTCCGAGCTGCCTATTAGTTATTCTCACACTGGTTATTTATTAATTTTAGCTATTTTGTAGTTATTTTCACACTGATTATTTATTAATTTTAGCTGTTTTATCTGTTAATTTTTAATCTGACATTGCTGATTAAATTGTCTGCCTCTGTTTTTCCTTAAATATACATATTCACTCCATGGATATCTTGAAAGTTTTAGTCTTTTTATGTTTTGTGGTATTTTAAAAATTTAAAAATTATGGTTTGAAAAAACTGCAAATTGGTCCAACGAATTTGTTTAAATCGGGTATTGTTTTTCGTTTTTCGTTCTTTAATTTAAATGTTAGGACATCCTAGTTAAGGAATTTAAGTATTCAAACTGGGAATATTCACTCTTCAATTTGTTTCTAAAGATTGGAGGGCACAACAACGTTCCCGCCACCATTTGGGAAATTAAACTAGCAGGATACCACATTATGTTCATGGTAAGCAAAGGACTAGAGAATTGATTGTTGATTGAATTGAATTGAATTGTTGCAATTAGTCTTCTTCATGATTTTTATTACATATGTTGTGACTATTCTTGGACTGATGTCTTCCTCCGTCCTTTCTCGATCTCCATTTGTTGGATTTTTGTATGGCTTATGATCAATCCAAACAACTCGAAGTTGGTTGTTTGGCTATGCAGTATGCGTTTTTATTTTGAGCTTTTCAATAAATTACATTTTCTTTACATTCATATCTTTGTCAATTGATATTGTTTTTTATTTGTTATCTATTTATTTTATAGGTTTGTTCTTTCGCCCTCTCCCCTCTCTGTCTCGTCGTTGACGGTCTGAGGCAACCATGGTTCACGTCAGTTTCTATAGAAACTATGGGAAGACATTCAAGAAGCCCCGCCGTCCATATGAGAAGGAGCGTTTGGATGCGGAGTTGAAGCTTGTCGGAGAGTATGGGCTTCGATGTAAGAGGGAGTTATGGAGGGTTCAGTATGCTTTGAGTCGCATCCGAAATAATGCTAGGATGCTTCTCACTCTTGATGAGAAAAATCCTCGTCGGATCTTTGAGGGTGAAGCACTTCTCCGGAGGATGAACAGGTATGGGCTTTTGGATGAGAGCCAGAACAAGCTTGATTACGTCTTGGCCTTGACCGTGGAGAACTTCCTTGAGCGCCGGCTTCAAACACTCGTCTTCAAGTCTGGCATGGCAAAGTCTATTCACCATGCTCGTGTACTCATCAGGCAGAGGCATGTCAGGGTTGGGCGGCAGGTGGTGAATATCCCATCTTTCATGGTGAGAGTGGATTCTCAGAAGCACATTGACTTCTCCCTCACCAGTCCTTTTGGTGGCGGACGCGCCGGAAGAGTGAAGAGAAAGAACCAGAGGGCAGCTGCCAAGAAGGCTGCTGGTGGAGATGGAGACGAAGAGGACGAGGATTAAACCTTACCTTTAGGTGTGCCTGCCGTAGTACCCTTTTTTTTTTCAGAAAAAATGAATATTTATGTTTTCTTTGCAGCCCTTTCCATCAGTTACAAAGTTTTGTTAGTTGGATCCATGTCCCTTCATGTTACTTTACTGGGTGCTGGTACTTGTTTGCCTTGTTCGCTGAACACGAGAGATCAGTTCCTTTTTGGTGTTTGTTTTTTTTTTTTTAAATATTTATTTTGTTATTGCAGGGGAGAAGCTTCTACAAACAATCTTACGACTAATTAAACTCTTTTGCTGTTCTTTGTAATCTTGTGGATTTTTATGGTTTTCATTCCTTTTTTATGGAAAAGTGGAATTATGGAACTCATTTAAATTGAGTTTTGCAACTCCGCCTGCACTTAAATGCCCTAATTTTTTCACACACAGCCGGTCTCAAATTCGGGAAAGGAGGAAGGTTGCGTTAAGTAGCTGTTTTGTATGAAATTTTTAACTATATTCACATTATATTTTTATGATTATGTTTTGATTGTGGGACTTCTATTTGATGCATGTATTATGCATAATGTATGGATTAATAAAACATGAAATAAGTGAATTTATTAAATATTTTTCATTTAGCTTTGTACGTAAATATTTTATACATATATTATGCATATTTTTATAGGTTGTTTTTTTATAATTTATATATATTTTTTAAAAATTATTAATTAAAGAGTTGTATTATTTTTTACATTTTATTTTTTTATTTAGATATTAATAAATAAATTGGAGTGGTTTTTTTAAAAATATCATTTCATATGAAATGTTTAAAAAAATTTTTTAAAAATAAATTATATTTTTTAAATGGGTAATTCGTGTCTTGTTCGTTTAATAAATGGGTGGATAAGGGTTTATATGGTTGTGACTCGTTTATTATTGGGCTAACTTGAATTTGATCCTATTTAATCTAGATAGGTTAATGACTCATCTGAACTCAGTCCGTGAATTCATTTTGCCACCTCTAATTGGAATCGTAATATGCAATGTCACGTATACAGCATAGGTAAAAAATTAAAAATGAACACACACACACACACACACACACACACATATATATATATATATATATGGGTGATTTTTTACATGTAAATTACTAATTAAATATTAATTTATATCTTAACTAATTAATGTATGCATGATCAAAGTCAAATGCCTTATTTATTAAATGATTAATATGGTTCTTATTATTATGAACAATTCATATATTGTTATAAATGATGGCATGATGGCTGCAACTTATGGCTGTCTTATTTTTTGTCACATGTTTCTTTGCTTTCTACTCGTAATATTGCTTTTGTTAAGACTTTTATCTCAAATGATCAGATAACGAGTTCATTTTCTCGATTATCCAATTAAATTAATTCATGTGGATAATGCTGGTGAATTTACATCCTAAACTTTTGATAATAATTATTGCATGTTACTGGGAATAAATGTTGAACATCATGTTGCTCATACTCATACACAATATGGACTAGCTGAATCTTTTATTAAGAGGCTTCAACTCATTACTAGACCTATGATTATGAGAACCAAATTGCCTCTATTTATTTGAGGACATGCTATTCTTCATGCTACATGTTTAGTCTGTATAAGGTCAATTGCTTACAATTATCTTTCATCTATGCAATTAGTTTTTGGGCAACAACCTGATATTTTTTAATTAAGAACTTTTGATTGTACTATATTTGTTCCTATTGCCCCTCCTTAAAGAACTAAAATGGGTCATTTGGTATTTATGTTGGTTTTGATTTTTCTTTTATTATTAGATATCTTGAACCTTTAACACGTGATTTGTTTAAAACACGATTTCAAGATTGTTATTTTGATGAAATAGTGTTCCCTACATTAAGAGGAGCAAAATCAGTGTCTGAAGTACAACATGAAATCACGTGGAATACCATGAGTTTAGTTCATTTAGATTCCCGCACAAATTAAAGTGAACTTGAAGTTTAAAAGATTGTACATTTTATAAAGAAGGAAGAAAATATATCTTCTTATTATTATTCAACTGATTAATTACGATGTTGTTTATATAATACAATGACAGAAATAATAACCAAAAGAATAAAAAAAATACAACTAAATTTGTTTTAACAAATACAATTGAAATTGGTTTGAGAAACAGAGAAAACTGCTGGAGTCGCTGGAATCTTATTTCTGCAGGTAAACTGTATTTCAGTTACTGTGGCAGTCAATTCTCTGTAGAAAGTTGATGAAGATGCTGAGAAGAATAACTAGCTGATACGCCCCCTCAAGATGGCAGTGGGGAATAAACATTCAACACACCAAGCTTGCGTAGAAGGCAATGAAAAACATCAGAGCTCAAAGCCTTGGTGAAAATGTCAGCTTTTTTGATGATGCATGGAGACATGAAGGAGAGGTAAAAAACCAGCCTGAACATTATCACGAACCAAGTGACAATCAATGTCAATATGCTTAATTCGTTCATGAAAAACAGGTTTGGAAGCAATGTGTATTGCAGCTTGATTATCACAAAATAATGAAATAGGCAAAGAAACCAAAACACCAAGATCACAAAGCAAAGTAACAAGCCAAGTAAGCTCGCAGGCTGTGGTTGCCATGGCACGATATTCTGCTTTAGCAGAAGAATGCGAAATGGTTGTCTGCTTCTTAAATCTCTAGGAAATAAGAGAATTGCCAAGAAATATACAAAAACCAGTAACAGAGCAACGAGAATCAGGACAACTTGCCCAATCAGAATTAGTGAAACCAGTGAGCTTGAGATTGGAATGAACAGGAAAAAATAAACCTTGTCCAGGAGAGGATTTCAAATATCTTAGCACACGATAAACTGCATGAAGATGAGGCAATCGTGGTGCATCCATAAATTGAGAAAGAACTTGAACAAAAAAGCAATATTAGGTCTAGTAATCGTTAAATATAGTAATCTATCAACGAGACGACGATACTGCAGAGTAGTACACCATTAGACCTGGAAAGCTTGACAAATTGAGTCATGGGGAATGAGACTGGCTTTGAACCAAGAAAACCAGTATCCTGTAAAATATCCAAAGTATATTTTCGTTGACAAAGAAAGAATCCTTTAGAGGATCGAGCAACTTCAAGGCCTAAAAAATATCGTAAACAACCAAGATCTTTAATTTTGAAGTTGGAATGTAGAAATTGTTTAATGTCATTAATGGATGCCATACTGGAACTTGCAAGGATGATATCATCAACGTAGACCAGAAGAACAGTAAAATATGTAGCAGACTGCTGAATAAAAAGACAAAAATCAGATTTAGACTGAATAAATTCGTAATCAATAAGAGTTTTGGCAAGCTTCGAAAACCATTGTCGTGATGCTTGCTTCAAGCCATAAAGACTTTTACGAAGACGACAGACCAAATCATTTTTCCCTTGAATTCTATAACGAGGAGGTAATTTCATATAAACCTCTTCTGATAAATCACCATGAAGAAAGGCATTGTTTACATCAAGCTGATGAACAAACCAGTGTTTTGTGGCAGCAACAACTAATAAACAACGAATTGAAACCATTTTAGCAATCGGAGAGAATGTTTCAAAATAGTTAATACCTTCCTGTTAAGTGTAACCCTGTGCTACTAAACGAGCTTTAAATCTCTCAATGGAACCATTTGAATTACATTTAATGTGATACACCCATTTGCAGCCAAAAGGTTTGTGACCATGAGGTAATGATGTAAGTGACCAGGTTTTGTTCTCCTCAAGTGCCTATAGCTCAGCATTCATAGCTTCACGCCATTCAGGAAATTTTACAGCTTGATGATAATATTGAGGTTCAGAGTTCATAGAAACATTTAACACAAAGGAACGATAAACTGGAGAAAGATGAGAATATGACAGAACAGAGGATAAAGAATATGGTTTACCTGAAATATTCTGAACTGAACTGTGAAGAGGAGAAGGGACTGAGGTAAAATTTCTGGGCAAAGAACAATGATAGTCATGAAGATAAGAAGGGGGATGTCTGGATCTCATTGAATGTCGAAGAGGAATAGCATGTGAAGTAGATGGAGTAGAAGATGAAGATAAGGGAATGACTGAAGATGGACAATTAGAAGAAAAATTGAATCCAGTAGGAACAATATCTAATGACTGAATAGGTAGAGGTATCTCACAATTTGAATGTTTTGTAAGATAATTAGATGGTAAAGTGGCAAAAGGAAAAATATTCTCATGAAAAATAACATCTCGGGAAACAAAAATTTGATGAGTTTGTAGATCAAATAATTTGTATCCTTTGATGCCAAAAGGATAACCAAGAAAAATACAACGACGAGAACGAGCATCAAATTTATGACGATTAAAAGGAAGAGTACAAGCAAAGCATAATGCACCAATAACTCGCATGTGGGAGTATGAAGGAGACTTACCAAATAAAACTTCATAAGGAGTTCTATTTGACAAAAGAAGAGTAGGTGTTCTATTAATAATATAAGCAGCAGCCAAACACAATCAGACTAGAAAAAAAGTGGTAAATGACCTTGAAAATGAAGGGATCTAGCAACATTAAGCAGATGCTGACGTTTTCTTTCCACAACTGAGTTTTGTTGTGGAGTTGCAATACAAGATCGTTGATGTATAATCCCATTTGAATTATAAAATTCTGACATATTGAATTCAGAACCATTATCAGTTTGTATAATTTTAACTGTGGTCTGAAATTGATTTTGAATGAATGCAAAGAAAGATTGAAGAAGTAGACGAGTTTCAAATTTAGATTTCATGAGATATATCCATGTGCATCTGGAAAAATCATCAACAATGGATAAAAAATAACGAAAAACTTGTAATGAAGGAGTTGCAAAAGGACCCTAAATATCAGGATGAATTAATTGAAAATTAAAGGTTGAAACAGATTTACTAAGTGGAAATGATAATCTGTGTTGTTTAGCAAGTGGACAACTACAACTATTACAAGGTTCATGATTAGTTGATGGAGAAAAAGAAATACAATGTTGTAACATATGTAATCGTTGAAAAGAAATATGTCCTAATCGTTGATGCCAACGATCAAACGATTGATTTACATTATTTGAAGAAAAAGAATTAATAGTTGATGAATCAGAACGAGCTTTATTTGAGAAATAAAGCAAGTAATAGAGGCCATTAAACAGTTGGGCCAGTCCAATCGTCCTCCACAGCTTCATGTCCTAAATATAACAAAACGAGGAAGAAAAAATTAAACAACATGCCAAAGATGATGACAATTTGCTGGCAGAAATAAGATTGAAATTGAATGAAGGAATACAAAGAACATCATGTAGAATAAAAGATGATGACGGTGAGACAGTTCATGTATGAGTTAGAGGAACACAAGTACCATTTGGTAGATTAACAAAAGACTGAACTGAAGAAGTTATATTAGTTAACAAAGAAATATCACCAACCATATGATCAGTGGCACCCGTGTCTACAATCCAGGAAGTGGAAGAAGATAAAAAAGAAGAACAATTGGAAGATATACCTGTCATAGACATTGGAGTTAAAGAAGGACTACCATTGGAAATTGTTGATGCAACCAGAGCTAAAGATGATGGAGGTGAAGGATGAAGTAGAGCCAACAATTGATTGCATTGTTCTTGAGTGAAAGGTAAAGTATGAACATCTGAAGTGACTTGATTTGCAGAAGATACAGTTCTTTTGGATTTTGTGAATTTAAAACCTGGTGGAAAACCATGAAGTCTGTAACACTTATTAACTGTATGGCCTGAAATTTTACAATGAGAGCACACAGGTTTGTCTTTCTTAAAAGACTTGGAAATGTTTGATGATGGTGAAGAAGTTGTAATCATAGCAGCAGAATCAAAAATTGGAGTTGAAACAGATGTAAGCTGCCATTGTCCTTCATCTTGAAGAAGAAGAGAAAATGCCTTGTTAATTGAGGGAAGAGGATCCATCATTAACAATTGTCCCCGTATTGCTAAAAAAGAATCGTTTAATCCCATGAGAAATTGAATAGTGTAATCAAATTGCTCACGATCAAAAATTTTCTGAAGTGCTCCACATGTACATGATGGGGAATAAGAACAACATGGAACTGGCCAATAACTTTGAAGCTCATCCTATAGAGTTTTCAATTGACTGTAGTATTGAGTAATGGATAATTGTCCTTGGGAAAGATCTGATATTGATTTCTTCAATTGATAAACCCGCGGTGCACTACTTCTTGAAAAACGTTGTTGCAGATCCAACCATATGTTTCGTGCATTATCAGAGAACAAGACACTAGATACAATGTCTTTAGATAATGAATTCATAATCCATGCAACAACCATGGAATTGCAGCGTCCCCAAGCAGATCTAAGAGGATCATTTACATCAGGTTGCGGAAGAGATCCATCGATGAATGAAAGCTTGTTTTTGGCATGGAGAGAAGTAATCATGGAACGACTCCATGTATGATAATTTGCTTCTGTAAGAGGTGAAGTTACAAGAGCAATTCCAGGATTATCTCCATGATGCAGATAATATGGATTTGTGAAATCATCCACAGTAGGTGAATTTGTAAATGTGGAAGAATTTGTGGAAGCCATGAAAACAGAGACTTCGAAGAAAATCACAGGTTGTGCTCTGATACCATATAAAGAAGGAAGAAAATATATCTTCTTATTATTATTCAATTGATTAATTACAATGTTGTTTATATAATACAATGACAGAAATAATAACCGAAAGAATAAAAAAAATACAACTGAATTTGTTTTAACAAATACAACTAAAATTGGTTTGAGAAACAGAGAAAACTGCTGGAGT
The DNA here is from genome assembly GCF_029873635.1 of Malania oleifera. Lineage (NCBI taxonomy): Eukaryota > Viridiplantae > Streptophyta > Magnoliopsida > Santalales > Ximeniaceae > Malania > Malania oleifera. Next base: position 755,353 of record NC_080418.1, read on the forward strand.
TGCTAGAGTCTTATTTCTGCAGGTAAACTGTGTTTCAGTTACTGTGGTAGCCCATTCTCTATAGAAAGTTGCTGAAGATACTGAGAAGAATAACTAGCTGATACATTTACAAGGGATTACAAATTAGTTACCAAATTCTTTTGTAGATATCAAGGCAATACTAAAATCTCATATGCTTGTTGCAAATATTCCAACACGTATTGATCTTCGTGAAGGACAACAATCAACTAATAAATCTAAGCCGCAAGTTAAACATGGAAGACTTGTTGGTACAAAATATAAAACTCAAAAAATGAGAAAATAGAAATTTCTAAACACTCCATAAGAGGTTATGGAAGTAAACAATCCAATCGACATTCATAAACTCATTTCTCTTAAAAATGAAATCCCTATTATAGAATCTCCTGAAGAGAAATCTCCTATTGAAAAGGAACCTCCTGAAGAGGAATCTCCTGAAGAGAGAAGTCCTGAAGAGACATCCCTTGAAAAGGGACAGGTACATGGAAATAATAATGAAATCTCAGTACATTACACAGGAGAAATGTTCGACAGAAATAAAGTTGTTGTCAACAACACATTTGTATATGTGGTAGCTACTAACATTACTAGAAGTAATGAGGATCCTGAACGTAAATCTATAAATGAATGTTGATATAAAAGTGATTGATCAAAATGGAAAGAAGCTATCACAGCAGAAATAAACTCTCTATTAAAAAGAGAATTTTTTGGACCTGTAGTCCAGACACCAAAAGATGTCCAACCCGTTGGATACAAATGGGTATTTGTGCACAAGTAAAATGAAAATAATGAAATTACTCAATATAAAGTAAGGCTTGTGGCACAAGGTTTCTCGTAGAAACCTGAAATTGATTATGAAGAGACATATTCTCCCGTAATGTATGGAATCACTTTTTGATTCCTAATTGGGCTAACAGTCACTGAATGACTGAACATGCGTCTTATGGACATAGTAACAACATACCTATATGGATCGTTGGATAGTGAAATTTATATGAAAATCCCTAAAGGATTTGAATTGCCTGAAGAAAAACCTAAAAATTTATATTTAGTCAAACTCCAACGTTCCTTATATGGATTAAAACAATTTGGACGCATGTGGTACAATCGATTAAGTGAGTATCTTATGAAAGAAGGATTCATAAACGATCTAATTTGTCCATGCTTTTTTATTAAAAGATTAGAATCCGAATTTTCTATAATTGCTGTTTATGTTGATGATTTGAATTTAGTTGGGACTCTTGAAAAGCTCACTAAAGCTGCTAATTATTTAATGGCAAAATTTGAGATGAAAGATTTGGGAAAGACAAAATATTGTCTCGTCCTACAAATTGAACATGTAAATGGTGAAATTCTCATTCATCAATCTAAATATACCGAAAAGGTATTGAGGCAATTCTATATGGATAAAGTTCATCCTTTGGGATCTCCAATGATTGTGCGATCACTTAATGTTAAGAAAGATCCATTTCAACTTCATGATGAGGAGGAGGAATTACTTGGTCCTAAAGTACCATATTTAAGTACTATTGACTCTTTCATATATCTGGCCAATTGTACAAGACCTAACATTGCATTTGCTGTGAATCTACTAGTAAGATATAATTCTGCTCCTACTCGGCGACACTGGAATGAAATTAAGTACATTCTACGCTATTTGAGAGGTACAATTGATTTGAGTCTATTCTACTCATTTAATTCCAAATTTCAACTAGTAGGATATGTAGATGCTGGATATCTATTTGATCCTCACAATGCTAAATCTCAAACTGGATATGTATTTCTTTATGGGAAAACTGTTATATCTTGGAAATCAGTAAAACAAACGATTATAGCAGCATCTTCTAATCATTCTGAAATACTAGCTATCCATGAAACTAGTAGAGAATGCGTGTGACTTAGATCAATGATTTCTCATATTTAAGAAAATTTTGGTCTTCAATCAATCAAAGATATTCCAACAGTTTTATATAAAGACAACACCACATGTATAGCTTAACTGAGAGAAGGATACATAAAAGGTAACATAATGAAGCATATCTCTCCAAAATTCTTCTATACGCATGAACTCCAGAAGAATGGTGATATAAATATTCAGTAGATCTGATCAAGTGATAATCTAGCCGATTTATTTACCAAAACTTTGTTAGCTACAACATTCAAGAAATTGGTTCATCTTATCAAAATGAGACATCTTAAAGATCCTAACAGAAAAAGTTAATATATGAGTGACAACCAAGGGAGAGTGTTATAAATGATGGCATGATGGATGCCACTCACGGCTCATCACCACCTGCCTCCATAGCCATAACTCACCCATCACCCATGTCTCACCCTCTCCCACCTTTATCATTTGATTAATAATAAAAAAGGAAAAACACCCATCACAATCTACTCCTCCCACGACTATATAAGGAGGAGCATATGTGAAGTAAATTAAACACGCACAAGAAGAGATAAAGAAGAAAAAGATAAGGTAGAGAGTTAGAGGAGTGAGAAAAAGAAAATACAAAGGAGTGAGAAAAGAAAAGAAAGTGAGATATTTTGTAAAAGGTCAGATTCTTATTGTAATTCCTCTTAACATAGTGAAGTTTTGATCCCATCAATTCGTGGAGTAGGTATATCTGAACCAAGTAAAAATTTGGTCTTGTCTCCATTTATTTTACTGTTGATTATCTGCATCTTTTATAACATATATATGTTTATCACCTATTTCTCTTAGTTAATGCATAAAGTTTTTGTTCTTACTCTTCTAACATTTAGAGATCAATATAAACATATATTCTTCGAATTATTTTTACTTCAACCCTTCATAATAATAACATATGTTAATTGGGTACCATGACCTCAAACTTAGTATATTTCATTGTAGAAATTACAAATATAATAGCATGGGTATACATCCATAAAAATTATTCTTGAAGAATGTGAGAAGTCATATTTTTATTTCACTTGATAATCTTTATTGTTATTATATTATTTCAATTTTTTTTTTTTTTTTTAGAAATGAATGTACATACAACTTCATAGGACAAGAGCCTAGGGGTGTAAGTGAGTCAAGCTTACTCTCAAGATACTCGGACTTGACTCGACTCGATTATATTTGAGCTCGAGGTACTCAAGTATTTTAACAAGTCGAGTTTGAGTTCACTAATAGTACTCAAATCGAGTTTTGAGTCTAATCGAACTTTTAAATTTTATTATTTTTATATTATATATATCGTGTAATATATATTTTATAAATATATTTAATATTATATATACATATATATTTATTTATGTATTTAATATTAATTTATAATCGAGTCAAGCTTGATTTTATGAACTTATACTTGAGCCGAGTTCAAGTATTTTATTGTGTTGACTTGACTCAACTCGAATACACCCCTAACAAAAGTCATACTTGATTTATCAAGCACAAGTGGGGTATTATTTGGAATTCTATTTCCTACACTACGAAGAATAAGTTTATTAGTGACAGTTTCAAATTCGTCACTAAAACAGTTGTGATAACTACTTATTCCTAATAATGGAGTATTAGTGACTTTTTTATTCCTTCATTAAAAGCCTAATACCGTCGCTATAAATTGTACATTTTATCGGCTGAAAATCATCACTAAAGACCAATTATTAGTGACGTTTTTCAAACCGTCACTATGACTTACTAGTGGCACTATTAGTGACGATTTTGCAAACCATCACTAATACTTTGTAGTGCTACTTTTAGTGACAATTTTCAAATCATCACTAATACTTTAAAATAAATATATTTTTTTTAAAATCATTCATTAATTCTTGTAAAAACCTGTAATTATATTTTAGCATACATAATATTGAACCAGAATTACTGAAAAATTCATAACTTGTTCAAAATTTAAATACAAATTGTTCAAAATTCAAACACAAATACAAATACAAAACTCCATTATGTTCTAATAACAAAAAATAAAGAAAAAGCAAAAAGCTGCATATGACTATAGTGCTTGGCATTGTCCCGATGTTGTGACCGTTCGCAAACCCTTCAAAGTAATAATTATACAAAAAATTAGTAGACGATTTTTGAATATATATGTACGTACTATAAGTAAAAATGATTTTGATAGCATAAATGATCGGTCGTAGTTAAACAAAAAATAATACAATTTTAAATTGCTAAGTTTGATAAGTGGGAATTGACCCAACTTGGTTAGGACCTCGTATGCCCGACTTAGACTCCTGAGTGCTAAAATCCACTAAGTTTGGTTGTACTTTAATGTTGCTTTTAAGTGCACAAAAAGCTTCCACGGAGGAGTTTTTTAGCACTGTTAGCTTCGACACGTTGAGCTCAATGTGACAAACTTTCAGGACTGACGCCACTCGGTTTGGACCTCATATGCCCAACTTGGACACTTGAGTGCTAAAATCCACTAAGTTGGTTAAATTTGTTTGTATTCTAACTTTACTTCTAAGTACGCAAAAAGTTCCCAGGGAGGAATTTTTGGGACCGTCAGCTCCGGCACGTCCAACTCAGTGTGATGGACGTGTCAGGACTGACCCCACTCAGTTTGGACCTCGTATGCTCGAATTGGAAACTTGAGTGCTTAAAATCAATTAAGTTTACTAAGTTCGTTGCATAATTTTCAATCAGGAAGGAGTTTTTAGGCACCGTTAGCTCTAGAACGTTGAGCTCAATGCGACAGACGTGTCAGGACTGACCCCACTCAGCTTGGACCTCGTATTCCCGAATTGGATACCTGAGTGCTAAAATATACTAAGTTTGTTAAGTTTGTTTGTATTCTAACTTTGATTCTAAGAGTGTAAAAAGCTCCCGGTGAGGAGTTTTTGGGCATCGTCAGCTCCGACACATCTAACTCAATGTGATAGACTTGTTGGAACTAACCTCACTCGGTTTGGACCTTGTATGTCTAACTTGGACACTTGAATGCTAAAATCTATTAAGTTTGTTAAGTTTATTTGTATTCTAACTTTGATTTTAAGTGCACAAAAAGCTCCCGGGAAAAGGTTTTTGGGCACCGTCTACTCCGGCATGTCCAACTCAATACGACAGATGTGTCAGGACTAACCTCACTCAGTTTGGACCTCGTATGCCCGAATTGGATACCTGAGTGCTTAAAATCAACTAAATTTACTAAGTTCGTCTCTAAGTGTATAATTTTTAATTAGGGAGGAATTTTTGGGCATCGCCAACTCGGACACGTCTAGCTCAATGTCACGGACGTGTTGGGACTAACCTCACTTGGTTTGGACATCGTATGCTGGACTTGGACACTTGAGTGTTAAAAACCACTAAGTTTTTGTGTATTCTAACTTTACTTCTAAGTGCGCAAAAAAGCTCCCAAGGACGAGTTTTCGGGCATCATCAGATCTGACACGTCCAGCTTAATGTGACAAATGTGTCGGGACTAACCCCACTTTGTTTGGACCACGTATGTCCGACTTGGACACCAGAGTGCTAAAATCCACTAAGTTTGCTATATTTGTTTGTATTCTTATTTTACTTCTAAGTGCGCAAAAAGCTTTTGAGGAGGAGTTTCTAGGCACCATTTGTCACGCCCTGAACCTCGAAATGGGACCCAGGGGTGAATTTAAATAACCTAACCTGTCTCTATATCAATATAAAACATACATGATACCATATACAAGAGGGACCATCCCCGTGGGGTAACGGATGCCCTATATACCTACATATAATACATGTCCATACTCATCAATATAGGCAGCGGAATACGGTCTTTCTTTAGATCAAACTGTACCATACCAGAGTCTATACCATATAAGGTTAAACATACCCACAAGATACTATACATACCACGGGTGTCTACAAAATCAATCAGGACAACCCGGTTACAAAATTCGTACCTATCAGGTACTAACAGTAGCTAAACACACCCCGCTTCTCGGATGCTAGGATGTTAGTTTCGGCTACCCGAAGGACCTGAAAAACATTTGTATATATTCGGGGTGAGACACCTCTCAGTAAGGGAGAAAACAGGTTATATTAGTGTGTGGCATACCAGTGTCATTTTCATACTTCATAACACATACATACGATACAGTTTGAAACACATATGTACAATTTCAAAACAAGTTCCATACATTCCCATACAATTCCATACAGTTCCAGTATTTTCACAAAACCATTCCAGTTCATACGATACTCAAATACATACATACATACATATGGTCAGTGTCGTCACACTACTCACAACTGCACAAGTCACCTAGTCTCACAGCGGTTACGTTCCAACACATTAAACTACGAAGGTTTCTGACTCAGGCCCAATAGTGAATCCATTGCTACATATGCAACTACACAAGGCCACTTGGTCTAACCCCGATTACGTTACCATGTGCAAACTACGCTGCGTCAACCTAGGCCCACTGTGGTCCGTTGCTACATTCGGTGACCAACCGAATCATACTGATGATATTTCGCACCCCGGATATAGAGCCGGCCACTCTTGGTGATATTTTGCACCCCGAATATAGAGTCGACCACTCTTGGTGATATTTTGCACCCAGGATATAGAGCCGGCCACTCTTGCCCATGGTAGTTAGCCGTTACAGGGCACAGGGTACGGTAGTTAGCCGCCCCTAGCTGTTTCGGTGTACAGTAGTTAACCGCCCCTAGCCGTTTCAAAAAACCTAGAATCACTTTGGAACTCAGGTCCCTATACATTTCAGCGTACGATAATAAGCCGCCACATAGCTGTTTTTCACAAATATATGGAACAACATACATACATACACACACACGTACCACACTTATTTGGTTTACAGCAAATCATATCGTTTACAATTTCAAGTATACAGTTTATGCAAATATGGATTACGGTCACCTCAATAATACAGTTTAAACAACATAAACGATTTTCCAATCAAATAAGAGATGATACCCGAAACCCCCAATTTTCCCGAAAACTATAACCCGAAAATCCCGTGTTTTCACCCAATAGATTTCCCCAAATAAGTAGTCAAAACATACATACAATCGTATCCTACAAGCTTACCGATCCTGATTTCGAAAATGAATTGATATAAACAGAATCCCCTTACCTCAACCCGAAACCAAACCACAAACTCTACAGCCCTCAAAACTACGAACCGAGACTCCGAAATCTACAAATCACAATACTAAACATGCTTACAATCCATACTACTACACATATACCAAATCAGAAATGAAAATCGAGCCTTACCTCGATTTTGGCGTGAAACCTGAAAATGCTCGAATCGAGATTCCGATCCATAGAAGTTGTAGAGAATCCTTCCACGATCCTTGTGGTAACCTCAAATTTTCGATTCTATTAACGGCCGGCGAGGAAATCTAGAGAGAGAGAGAGAGTTTAGAGAGAGAGAGAGAGAGAGTAGAGAAACTTAATGAAGAAGAAAAGAAATTTTCCTTTTATACCCCCTTTGACCCGCCCAGTTTTCGTCGACGAAAAGTACCTTCGTTGATGAAAAGTCAAGGATTTCGTCACGGATGTTAGCAGCCTCGTTGACGAAGTCTGATATTTAAACTTTTCCAGACCTCTCGGCTTCTCTTCGTCGACGAACCTCTGAATTTAGTCGACGAACCTCTGAATTTCGTCGATGAAAAGTCTACTGCCTTCGTCGACAAAATCTAGCTTCGTCGACGAAATCTGTAGAAATCCTTTTACATTTTTCAGGTTCTTATAATCTCCCCTCCTTACAAAAATTTCGTCCTCGAAAGTTGAAATCTCTCATTACAACACACTCATACTACTACATACATACTCACTCTAAAGCGAAACCAAACTATCATGACAGACACATACGTAGCAAGCTGTCACAATACATACATACTGATACCAAGCGGTCACCATCTATACATACATTCTCTAGAGAACACGGCGGCCATTTATACGCAGCCCCATTACAATACATACATACATTCCCTCACTTATGGCGGAGGAAAATACCGTGATTACATACATACAAAGTCTCGGGAGTTTACAATGCAACAAAACTCACCCAAAGACTAACCATTAATACCATACGATAACAGGGTATTACATACATACATACTCATACTACCCTGCTATCAAAATACTACTCAAACAGTTGTGGATACTTCTGGCGTATCTCCGTTTCTAGTTCCCAAGAAGCCTCCTCTACCTCGTGGTTTCGCCACAATACCTTCACTAACGGTATCTCTTTGGTACGGAGCTTCTGAACTTTACGGTCCAGAACTTGAACAGGTATCTCCTCATACGCTAAAGTATCCCCAATTTCCAACTCATCGTAACTGATAACATGAGACGGATCCAACACGTACCTTCTCAGCATAGATACGTGAAACACATCATGGACCCTCGAAAGTGCTGGAGGTAATGCAACTCTGTAGGCTACCGGATCCACTCGCTCAAGTACCTCGAATGGTCTGATATACCTCGGGCTCAACTTGCCCTTCCTGCCGAATCTCATTACTCCTTTCATCGGAGCAATATACAGAAATACCTTACCTCCCACTTCGAACTCTAACTCATAGTGCCGAACATCCGCGTAACTTTTCTGCCGACTCTGAGCTGATCTAATCCTCTCCCGTATCAAACCCACCTTCTTAGACGCCTACTGCACAAGTTCAAGTCCTAAAACCTGACGTTCATCGACCTCATCCCAATACAAAGGAGATCGATACCTCTGACCATACAAAGCCTCGAACGGTGTCATCCCTATACTAGCCTAGAAGCTATTGTTATAGGCAAACTCCACTAGTGGTAGAAACTGAATCCAACTACCACCGAAGTCCAATACATAAGCTCGTAACATATCCTCCAAGATCTATATCGTCCTCTCCGATTATCCATCAGTCTGGGGGTGGAACGCTGTACTGAAAGTAAGCTTCGTCCCCAATGCTTCCTGCAAGCTCTTCCAAAATCAAGAGATAAACCTCGGATCTCAATCTAAAACAATGGACACCGGAACTCCGTGCATTCTCACAATCTCATGTACGTATATATCAGCTAGCCTACTCAAAGAGTCGCTAACCTCATCGGTACAAAGTGAGCAGATTTTTTCAACCTGTCCATAATTACCCAAATAGCATTCTGCCTGTGAAGCGCTGTCGGTAATCCGGTAACAAAGTCCATGGAAATATGCTCTCATTTCCATACCGGAATAGGCAAAGGCTGCAACGGCCCTGCCGGCCTCTGATGTTCAGCTTTCACCTGCTGATACGTCAAACACTGCTCCACAAATCAGGCAATATCCCTCTTCATACCACTCCACCAGAAGGACTTGTGCAAATCCCGATACATCTTCGTACTACCCGAATGTACCATATACAGAGAACGATGCGCTTCTTCCAAAATCGTCCTTCTGATCTCATCCTCATTTGGAACACACAGTCTGGTCTTAAATATCAACACACCTCTGTCAGAGATGTTGAAATCCGCAGCCAAACCTTGCTGCACTTTCCCCTCAATCTCAACTAATTCCGCATCATTAGCTTGTGCGGCTTTAATACGCTCAAACAAAGTTGGCTGAATCACCAAGCTAGCAATGAAAGCCTGATGATCACCAAATGCCATTTCCACACCAAGACTTTCCAGATCTCGTCCGACATGATGTTGAGCTACAATTGCAATTACTGCTGCATGCTCTGACTTCCGACTCAACGCATCTGCTACCACATTAGCCTTTCCTGGGTGATAGCTGATCATACAATGTAGTCTTTAATCAATTCTAGCCCCCGCCTTTGCCTCATATTCAGCTCTTTCTGCGTGAAGAAATACCTGAGGCTTTTGTGGTCCGTGAAGATCTCACACTGCACCCCATACAGATAGTGTCGCCAGATCTTCAATGCATACACCATGGCAGCTAACTCTAGATCATGCGTAGGGTAATTCTTCTCATACTCTTTCAATTGTCAAGAAGCATACGCCACTACCTTACCCTACTGCATAAGCACACATCCCAAACCCTTCAGAGATACGTCACTATAAATCACATATCCACCATTCCCCAAGGGAATAGTCAACACTGGAGCAGTAACCAGCCGGTGCTTCAACTCTTGAAAGCACTGCTCGCAATCACTAGTCCACTCAAACTGAACTCCCTTCCTGGTTAATTGTGTCAGAGGTCCAGACAGTTTAGAGAAACCCTCTACGAACCGACGATAATAACCCGCCAGTCCCAAAAAACTCCGAACCTCCTACACACTCTTCAGTCTAACCCAGTCAACCACAGCTTTGATCTTACTAGGTCAATAGAGATACCGCCCTCAGACACCACATGGCCTAAGAACGTGACCTGATTCAACCAAAACTCACACTTCTTCAGTTTAGCATATAGCTTCTTCTTCCGTAGAATCTGTAATACTAACCTCAAATGTTCCACATGCTCTTCCGTATTCTTCGAATATACCAGAATGTCATCGATAAACACCACCACGAACTAATCCAAGTACTCATGGAAACCCTGTTCATCAGATCCATGAACACGGTCGGCGCATTCGTCAACCCAAAAGGCATGACTAAGAACTCGTAGTGGCCATATCCGGTTCGGAAGGTAATTTTCACTACATCCTCTTCTCTAACCCTCACCTGATGATATCCTGACCGTAAATTGATCTTTGAAAAGACTTGCGTTCCCTGCAACTGGTCAAAGAGATCATCTATACGAGGCAAAGGGTAACGGTTCTTCACCGTCACTTTGTTAATCTCACGGTAATCAATGCACATCCACATCGACCCGTCCTTCTTCTTCACAAATAATACTGGAGCTCCCCAGGGTGAAACACTAGGTCAAATGAATCCCTTGTCCAGTAATTCCTGCAACTGCTCCTTCGACTCACAAAATTTTGCTGGAGCCATCCGGTACGGAGCTTTAGCGATCGGTGCCTTACCAGGCAGCAACTCAATCGTAAACTCCACCTCACGATCCAGAGGTAAACCAGGTAAATCATCTGGAAACACATTCAGAAACTCGTTGACCACCCGAATGTCCTCGAGTCTCAACTCATCCCGCGGCGGTTCCTTCACACAAGCTAGGTACCCCTGACATCCGCCCAAGAGTAACCTCCTCGCCTGCAATGCCGATAAGATCTGTGGCGCCGGATGCACACGCGATCCTACGAACTCATACTCTTGCTCCCCAGGAGGTCTGAACACCACTACCTTCTTACGACAGTTGATCACAACACAATTGGAGAACAACCAATCCATCCCCAGAATTACGTCAAAACCCGACATGTCGTATACCACCAGGTTTGCTGGTAACAGTCTCTCCTGAATCACAACTGGGCAGTTTTCTAAAATCTTACTACAAACCGATACACTCCCAATTGGCGTAATCACAGACAACACCTCATTCATCACACAGGTTTTGCCTCACATAATTTCACAAAACTAGCAGATATGAACGAATGGGTTGCCCCCGAATCAAATAAAACAACAGCTTTATTCGAAAGCAATAACATGGTACCTATCACCACATTCCCAACGTGTTCTACATCTGCTGGAGTAAGTGAATATACTCTCGCCGAAGCCGTTGTCGGAGCCGTGGTTGCCTGATAATTTCCCCGAGGCACCTAATTACTCCTACGGTTCTGGCTCTGTGCAGGCATAATCTTCCTCTGTTTCGGACAATACTTCGCCATATGGCCCGACTGGCCACAGTTGAAGCAAACACCCCAAAATGGCTGACACTCGCCCTCGTGCCATTTACGGCACTTCGCACACGGTGCGGAGGATGGATCCTCCTGAGAACTCAACCGCTCGGTGTTCTGTCTATACCTGGAACTGTAGCTTTTCTTCTTCTTCCACGGTCCCTGCCGAGAACTATTCTAAAGACTAGAAGATACTAGCCTCTTCCCCTGTACCTGTACTACCTCATCTCCTCAAAGGTTGGTCTCAACTATGGTGGCTTTATCCACTAGAACAGAAAACTCACAAATCTGGAACATCCCCACAAGACGGCGAATGTCTTTCCTCAGACCCTTCTCGAACCTCTGAGCCTTCTCGTGCTCATTCGGAACTATGTATGGTGCAAATCGAGATAACTCGATGTATCTAGAAGCATATCTCTGCACCGACAAAGTTCCCTGCGTCAGGCCTGAAAACTCGTCAGCCTTCGCATCTCGAGTGGAGACCGGAAAGTATCTCTCGAAGAATACTTCCTTGAAGCGGCCCCATGTCATATCAGATGAACCAGCTCTCTACCTCTCAAGCAGACTCACCGCTGTCCACCATCGTCCTGCCTCCCCAGCCAACTGGAAGGTAGCGTAAAAGACCTTCTGCTTCTCAGTGCAGTGGAGGACTCCCAAAATCCTCTCGGTATTCTCAATCCAATCTTCCGCCACAATCAGATCTGGTCCTCCCGTAAATTTTGGAGGGTGCATGCATGTGAATCTCTCGAGGGTACACCCTGCATCAGTAGGAGAGCTTTCGCATCTCCTGACACTCCGCCCAATTTCCCGGATCACCTGTCTCGCCATACTATGAGACACAGAAGGAGACTCATCACTTGCCGTCTCCTCGGAGCCACTTCCCAAGTTATTATCCTTGGGCTCCATGCTGAAAACAGAATAAGATTCGGTTAGAATCCCTATAACTCATACAGTTAACACAATGATCTATACTAATCATATTAACTACTTCCTGCCAGGTCCAGGTCTGTCCTATCACACCGACACGAAAGTCATCAATGATCTGCCCTACTTTTACTGGAATCGTCATCCTAGGAAAAATACGGAATACCGTCGACAATTCCTGGTCTAGCAACCGAACAACCCACAACCAACTCTACCTATATCCACATCCTATACTCTGGTATGTACACATCAATACTCCTAACCAAGTCTACAAGACCTAACAACCTAGTTTGCTCTGATACCAAGCTGTCACACCCCAAACCTCGAAATGGGACCCAGGGGTGAATTTAAGTAACCTAACCTGTCTCTATATCAATATAAAACATACATGATACCATATACAAGAGGGACCGTCCCCGTGGGGTAATGGAAGCCCTATATACTTACATACAATACATGTCCATACTCATCAATATACGCAGCGAAATACAGTCTTTCTTTACATCAAACTGTACAATACCAGAGTCTATACCATATAGGGTTAAACATACCCACAAGATACTATACATACCACGGGTGTCTACAAAATCAATAAGGACAACCCGGTCACAAAATTCGTACCTATCAGGTACTAACAGTAGCTAAACACACCCCGCTTCCGAATGCTAGGATGTTAGTTTCGGCTACCCAAAGGACCTGAAAAACATTTGTATATATTCGGGGTGAGACACCTCTCAGTAAGGGAGAAAACAGGTTATATTAGTGTGTGGCATACCAATGTCATTTTCATACTTTATAACACATACATACGATACAGTTTGAAACACATATGTACAATTTCAAAACAAGTTCCATACATTCCCATACAATTCCATACAGTTCCAGTATTTTCACAAAACCATTCCAATTCATACGATACTCAAATACATACATACATACATATGGTCAGTGTCGTCACACTACTCACAACTGCACAAGTCACCTAGTCTCACAGCGATTACGTTCCAACACATTAAACTACGAAGGTTTCTGACTCAAGCCCAATAGCGAATCCATTACTACATATGCAACTACACAAGGTCACCTGGTCTAACCCCGATTACGTTACCATGTGCAAACTACGCTGCGTCAACCTAGGCCCACTATGGTCCATTGCTACATTTGGTGACCAACCGAATCATATTGGTGATATTTCACACCCCGGATATAGAGCCGGCCACTCTTGCCCATGGTAGTTAGCCGTTATAGGGCACAGCGTATGGTAGTTAGACGCCCCTAGCTGTTTCGGCGTACGGTAGTTAGCTGCCCCTAGCCGTTTCACAAAACCTGGAATCACTTCGGAACTCACGTCCCTATACATTTCAGCGTATGGTAATAAGCCGCCACATAGCTGTTTTTCACAAATATATGGAACAACATACATACACACACACACACGTACCACACTTATTTGGTTTACAGAAATCATATCGTTTACAATTTCAAGTATACAGTTTATGCAAATATGGATTACGGTCACCTCAATAATACAGTTTAAACAACATAAACGATTTTTCAATCAAATAAGAGATGATACCCGAAACCCCTAATTTTTCTAAAAACTATAACCCGAAAATCTCGTGTTTTCACCTGATAGATTTCCCGAAATAAGTAGTCAAAACATACATACAATCGTAACCTACAGGCTTACCGATCCTGATTTCGAAAATGAACTTATATAAACAGAATCCCCTCACCTCAACCCGAAACCAAACCACGAACTCTACGGCCCTCAAAACTATGAATCGAGACTTCGAAATCTACAAATCACAATACTAAACATGCTTACGATCCATACTACTACACATATACCAATTCAGAAATGATAACCGAGCCTTACCTTGATTTTGGCCCGAAACCTGAAAATGCTTGAACCGAGATTCCGATCCATAGAAGTTGTAGAGAATCCTTCCACAATCCTTGTGGTAACCTCAGATTTTTGATTCTATTAACGACCGATGAGGAAATCTAGAGAGAGAGAGAGAGAGAGAGAGAGTAGAGAGACTTAATGAAGAAGAAAAGAAATTTTCCTTTTATACCCCCTTTAACCCACCCGATTTTCGTCGACGAAAAGTCAAGGATTTCTTCACGGATGTCGGCAGCCTCGTCGACGAAGTCTGATATTTAAACTTTTCCAGACCTCTCAGCTTCTCTTCGTCGACGAACCTCTGAATTTCGTCGGCGAAAAGTTTACTACCTTCGTTGACGAAATCTGGCTTCGTCAACAAAATCTGTAGAAATCCTTTTACATTTTTCGGGTTCTTACACCGTTTGCTATGACATGTCTAGCTCAATATGATGGACGTGTCGGGGCTTAACCCACTCATTTTAAACCTTGTATGCTCGAATTGGACACTTGAGTACTCAAAATCAACTAAATTTACTAAGTTCGCCTCTAAGTGCAAAATTTTCAATTAGGGACGATTTTTTAGGCACCTTCAGCTCAGGCACGTCCAGATTAATGTGAAGGACATTTGGGACTAACCCCTCTTGGTTTAGACTTCGTATGCCCGACTTGAACACCTAAGTGCTAAAATCCACTAAATTTGTTAACTTTTTTTGTATTCTAACTTCGCTTCTAAGTGCGGAAAAAGCTCTCAAGGAAGAGTTTTTGGGCACTGTCAACTCTGGCACATCCAGCTCAATGTGATGGACGTATCAGAACTGACCCCACTCAGTTTGGGCCTTGTATGCTTGAATTGGACACCTGAGTGCTTAAAATTAACTAAGTTTACTAAGTTCGCCTCTAAGCGCATAATTTTCAATCGGGAAAGACTTTTTGGGCACCGTCAGCTCCAACACGTCAAGCTTAGTGTGACAGACGTGTCAGGATTGACCCCACTAGACTTGAATCTCGTATGCTCGACTTGGACACCTAAGTGCTAAAATCCACTAAGTTGGCTAAGTTTGTTTGTATTCTTACTTTACTTCTAAGTGCAGGGGCCCATTTGTTTGAACTCACGAAGGATTTTTTGTGCACCATCAGCTCCGGAACCTCCAACTCAATGTGATGGATGTGTCGAGACCGACTTCACTCAGTGTGGACCTCGTATGCCTGAATTGGTTACCTAAGTGCTTAAAATCAACTAACTTTACTAAGTTCGCCTCTAAGCGCATAATTTTCAATTGGGGAGGAGTTTTGGGCACCGTCAGCTCTAAACCATCTAGCTCAATGTGATGGACGTTTCGAGACTGATCCCACTTGATTTGGACCTCGTATGCTCGACTTGGACACTTGAGTGTTAAAATCCACTAAGTTTGTTAAATTTGTTTATATTTTAACTTTACTTCTAAGTGCGAAAAACTCCTGGTGAGGATTTTTTGGGCACCGTCAATTCTGGCACATCTAGCTCAATGTGACGGATGTGTCGGGACCAACCTCACTCAGTTTGAGCCTCGTATGCACAAATTGGACACCTAAGTGTTTAAAATCAACTAACTCCACTAAGTTCGCCTCTAAGCACAAAATTTTCAATTGAGGAGGAGTTTTTGGACACCGTTAGCTTCTGCACGTTTAGCTCAATGTCTCAAAAAAAACTATAATTTTTACTTAAACAATTAAGTAAAATAATTATAATATTTTTTATCATAATATTCTTAATTGATATTGTTATGCATTTTATTATTTTATTCATATATATATATATATATATATTACATTTTAGTTGATTTAAAGATAAAAATAAGTATTTTTTTACTTAGGCTTTTTATTTTTAGGTTTTATTTTTAATTTTTTTAATAATTTTGTATAGTGATAGCTGACATCCTCAAATTTCCTTTATATATTAATTTCCATAACCAAATTGGACACCTTTATTGTCTTTCAAAATTAGAAGTTTAAATGTCTAAAATAATGTGCACAACTCAATTCCTAAGGCCAAACTGTCGGACTTTCTAAAGGGTATTATTCACCCTGATCATTATGCAGCTGAGACATTCTACTCTACTATAGATCGATCTGGAACAAACAAAGCCGATTGAACAATTGAGATATTAATGACTTTAAGTTGCGGGCCTTAAAGGGGCGAACTCGGCATTTCACAAAGAATAAGCTGGTATTTCTAGTTTTATTTTTTATTTTTATTTAATTATTATTTATATTTATTATTATTTTTTATTTTTTTGTAATAAAGGTCAAAATTTAGTCCTAAAACTGCAAATGAGCCAAAATGAGTTGAGTTGTGGCAAACTTGAGTTCGACTCAACTATAAAGTTTTTTATTTGAGCTTCGCTCTTTAGTGTGTGTGTGTATATATATATATATATAACTCAAATTCGACTCGATTAAAGCTTAAATGAGTCAACCTCAAGCTCAAACTTGACTTGAAGGAAGCTCGTTTCAAACTAATAAATGAATCAAATCACTAAGCTAATTCAATTGATTGATAATTAACAAATATAATTTCAAAAATATATATTTTAAAGTAAAAAAATTAAAATCAAATATTTAATGATATTAATATCGAGTTTGTTCACAAGCCTAATACTGAACTAGTTCACAAGTTTAATATCGAGTTAGTTCACAAGTTGCCAACAAACTAGTAACTTAGAGGGCGCAGTACAACGGAGAGTTATATATGCAGCGTTCGGGGAGGATGAATCAATTTTGAAAAGGAATCTATTGATTCTCTCCCAATTGGTTTGACTGTAGGTGCGATGATTTACTTCACGGGTGAGGTTTGTGGTTCAAGTCCAGTATGGCCCATCTGGGCTAAGGAAAAGAATAAAATAAGCATTTGACACCTTCATGCAAGCCCGAACTGGCTTGGGGGGTTATAGCTCAGTTGGCAGAGCTCCACTCTTGCAATTTAGTCGTTGTGATTACAAGTTGGATGTCTAATTGTCCAGGCCAAAATGATAGTATCTTGTACCTGAACCGATGACTCACCTTTTTTGAGTAATGGGAAAACGAGTTTGTAAACAAATGAGTTGGCCTGTGAGCCTAATAAGTCGAGTATGAACTAACTCAAACTCGGCTTATTTAATTGATTACCTCAAAATTTGACTTCAAGTTTCACTCGTTTAATTTGATAAATAAGCTTAAGCGAGTCATTATCAAATCGAGAAACTCACGAGCAGCTTAAGTCATTTGCAGCCTTACTAATTGGTCATGGCTCGTCCAAAGGCCAAACTTACGTTTGCTTGTAGAGATGCACTGAGATTTATTTTGGGGGGGGGGGGGGGGTTCATTATTGTTTGATTTTGAACAGGTCTCTTTAGGTTGAGACCCAAAAGTTTTTAATAGAAATGTGGCCCTCTTAAATTTTGATGGAAACATGGCTTGCGGGCCGGCCATGTTCAATCAACAAATACTTCTAAGCCCACAATTTGGTCTTTCCCACGAGACCCATCTTTCACACATGTTTGTACAATTTAAATTTAAAAAGTTAGGTAGTGCTCGGTAATATGAATTTTGAAATTTAATTTAAAATTATGTAATTTTAAATATAATTAAATTAAATTTAAAAATGATAAATTATTATGCATAAAAAAAATGAAAACATACAGTATAAAAGTGGTCAGATTTGTGAGAAAAATAAATTTTGAAAAAAAAAAAAAACACACACACACACACACTTACACGCACACACAATAATGACACATTTTATAACATAATTAAGAAATTAGCCACTAGAATAATTTTTGTAATACTAGTGATGCGTTTGTAATATATTTTTTAGTAGACTAATAATAGACTATTAGTGACGGATCAGAATCGTCACTAATATTACATTTTTTTGGTGGAAAATAAAGGTTAAGACTATTAGAGACGGTTCTAAAAACCATGACTACCAATGTAATTTTTGGCAGCAAAAAAAAGTCGAGAATATTAGTGATGCTTTTTATTAACCGTTACTAATAGTCTATTATTAGTGATACTTATGATTCGTCACTAATACCTAAAAAAATATCGCTAATATTTTCCTGCGATACTTTGAGCGAGAAAATTGATTTTTTGTGACAAAAGTATTAGTGACACTTTCAATTTCGTCACTAAAAGAGTAGTATTAGTAAAGGTTTTCAAAACCGTCACTGTTTATAGTGAAAAATTATAAGCATGGGTCTTTAATTGTAGGATATTTATTCAAAAGTTTTGATTTTTTTTTCTCATTTTTATTACTTCTAGGAGTTAAATGTATAGATTATTAAAAATTCTAAATTACTATAGTTATCACAAAAATTTTAAAATATATAAACTATAATTTAAATTTAGAACCCGAAAAGGTAGCTAAGCAAGCATGGATAAAATAATAAAATTGTCACCTCTCCATTCAATCCTTCTAAATTTTGTAATTAAAAAATACTTTCATATTTTAAAAATCAAATACATCATAATTTAAAAATAACATTAATATTTTTAAAGTTAATTATTAAAATAAAATTAATAAATCGCATAGTTTTTTGATCCATACTCAATCATGTGTCTTTTAAAAAGTAATCCTATTTTTAAAAATTTATTATCCTTTATAAACACATGAACAGCACTAATTTAACTCATAATTCAAGTTTGGCTATTAAAATTAGAATATTATTAAAACCAACCTTGTGCATAGATAGCACGGAGTCTCTAATAATATATATATATATATATATATATATATATATATATATATATATATATATATTCAATTGTATTATACAACACAAACACGCGATGACACATGGACCCATGTTATTAAGCATTTTTTACATATATTTCTACAATAATAATCCAAATTGAGGGACATAAAATGTAAAATGCGTATAAAAATTGACTGCACATGCATTTCCCATACACCATACTAATATATATATTCTTTTACAAATTGAGCTTAAAAATTATATATGCACAGACATATACACTGATCCATTTTAAGTTTAGCAAAATGACAAGCTTTTTATGAAATTTTTTCATAAACTTTTCTTAACACTAGTAGGAGGGCACATGCACCAGTTATGCCAAGTTAAACATAAACCCTCCAACAGGCAACAACGTACATAATGAGCACGAATGAATTTCACAAATTACCTCCAATATCTATGCTTATTTTCTGGAATTCAACACAAGGAAACCTCTAAAGAAATGGGTGATCGCTTCCCTTCTAGATACAAATATATGTGAGGATCATTTGAGACTATGCACAGCTTCATGGGCGTAAACCCAAAAAAGAAGGGAAGATTGTAGTTAGATATAGAAGAAAGAAGATAAAATTGAACATGAATAAAGTAGGACTCAAACTAAATGCTTGCCTCTTGCGTCCAGTTAGTTCTGAAAGTAATGGTAAGGAAAGATGTCGCTTGAACTATGAGGGCCATAGTGATCCCCAATCGCAGCCACTGTTTGAAATAGTTTTAGATATGTTGCTACCAAAAATGTTGATCTGATCTCTAGCAAGCTTTCCGATCCTAATCATCTGAAAAGGACGAAAACAAATGCGGCTTGGAGGACCCGGGGTGTACTCCGGGGGATCACTCCGATGCCTAAGTAAGATGAATGCTTTTAGAGAGGTTGAATGCAACAGTATAATTGTGTTGAATGACTTACCTTTATCTTTTCTCCAAATCCCTTCTTATTGGGGCTCGAGTTGACCGCAGGTTGGCTTGAATTTATTGCACGGGGGCGTGAATCGCTCTCCAGCAATAAGTGCGCGCACCTATTACTCGGTTATTATGGTCATTGGCATGGATCTCTCCTCCTCTTTATTGGGTCGGAGCTATCACTTGTCAGAATGTCAGACTCGGAGAAGGTGCGAGATAGGCATTGACCTGCCCTCATTAGCTAGATTATTTTGGGCGTATCAGTTGTCCCCCCCTCAGTTTCAAATTTCTGGACAGAATTTTGAATAATGGTTTTGTCTGCACCTTTCCCCTTAGAAGGTTTAATGCTCCATTGTGTTTCTCCCTTTTTTTTTTTTTGGAATGAATAGTTGAGCAGCTCGTGCCGAGCTGTTTTGCCGAGCTCCTCGTGTCGAGCTGTTGCATGGAGGGAAATTGGCCGAGCTATCCGACCTGCACCATGAAGGGAAATTTGCCGACCTGTTCGACCTGCACCATGAAGGGGATTTGGTTGACCTGTCCTATGGAGGGAAATTGGCCGACTTGTTCCATGGAGGAAATTTTGCCACCGAGCTTATCTGCTGGGCTGTTTTGGCCTTGCCAGTCGTACTCGTCATTTGGGCCTTTGTGTCTATTGAGTCGTGTTCATTTGCAGGGCTGTTCCGGCCTTACGAGTCGTGCTTGTCAGTTTGACCTTTAAGTCTATTGAGCCGTGCTCATCTGCTGGGCTGTTCTGGTCTCATGAGTCGTGCTCATCAGTTTGGCCTTTGTTTCTGATGAATCGTGCTCATTTGCTAGGCTGTTTTGGCCTTACGAGTCATGCTCGTTAGTTTGGCCTCTTCGCCTGATGAGTCGTGCTCATTTGTTGGGTCATTTTGGCCCTACGAGTCGTACTCGTTAGTTTGGCCTCTTTGCCTGATGAGTCGTGCTCATCTACTGGGCTATTTTGGCCTTCCAAGTCGTGCTCGTCAGTTTGGTCTTTGTGCCTAATGAGTCGTGCTCCGAGTCGTGCTCGTCATTTTGGCATCTTTGCCTAATGAGTTGTGCTCATCTGCTAGGCTATTTTTGACTTTACGAGTCATGCTCGTCATTTGAGCCTTTAATGCTTAATGAGTCGTACTCATCTACTAGGCCGTTTTTGGCCTTCCGAGTTGTGCTCGTCATTTGGCCTCTATGCCTAATGAGTCGTGCTCATCTGTTGGGCTGTTTTTGGCCTTCCGTAATATTTTGATAATTTATCTATTAGAGAACCTCACTGTGATTTTATATTGGTAGGATAAGGTACTCCTATTATTCATTATTTAATCAAAATAAAAGTTGACACTAAGCAGCCAGTTGTAGGTTCCACAGTGTCATTTTCTTATTTTCATGGAAATTATAATATTTGTTTCATCATAACTTCAATTGTATGCAAGTCAAGTGTAAAAAATTAGATTCTTGCTAAAAGAAAAAGCTTGCAGGAGAAAAGTCCATACCTTGAGAAACAGGCCTGGATGATTAGCCCAACTTTTCAATATACCTGTGCACGCTAGCTTAACGGGCTATGCAAGGCTTTATTTGAGCAAAAACTGCAATGCCACGGCCGCCAAATGGCAGCATCCATATTGAAAAACGACACGCTTTCAGATCTACATGGCTGAGCACCCTCTTGTGGCGTATATGTCAAAGCAGCAAGAACATATGGAATGAGTTGTGTGGTCAAAACACCACGGTGTTAGTGTTGCCGTCTAGATTGCAATGTGCCACGTTCATGCCCACAACCCCATATTATTCTCCAAAAAGATTTCTGTAACATGAAATTCAACTAAGTTTCACTTGCGCACTTCGTCGAGCAGTTTATGGGCTAAATCTATGGCGTTTCAATCCTCACGAGGGAGGTATTCTCTGCCTTATGATGATCTTGAGGATTCTCAACTACACTCATTAATCATCGTGATGCACTTGAGTTCAGTGACAGATAACTTGCGCACTTCAATATTCGAGATCATGGATCTCAAGTGAATTCTTTGTTGTACATGCGCACATACGCAAATATACTCCTTCATTTAGACTCTTAAGGAGTCAGTCGTAGATCGAATTGATGTACAATGTTGAGATCACGTAGAGCTCTTGAAGAACTTTGGCGATCAGAATAAGAAATCGCTTGTATAAGGTTTTTCGTTTTGTGGGGACTCGTCCTCCTCGTTTGAAAGAGTGTCAACTCCCTTATATTCTTCGGAAGGTGACAAATCGTCAGCGAACTCCTAGAGTTTCGAGGCGTTCGCATCGATTCTTGGTGACTGAAGCAAATTCCCAAAATCTTCTTCTTCATGGAGTCCAACCTCCTGAGAAGACACAAGAGATTGCAGATCCAAGTGTCATGTCGTGGGCATTGTTGCTGGTGATGACGAATCCATCGTAGATGCTGATCTCCTCGTTGTCTGGCAGCTCTCCACACGTGACGCGTTGCACGTACCAAGCTTTCCCTTGCAGCACCCCACTTGGAGAGACAAGCACCAAGAAATGGCCTTGTTTGCCTTAGTATGAAGCATGGTAGTAGTGGTACACAAGTACTTAAATGGCACATGCCACAGATACAGTGGTTAAAAAGAATAAGTAAAAAGTGAAGTAGAAAAATTACAGCATACATTACTTGTTCCCGAAGTTCTTTTACTGTCATGTGATTAATAGGAGAATCATCACAGCCTTAATCCCTTCATAAAATAGCCAACTATCATCTTGTTTTCGTGTCTTACTCAACGGTAGCAGGCAACATTCAGCAATATTTAAAACTACACCTGGAAGCCAAGTTCCTCCCTGTTCTAAAAGAGACTAAAACACGTAATAGGATCCTTGTATGATGTCCCTAAAATCTTGGAGCCATAAGTTTCCATAACTCTTCCTAGGCTTGTGTATTTGGTTTCGTGTAGAGAAGGGCACCAATAAGGAGGAGGAACCCTAGCGGAGGTGTCCCAATCGGCATAGATGGTGTAGTAGAGCAACTGGTGGAGTGTGTGGGGGTGTGACGAAACAGAATGAGCAGTTGTAGTGAGATTCCCATAAGAAGTTCTTCAGGATAAAAAAAAAACAGACTGTCATTCAGGACTTTTATCAAACACATGACGTGCTATCTTGATTCCCAAATGTGTTATCAACTTATTGCCAGCATTGTGAAAATGGGTTTCACTTTCTAATCTCAAAATAACACAGTAGACATTATCTTCAATGTTGGTTAAAGGATGGCGGGTGGCTTCCTCCGAAGCACTGCAGAAGAAGTGAGAACGGGGGTGGCTTCCCCCGAAGCACCGCAGAAGAAGTGAGAACGGTCTCCAACTCAGTAACCCACCATGTACATATTGGTGACGTTTATGGCCATCATTACCGACTCTCTGCCATGTTGGTAAGTTGCACAGGAAGGAAATGTTGGTTGTTCGGCACCATGCCGGGCTGACGCAGCACTAGAATTCCATGTCGTGTGTTGTCCGAATTAGCGACTCTGTGTCGGAGAAATTTCACAAACTCGTTGTAATCTCTTTCGTTGAGGCCGAGGGTGCTGAATCTCACCGTGGGATAGTTAAGTAGGAGTACTAGAGATGCGTAGATTGGGATCCCATCAATTCTACTTGGAGGTTAATGTGGTGGCGGTGTTTGGAATTTGTGTTCATGTTCATCTTCACCAATGAAATTTTTATTACCAAGGAAGTTCAGAGAATCATTTTCTGCCACCCAGCTGTGCTCGCAGTATGGGTTTCATGGGCCCTTGTGAGCTATGCTCACACTACGGGTGAATTCTTAGACTGGCGCTGCAACATGTCAGATCTATTTCTTCTAAGAGATCATTGATGGATCAAAACAACCACCAATCATTCGGGTCCTTTCAATATTTATTATTTTAGAAAAAATAATTTGCCCGCTTCATGGAAAATTACTGGAATGGAAACTTTGCCAAGCCAAACGACTGCGGATGGCAAAGGAGACATGCCTAGGGCAAGCATGATGATTTTTTAGATGAGGATTCTCAGTTTATTGAATAAACCTGTGGTAGATAGAAGATTGAGATGAGGTTCTGTGAGACGACTTCTGATGACGATGTTGAATTCGATGCCAACAATGATTTGTTCGCCTTGGAATCTTTGGGTTTAGAAGTTAAGCTGGATGATTCGGACAAAGTTGTTGTTGTTTTTCCTTGTTATGGTGTGGATGTTGAAATCATTGTGCTCCAGGCGCTCAACAAAATGACACTATGGAGCTGGGTTATGTTGTTGCCATGATTGGGTGTGGTTATGATTCATAGATCAAAGATTGAAAAAACCTCTCAAAAGCGGTTCCCACAGACGGCACCAACTGTTGCTACCAAAAATGTCAATCTGATCTCCAGCAAGCTTTCTGATCCTAATCACCTGAAAAGGACAAAAACAAACGCGGCTTGGAGGACCTGGGGTGTTCTTCGGGGGATCACTCCGATGCTTAAGTAAGAGGAATGCTTTTAGAGAGGTTGAATGCAATAATATAATTGTATTGAATGACTTACCTTTATCTTTTCTCCAAATCCCTTCTTATAGGGGCTCGAGTTGACCGCAGGTTGGCTTGAATTTGTTACACGGGGGCGTGAATCGCTTTCCAGCAATAAGTGTGCGCACCTATTACTCGGTTATTAAGGCCGTTGGCATGGATCTCTCCTCCTCTTTATTGGGTCGGAGCTAATCACTCGTCAGAATGTTAGACCCGGAGAAGGTGCGAGATAGGCGTTGACCTGCCCTCATTAGCTAGATTATTTTGGGCGTATCAAGATACAAAATAGCTACAATTTAACAAAAGAGCGGGCTTTGGCTAATACAATAACAGAAGCCCAGAAAAAGCAAGAAAAATGAGCTGTATTACCTTTCTTTCAACTATACAGTATGACTAACTGGACCCCAACTTTTGGCCAACCACTTCCTCTAGCTGTCCTTAAAGCTCAATTGATACCGATAGAGATTTTAATAAATAATTGAAAAGGAAGATATTAGACTTGTCGAATTTAGGAAAAACATGAAGGTAGGCACTGCAGGAATAGGTATCATGGTTGCAACATGACTCGTCACTCTAATTCATTGCATCCTTAGCAATGGCCATCATTAAAACAACCCATATTGCCATTTGAGCTGCTTTGGATGCCTAACCCCAAATTCATTGGAAACCCTTGTTTTAGAAGAACTTACTCATGAATATTATATGAGAAGTAATAATTTTGGAAGAACTTAATCATGAAAATTTTTGTGCTAAGAAGTAATAACTATGTTTGGTTTATAAAATATCTATCCATAAGACTAGAAAAAAGTACAAGAGAATGTAATAAAAATTATATGAGAAGTAATTATTTTAGAACTTACTCATGAAAATTTTTGTGCTATACCATCCAACGTGGAATATAATGGGCAACGTCAATTCCATGACAGTGACATATTATTATTATTTTTTTTATAGACTATAAATTCGTTTGTAGGAATAGATATTCTAAAAAATAAAATGCAACCTAAATATTTATAGCCAAGTTTCATAAAAGAAACCTCCCATTAATTTTTTAGGAGAAATCTGTGTATTTTTGTGAAACATCAAAGGTTTGTAATACATCCATTTTTATCAAAGAGGTGGGTGCCTTTAATTCTAAATATAATATATATTTACTTTTATATATATATATATATAGCCCGCCCTTTGAGTTCTAACTTGTAACTGATACATCTCCATTTTAAAATTTGAAAGGGGCGCCTAAAGGCTGAGGCCTTTCTTCCTTCTTCCTCTTCACAAACCCTAAAACCAGAACATTGCCATGTCAATCGTTTCTTAATGTTCGTCTCTGTCTCTGCTCTTAGTTCGGTTGACGCAATCAGCCATTCCGTTGCAGTTGACGAGCTTCCTCCTAAATTTCTCAGCTCAGGTTTCTAATATTACATTTATTGATTCTACTTTTTCTACCGCCGTTTCAACTCATTTGCAGAAATATTGATCTTGGCTTTTCCACTTGTTTTTCTTTCGGGTCACTCCCGATTTGCAGTGGTAACTACGATTGTGATGTCTTTTGTTGTCGTTGTTGTCTTAGTTTCCTATGTTTTTAATGTAGCTCGGCTTCTTATCATACAAAACTTGATTCAATTAATTCCCACGGTTTTATCAAGCTCATTTTGGTGGGGTTTCAGTGCTTTTACTTTCAAGATCCCAAAAACATTTTTCCTAGTTGATGTTAGAGAATATTTGTATAGTATTACCAAGCGGTGCCCATTTCAATTTTGTGGTTGATCATAATTTTGGTGAAGATATTAGATTAGTGCTTTAGAAATACCCTTGCCAGTGGATGGTCAGTTATTTTCAAAATTTCTCATGCATAGACACAAGCTAAAAGTTAAATTGGGAAAGGTTGTTTACGGTGTAAAGTAGTACTGTTTAGTGCAATCATTTCATTTTTCTCCACTTTAGTCTGGAACTTATTATCTACGTTCACCAGTCACTATAACAAGAGAAGAAAGAAGAAAAAAAGCACTGTAAAATGGAGTTTATGTCTGATAAACAAATGAGGTTCACATGCAAAATGTACATTCATTAGTGTCATTTATTCATTTAGAATGTTCATTCTTCATTGTGCATATCAAAGCAAGTCCTAACTACACCACCCCTTATGAAGAGTACATGTTGCACCTCCACTGATTTTAGATGACGTAAATTGGTATGATATTGGCTTGGAAAGATATAGAAGGAAAAACTAAAAGAAAAGATCCAATAAATTACTATTTTCTTACGAAATCCAAATAAACAAGATTTGGAGCTTTGTATCACCATGGTCATGGTTTTAAACTTCCATAAAATTGTTAAAAAAAATATTTTGCCATGAATATTTTATGTTTTTCTCTACTTGAGCTTTGAAGCATTTTCTTACTCAAAATAATGTCTATCTTAAAGTTCTTGTGACAGATTTAGGAACTTCTACACTTAGTGGCTGAACGTTCAAATAACAAGTCATATTTTAGAGTTTTGAATCCTGTTGGCATTTAATTGATTACATTTGAGATCACTCAACCTACTTTTCCTCTGTCAATCACTTTATTAACCAAGTTATTGATCATCAAAACTTTGAATGCAAGAAGTATGACTGCAGCTTTGTTCTTGTCCTTGAATCCTATCTCACACATGCCCTTGCTTTCTATTTATATGCTATAGTCATTCTTGCCTTGTGCGTAAACTGCTAGAATCTTTGCAAAATTTTAACTTCATGCCATTGTAAGGAATTAACACGAAATTCCCAGATCCTGTGAGAAACAAAAAATAAAGAAACAATCCACACCAAAGAAAAATAATCACATGCACAAGACAATATATATGTGGTTCGGCAATTTTGCCTACCTTCACGGAGTGGGGGGGATTTCACTATAATCAGGAAGAAAAACAGAGAGTGCTGCTATACAATGTTTTCTCTCTTGCTCTCAAAATGACGGCCAAACCTAATCACCAAAAAACAATAGTTTTATATGTTGCGCACAAGGTTCTCAACGGGCTACAAAATGGGCCCAAAAATTATCGGCCCAAGTCTTCGCTCCATGGACTAAGGATAGAAAACTCTCATTAAAAAAACCACGCAGCATTAATTCGAGTCGGGTCATCATCCAGATCAAACGCAACTAGGCTCCACAAAGCCCAACAGCCATTTGTTAGACTTGAAAAAAATATGCTAACAAAATTATTGATTTTTTTTATGTTGTTTTCAAATAAAAGAAAGAAACTGTGGTTATGGATGGGGGTGTCACTTAGCATCGAAGATTTTCAGCTACAAGCCTACAAGGATGCTCATTTCGTTACTCATAAACTTTCATGCTAGAATGATATATCTCATCTTTGAGTTGCCTTCAATTTTTTTATTAATAGAAGAGCAGCATGTTTAAAAGCAAGAAGTAATAAAGCTCATTTCATTTGCTTTAGGAATTTAACATTTTAAATCTGCGAAGCTCAGACACTTGAAATGGCCAATGATTGCATCACCAACACATATGAAGAGGCTCGCAAGCAACGACTTCAAGACAATAAAAAACGATTTGAGGTTCTTCGTTCCATTTTCTATCTATAAATATTTTTCCAGCATATTATTATTTGCATTTGTTAAATCTCTCATTTTTTAATATAAACATGCATCCATATATTGCTACATGTGTATTCATATTCTTATGCATATATGGTATGCATTTATGCTTTATTGCTGTAGATTTCAAAAGGAAAAGAACTCATCTCTCTCTCTCTCTCTCTCTCTCTCTCTGCATATATACTAATTTCAATGGAACTAAAACATTAAACTATATGTATACACACACATTGAATTCAGTGGAACTAAAATGTTAAACCATGGATAGAGAAGTCCTATATTTAATCCACCTTCTTACTAATCTGTAGAGGTGTTGACTCCATTATTTTAGTATTGCAATGAAGATGAGGCGACGCTCCCTCCTCTCAGTGCCTCTGTATTGCAATGAAGATGATGTGATGCTCCTTCCCTCTCAGTGCGCCTTAGCTTTGAGTCATCTAGGATGGTGGCTCATAGCTCACTTGATGACTCCCTTTGATACCCTGCTACTATAATCGTCCCTCCATGCAAACTCCATCATCGAAATCGACCCTTGTGCTTTGTAATCCTTGTAAGTATTAGACCACTAGGTCGTCTCTGTTTGATCGTCAAATCCTCAAAGCCATAACCCTAACATTGACGGATGGCTCTTCTTTTGTCACCAACCACTATGGTGACCTCATAAACAAAACCAAGAGTTAAGAAATTCCTCAATTTGCTTTAGTTTTCTAAAATCGATACCTTTTTGCTCTAATATCTAGTGATCGATGAAACCCAAGCCTTTGACCACCTTGATAGTTCCTCTAATAGCCTTGAGAAATCTTCTGCTTTATAACTTGGCAAGCAAGGAGAGCCAAGACTTTGCTCACCTCTTCCTACCTTTATCTTGCCTTGTGCAAGTATTGTAAGAGCTCGAAATCAAAATGGGTGAGCATGCCACCCTCAAAACTAAGAGGAAGGTGATCACTATTACTTGTCTAGATGCCTCAAACTTCCACATCACTGAATATGTATTGTATTGGAAATGGAAGAACTTGTGTGGATTTTGAAGCTAACGGGGGTGTTAAGGTGTAGCTAGTGAAAGGGGTGTTGCAAGCTGTAGTGGAGTCATATATTGAAAGATAGAAAGCAGTGTGTTGGCTAAGGTTGTTGAAAATTGCAGGGGAAGGTTTTAATGCTTGAAGAAGGCTAATAGCAAGAATCTGCTCTACAAATGAATTCTGGAAAAGGATAGGGAAAAAGGATGAAAGGATTTCCTTGCAGCCCTTTTGGAAATATTTGCATCATCTACTGACATTTCCAAACCTCGTAGTCATAGTTGGAGATGTTTTGATTGTGCGTTTTCGAACATTTAAAGAGTTGAGGAGAAGAAGGACAGGGTTAGCACGTTTCAGAGGATAGCCTCAAAATTTTCTTTCATTGATGTGACCAAACAAGCTCTGGTGATGAGAATGGAGGCTAGAATGGAAATACCCATCACCAAAAGGATTGGGGAGTCACAAATCCTCTTCCCTTGTCACATGGGGTTGGGGACAAGAAGATAGAGCCAAAAGACGTCACCCATGCTGGGGGCATCTTTCGTGGGGTTGACAGGGATGGTTGCATCTGGGACAATATATTAGAGGTCTAATTTATTTGGGCAAAAGAAAACAAGGCAGCGTGGGTCATTAGAAGAAAGGGACCAAGTATAGATAAAGTGATTGTAAAAGATTCAATTCCAGAAATGCAGCAATCAAGATCAGCGGTATAGGCAGAAAAGAACAATCTAGATCAAGCTAACTTGGATGATTTGGGTGGGCAGCATTTAGAGGTCAACATGGATTTGGAAAAATCAGTGGATGAGGGATATATTGAAGAGAATTCTATGAGCTGTAGGAAGCTAAGGGGTAGCTGCAACCAAGCTCTTAAATTTCGATTTCGACTCAAATTTCAAAGCTCCAAAAGTATGGAAATTTTGACAGCATTTTTGATTTCGATGTCAATTTTGATTTGAAAAAATAACAGAAATTAGTAGTAAAGCATGGAATTCTTTGTGAAACTTTAGAAATGGTTAACAAACATAATAATATAAGTTTTAGGACTAATATATTACAAATTAAATACATATATGGTTTATATAAGGTGGAAAAGTTGTAAAATAGTATGTGTATCGAACATATTTGTAAGATAATGTATATTAAACATATTCAGTTAATACAAATGAAGTTCATAAATCATTTAAATATTATTTATTATACAAATAATGATAATTTAGACATGAATGGCTAAAGAAAATGTTATTGTAAGTTTATTTTTTCATATAATTTCAAAGACATTTGTAATAATTTTTTGTTTCGATAAAATAAATTAAGATAAAATTTCACTTCACCCCTAAATTTCTCATTTGAATTCTGAGGGAATTTCATCGTATAGTTAAAATTTCGACTAGTTTCACTAAAATTTGATATTTCGATAAATTTCGGATGATTCGATGAGATTTCAACGGAAATTATGCAAGGCGGAAATCGACTGCCATTTCGATTTTCGATTTCGGAAATCAAAAATTTCGATGGAAATTTCGACAATTTCATGGAAATTTAAGACCATGGCTGCAACCAAGCTGATCCATCAATTGCATCTCCATTGGAGAGGATGTTTTTGAATTAGAAGGCAAAACAGAGGATGACTTGATGTACAACTCAGAAGAAAAGCTGGGCGGTTTGTGCAAATAAGAGGAGGAGCTTTTTATGGATTAGATGAGAGCCAAGTTCGAAAAGGAAGGGCATGCTGAGTTGTTTGAAGGCTTTAGCGGTAATCTTGAAGAGGATGGACCAATTGAAGCCAATGTTCCGGTAACGAGTTCTCAATCGAATGTTGATGCTTCTTTGGGGATTTGGGTTCCTCTAGATCTAACACTAGTGTCCTTCCCCTTCCTAACCAGCCTTATCTTGTCTCTAATACTTTATGCTATAGGGAGGATTCTTTGGGGGGGGGGGGGGGGAGAGGAGGGTTGTGAGTTTATCTCTGAGGGAGGTGAGAGAGACTTGAGTCACTTGATAGATTTGCACAAGCTCCTAGCAAACTTGGCATGGATTTAGCAGACTCTTTAGGGAAGGAGGTGAGGTTGGGTTTGAGTCCTAGAGCCTAGGAGAGAAGGAAGAAGAAAGTTAAAAAAAAAACTAATAAATTTGGTTTCCTTTATTAATTGTAGGGGGTGTGGTGGTGGTGGCGGAGGGGATTGAGAAGGGTGGAAAGCGAGTTAAATTATGAAGATCATCAATTGGAAGTGAGGTCTAGGGGGTGAGAGGAAAATGAGCTTAATTAAGGAAGAGTTGTCTAAACAGTCCTTGAATATTGTATTGATTCAGGAAACTAAAATGGAGATGATTGATCAAGGGATTATTAGGAGTTGTAGGGGATAAGAAGGGGGAGGGTGTGGAAACTTAATGCTACTATGCAACAATTTGATTTGCTAGTTAGGGAGTGTGCCTTGAGATCTCCCTTTGAGTAACGATACATTCACTTGGTTCGTAGGGGGCGCTAGATCAGTGGCTAGTAGATTGGATATATTTCTATTTTGTAGTGATTGGGAGGATGGATTCCCTAACATTTCTTCAACTATTCTCCTACGACCTCTTTCTGATCACTTTCCTATTATGCTGGAATCTAGTAAGGTTTCATGGGTTCCCACTCCTTTTAGGTTTGAGAATATGTGGTTGGACCATTCTTTTTTTCAAGCCTCTAGTGAAGAGCTCATGGGTTGAAGATATAGGGAGGGGTTGGAAGGTTTTAGGTTTATGAGGAAGTTGAAACATTTGAAGGAGAATTTGAAACTTGGAATAAAGAGGTGTTTGGGGATGTTAGAATTAGAAAAGCTAGCATCTCAAGTGAGCTGGATTTTTTGGATAAAAAGGAAGAGGAGATTAAATTTTTGGAAAGAGGCTAAAAGAATCTCTTTAAAGAATGATTTGGAAGAGGTGATTTTCAAGGAAATCATGAGTTGGAGACAAAAAACCAAATTTAAATGGACCAGAGAAGGAGATTGTAATCTTGGCTTCTTCCATAGGCTAGCTAATGGAAAGACGAGGAAAAATATGATTAGGGAGCTGGAGGTGTGAGGGAGAACTATTAATGATCCTAATAGAATAGCTTCAGAGATCTCTATTTTTATTTATTTTTTGTTTATCTTTATTTTGAAGAAGAGATTTTAAGAGGGAGGGCTGGGTCTTGGAAATTTGGTTTCTAAAAACATTGCTCTCCTAGTTAAATAGTTATGACCTTAGAAGATCATTCCCTTTGGTCTAAAGTGATTAGAAGTAAGCATGGGTTGGGGATGAATGAGTGGGATATCACTGTTAGTTTGCGATGTTCTTTGAAGAGTCCATGAAGATCTATTTCTCAGATTGATCCCTTATTCCTTCCTCGCACTAATTTTGTGGTGGGGAGGGGTTCTCGGATTTGTTTTTGAAAAGATCTATGATTAGGGAATGGCATTTTATCTACATCTTACTCTCATCTCTTTCGATTGAGCTTAGGGCAAGATAGTATCATTTCGTTCTTTGTGGTTGATTCAGTTAGCCCTTGGTTTCTTAGAATTTCATTTTAGAAGATGTCTAAATGATAGAGAGTTCGTGGAACTCTCCTCCTTGTTGTCGTTATTGAATAATTCTCATCTATCTTTAGATAAGGATACTCAATTTAGGGTTTTGGATCATATGGGGGTTTATACTTGTAAATCTTTCTTTGAGTTTTTGACACATTCCAACTCTTGCTTTCCTAAATTCTCAGGGAAACATGGACACTTCTGGAAGTCTAGGTGATGGTTTCCGACACATATCAAATACCGATACCTGCCAACACTTCTTGACACGTATCCAACACATGCCAGGAATTAATTAATTTATTTTTGTTTTTGGACATGACAAAAACGCTTTCCAACACTCCATGACATGACTAGGGCACCTCCAAGACATTTCTTGCACCGAAATGCTGTGCTTGGTTGCCCTCTTTAATTTTGTTAATATAATCCCATAAAAAAATTGAGAAGAAGTTGAAAGATTGAGAGTCAAGAGGTTCTTTGACATTAGAGTGGTTGAGTTTTGAAGCACTAGTGCCTGTGTGCCAGCCTTGTTGTTGGGCCAATACTCTGCAATATGAATGTAGTTGATGATTGTTTTGCATAAATGGTGCTTATATTTCATTTAAAGTCAAAATTACTACAATATTTGTCATCTAAAAGGAAAACATGCCTATATATATGCACACTTTTATATTAATTAATTAACATATCCCTATTGTTTCGCATCCTCATTTTTTTGAAATTTTTGTATCACCATGTCGGTATCGTGCGGTACCCATGTCTCGTGTTGGTATCAGTGCATCCTAGCTTTGTCTCCAGATGTTTGTGTGCTTTGTTACTTGAATTTTGAGTTGGCATCTCATTTGTTTTTACATTGTGATTTTGCTTGGAGCATCTAGAATAAATTATTTGGTATGTTGGGAGAAGCTTGGGTTTGTCCAGCTTCAGTGGAAGGAATGTTGGCCATTTCTTGTGAGGGTATTGGAAGAAGGAAGGATAGGGCTGCTCTTTGGAAATGTGAAATATTTGCAGTGCTGTGGGGTTTATGGTTGGAGCTAATGCACAGATTTTTTCAGGGAAAAAATTGAACAAGCAGTTGGTTTGAGAAAATATTCATTACCTAGAATCTTTAAGATGTATTAGTTTTGGATTGAAAAGGGAGCTAGCTTTTCAGATTTTCAGCAACATTGGAGGAAGTTTTTTCTTTGATACTTTATTGTATTTTTTTGTGCTTTTAGTTTCTTTTCTCTAGATTTTTCAGAGAATTTTGATGGGAGATATCTCATTCTCCTCTTTGTAATATTTTCTATTTCTAATGAAATCTCTTCTTTTGCTATCCCAAAAAAAAGAAAGGAATGAGAAGAAACCCCATATTTCTTTGGCACCTCCTTTTCTTTCTATGTTTAAATATATTTGGTTTTTCTGTACTACATCGTTGAGAGTAGGTTTTTCTGTATTACATCTTTGAGAGTAGCAGTATGAAAATCATTTGACACCCTTTTCTTACTAGATTTATTATATTCCCTTGAAGGTTAATAACGTGTAGTGTCCATATGACATACATTGCCTCATCGTTTCATTTTTTGATTGATTTGAAAATATACAGAATGTTCAAAGTTCAAACAGCAATTGTTTACCAAAAGGATCCTTTATTCCTACATATACCGTCAATTCCTAGTTCCAACTACTTGACGTTGACAACATGAATCTTTTTCATTACCTATTGCTTTGTACCAAAAGGGGCATCGATAGTCGAAAGAACTCTTCGAATTTTGTAGCAATATATCTGCGTGCTGTCTGCTTCCAAAATTTTTGTTAAGTTCTGTAAGTTGATTTACTGTAAAACAAGATCTTTAGGTCATTTTATTATTTATATATTTCTTTATTTGTACACTTGAAGGATTTAGGCATTTTGAAGATTTCTAAGAGCCTTTCAGACCTTGCAAATTCAGGGAAGAAATCCAAGGTCTCTCATCTGTTTTTTTCTGTTAAAAATCTGATTATTAGATGATTTGATATAATGGATTAATTTATCTATTTATATGTTAATAGTATTTGTAAAATTTTATAATGCAGAAGCACGTTGCTAAATCCAAATCAACAACTGCTTACACATTGGAGCCAAGGCGTTCTTCGCGTGTACGCAACCCAGTTTCTTCATATTGTGAAGAAGTAAGCATCAATATCTTCATTTTATCTTCATTTTTCATTGGCTACTAAAGACAATTTGAAACAAAACCAACTTAAGGAGAAACAGAGGGTGAGGGAGCAACATTTTTTTTTACTGGTTGACAATAGTTTGCTAGTTTCATATTTTATGATTCTATATTAGCGTTTAGCAAGCAACACAGGAAGCCAATGAGAATTATAACAAGATAACAATGTTCGTTTATGTCGTGCATTTCTACTACCAGTGGTATTCTTGTTCAATTGCATAGAAAGCCACAAATTCAAATTGATTGCAACTGATGTGCTGTCTCAAATTTGTTTCTAGGCTCAATAAACATATATTATTGGAAATGGAAATAATAAGAAACATATCCAAAATGTGCAAGTCCAAAAATGAATTGTATGGTGGAGGAATAGTATGACCCTAAAAGACAAATTAAGGAATGAACACATTCATGGTTGGAGAGACCTTTCGAGAGGGAGATTAAGCAGGCTGTGTTTAGTATGGATGGGGGGGAAGCTCCATGTTAGTTTGATTTGGTCTTTTTCCAAAATTGTTGGGATGTAATTTGGGCGGACTTGTTAAAGGTGTTTCCAGGGTTTCATGCTAATGGTGTGATCCCCAAGAGTATGAAGTTGGCTTTTATCACCTTAATTTCCAAAAAACTGCGGCAGTTAACAAAATGCAGCCTTTCAAATAGGAACTAACCAATCCATGGGAGACCTATCAGCTTGACTACAATTGCCTTGTAATCATTGTTATGGTTCTTGCTAACAGGATTAAAGGAGGTGATAAGGATTAGCATTTCTAGTTCTTACACTATCATTGTGGGAGGCAGGTATATTTTGGGGGCTGTCCTTGTAGCGAATGAGATTGTGGAGGTTGTCAAGAGGTGTAAGAAGCAAGGTTTAATTTTTAAGCTGGAACTTGAGAAGGAGCAAGAGAGGGTTAGCATTTTATGGAGAGGGTCTTAGATAGGAAAGGTTTTGGTGTTAGCTTGAGGGGTTGGAAATTACTTCCTTTTCTATGATTATCAATGCATAACCCAGGATTTGGTTTTCAGCCAAAGGGATCCTTTGTCTCCTTCCTTTTTATTTATTTTATTTATTTATTATTTATTTTGGTTGCTAAATGCACTCAGTACGATGATCAGGGGGGACATTGAAAGGATCTTGTCCAAGGCTTTGCTGTAGGTAGGGATGGGGTGGTTGCGTGTCATCTTCAGTTTGTGGTGATGCATTCTTCACTTATTAGGAGCTCTTTGCAATATTCTCACTTTTCTACAAGTCTCTGAGTTAATTTCAGGGCTTAAGATTAATTTAGGTGAGTGTGGAGGATGCTATTAATTTGAGTCTTGAGGTGGATTCTAGGTTGGCTGCGCTTTTGAGGCATGGGAATTTTGCTGTGGCCTTTGTCTTGTTTAGGAGCCCCTTAGGTGGGACTCCTTGATTTGAAGCTTTTGGGATCCATTGATCACTAAGGAGTCTAAACATTTGCATGAGTGGAAGGGTGTACTATTCTTTTTGGGGTTCACATTACTTTAATGCATATTTGATTCCCTTGACCCAATCATATTTTCTTTCCTTATTTAAGATTCTGGTGGGGGTGGCTTGTAAGCTTCATTGGATTATACAGGATTTTCTTTGGACAAGGGTGGGTGAGATTGAGAATATGGATCATCTTGTGAGTTGGGAGTTGGTAGGTTTAGGGAGGAGGGAGGCTTTGGTCTAAGTAATTAATTTGGTTTCTAAAAACATTGCTTTGGTAGGTAAATGGTGGGTCCCTTTGGATACTGATTCTATTTTGGCCTAAGGTTATTTAAAGTAAATTTTAAGAGAATGGATGGGATGCTAATATTAGATATGGTCTTACATGCAAGCCCATGGAAATTCATCTCATTGGTAACTTCTTTCTTCCCTTGTATCAAGTATAAAGTGGGAGATGTGTGTAGGGTCAATTTTGGAAGGATATTTGGTTTGGTGATGTATGTTTTTCTTTGCTTTTCCTTCCATTTTTCAGTTTTTTAGTTCTTTTTGCATCTTGAAGCACCTATTCTTCTTTTCTTGTCATGGATAATTGATAATTATAATATTTCTTAGGGTTTTCATTTTCATCATTATCTTATTTATATGGAGGTAGAGGAACTCTCCTCCCTCTTAGGGTTGTTAGATTCTTTTTGTTATTCTCATTGGGGCATGATAGGATTTGGTGTTTGGATAATTCAGATGTGTTTTCTTGTAAATTGTTTTTACTAATCTAAACTAGTCTTTTCATTCTTTTCCCTTTTACCTATAGGTTGTGGGTGGCTAAATTTCTTCATAGGTAAAGGCTTTTGTAAGGAATGTGATTCTTAATATAGTTGACACCAGCGATGTATTGTCGGTTCGAAGATGATGCATGGATCTACCTCTAGATGTGTTTGTTGTGTTATGGCAGTAATGTGGATTACCCCATAACTTCGTGTATATGGAACAAACTATTTAGTTAGGGGAGTGTTGGGTGTGTCATTCATTGGTGGCTTTCTTGATGATTGATTTTAGAGGTATTGGAAGGGCATAAAAACACAGATTTTAGGGTGGGTTTTCCTTTTTTTTTACTTTGTTTCTGGTTTTTTTTTTTCACTTTTATGTATGGTCTAGAGAGAAATGCTTGGATTATTCACAATCATGGGTCACCTATGGATTTGATTGGGGCAGGATCGTGTCTGTGTGGGTGTTCACTACAAGGTGCTTTGGCAATACTACTTCTATTCAAAATGATTTGCTGGCTCTTTTGACTTAGGATTGTTTGGAACCACTTATGAAAAATGCTGATTATAAGTACTTATAAAATAAGTGGTATTTGGATACGCTATTTTATTAAAAGTGCTGTATGAAATTATAATATTATTATATTAATAAAATTATTATGTTTCAATATATAATTAATATATTACCACACATAATAAAATAACATACGATTATTAAATTATGTTAACAATAATGTCAATAAATAAATTAACATTTTTAATTAATATTTTTTAGTTTGACATTTTAAATATTTTCTATTAAATAAATAGACAATAATATCATCATTAATTTATGTTAAACTATTAGTAGTTTTATAACATCTTTTTATACTTCATCATTAATTTTTATAATAAAAAAAATTCATGTCCATTCCCGAGAGAGAGAGAGAGAGAGTAGCGAATGTACTGTCCTATATTGGTCACAGACTGCATCAATTCAATTGACTCCTACTCCCTTTGGCTCAAGCAATCCACGTTCCTCCGGAATTTGACTCCGAGTCCTACATCTCTACGATCTTGGAGATTTATCCATTCCTAAGTGGGAAAGAAACTTTAAGGGTTGAGGAGAGAGAGGTGCCTCGTGCACAGAAATGACAGACAAGCATTTGGTGAGAGGGGAGGGAGAGAGAAGTGAGGTGAGGTGGTGTGTATCTAGCATCAATCAAGGAGAGAGAAAAGAGCAAGAGGAAAGGAAAAGCGAGGAGAGAGGCTGGTAAGTTTTAAAATTTACCATGTTACCACCTCATGGTAATAATACCAATTTTACACCACTTTTTTGAGTGGTAACATCACACCACTTTTTTTCTCAGAAAAGCTATTTCTTTTTGCCTATTTTAAAAAGTTCTCTAAGTGGTTCTAAAAGGCAATAAGTACTTATTTTTTGTGCAAGCCAAACATTACTTGTTTTTATAAAAACCACTAAAAGCATTTTTAGATAAATGTTGCCAAATGGTATCCTAATCTTTCAAGTTTCTTTTTGTATTAGCTTCTATTTCTTTTTTTTTTTTTTTTGAGGATTCCTCATTCTTTTTATACATTCTTCTTTCTCCCTCCTCCACTCCCCCATGGGAAAAAAAAAAAGGACACAAGACACTCACCTCCCTCAAGGTTTCAAAAATTTCGTTGACCTTCTTTGAAGTTTCAAAAATAACATAGATCTCCTCTGAAGTTTGCCAAAAAGACACAAACCTCCCGTAAAAAAACTTGTCTTTTTGCAAAATATAAGGGAAAGTTTGTGTCTTTTTGGCAAACCTCAGGAGAGGTCTCTAGAATTCTTGGAACCTCTAGGGAGGTCCTTGTGATTTTTAAAACCTCAGGGGAGGTCAATGTCTTTTGCCTAAAAAAATATGGTTAGTTAGGTGTAGCAGCTATGGAAGATAAAAGGACGGTGTTTGGGCACTCACAACATTTCAAATACTGTACCAGTGAGGGGGACTAAGCTAGTTAATGTTTGTGGCAGTAGGAGTGGAAGGGATAGATGTAGAATAACTTGGACTGAAATAGCAAGGATTTCGCAAGCCTCCATTTTCTATAGGATATTATTATTGCCCTAGATAAGCGAAACAGTAGAAGAGGATTTATGTTGCTTACTCCACCTATTGAGACTTCAAGGCTTGTTTGTTGGTATTGTTGTTGCTTTTGTACTGAAAATAATTTCCATTATTTTCACTGCAGGTTAATGTAAGCCTTCCACACTTGCGAAGAGGTCAAGTTAAACTCGTCATGGTGGTTGTTGTATTGGAAATAATATCCACTATTTTATTGCAGGTTCATATAAGCCTTCAACCCTTGCGGAAGAGGTCCAAGTTAAATTCTTCATGGACAAGGTTAAGTTGGCTCTCCTCTTTCTCTTTCTCTCTCTCTGGGACTTATATTTCCATATGTTTTTGCTATGGATGTGAGCAACTACTTCTTGGGGTTTCAGCTATCTTGCAAGGCCCTTAAATGAAGTTAGAACTGCCTCTTATGAAGAAAGGGTTCATGCCATTAAGCGTGCAGAGGATCTTCAAGGAAATCTTCAGATGGGGAATCCATCCTTTGTCAAGTCTATGGTTCGATCTCATGTTTATAGTTGCTTTTGGCTGGTACGGCACAATGAAAGAAATTTAGTTTGAATATATTTTTCTTCGACTCAAAAAAAAGCTTCCATGTACTTGCGAGTAACATTATCATCTTGTATATGGGAAATGTAACATCTTCCATGATTCAGTAGTTTGTCTAATTGATTATTTTGCCCCATTGATAGGGGCTCCCTTCTAAGTTTTGTGAGGACCATCTTCCAAAGACGCTGTTGGATATTGTATTAGAGGATGAGAGTGGCACAGAATATGAGGCTACCTACATTGGCAAGAGATCAGGGCTTAGCGGTGGATGGAGAGCATTTGCGCTAGATCATAAGTTGGATGATGGTGATGCATTGGTATTTGAATTGGCGGAGCCAACAAGATTTAAGGTAGGGGTAAAACTTTTTATCAAGGGTGACATGATTACTTATTATAGACAATTTTACATTTGTGTTTCTTCTTGTACTGGCAATGATGTTTCAAAAGGTCTGACTTACCCTCATAGCCAAGTCTTCATTGATGGCTTGTCAAATTCATTGGCATGAATTTTATAAGCCCATAAGGTTCACGGCTTTTCAAGATTCAAGTTCACATGAGGTGCATCAAATTTTGATTTGCATTGTGAGACTTTCACCTGTCAAAATAAAACTGAGTTTCTAACCCATAATTGAGACTTTCGGATACTTCTTTCTTCATTTGTTTGTAGTTTGTCAGAAGAAATGAGATACATATTTCTCACACGGCCTTCCCTGGTTCTTGATTTATAATTGCAAGTATTTTCCTTTAACCATAGATAATTTGAGATGAATTTTTGTTTCTTCTGTTCCTACCTTCTGCATATTGCTGCATTTGTGTTTGTGTTATATTGTTTACCTTCAACTATGATTGTAAGATTCTGTGGTTGTAGAGTAATGCATATCTGGTTTTGTTGCCTTGTACAACTGGGAACTTGATTCTTGCGCTAAAATTGGAGCCATCTAAACTTGTGCTTCCTAGTTAAACCATACAATCAAATGCTACATGCATAACCCATGTGCAAATGCATTGCTTTGATACAAAAGATATGTGGAGCATTTATTGAACTGAAATAATGGGTGCCATTAATTAATTGTAGGTATACATAGTTAAAGCATGCCACGAGGATGATGAGAAAGGAGGGCTCAAGGTGCCAAAAACATCTGTGGGTGCCATGAAGGATGATAAAATGAATGACTTCCAATCAAAGCAGCTACCGAAGTCAAAATCAAATTCAAAGAAAGCAGCTGTTGCACTTGGAAGTGAAACAAACCACGAGAGCAATCCAGTGAGCATGAAACCTGATTCCCGACCAACCAGAACTTGTAAATCAAAGAAGCTGACATGATGGGGATAACCAGCATGACATCTTGAGACATACATGCGTTTTACAACAGGCATGAAGACTTAAGTATTCTAGTTTAGTTTTACCGTTTACCACCCGAATTACCCAATGCCTTTGCCAAATTAGGGCGCCCAGCCAGCGGTGATGGGTTGGTTTGTAATTTTAAACTGCGTACTTGCACAGAAGTTTTTAATATCTTAAAAAATCTAAAATGTTTTTTAGGTTTTTAAGTTGATTGTTCAAAGGCATTATCAGGCAGAACTATTCTCCTCTCATATGTTGATGTTTTCGGTGTGCTATGTTCATACGGTCATAGCATACACTAATGCACAGGCTTTGATTTTTGAAATGTATTTTTGGTGTGCTATGTTCATATGGTCATACCTTAATTTGAGGTCAACATGTTTTTTCATGTTAGGCACTTGCACTATAAAGTAAATTCACATGTCACAGCATCAACTGCCAATTTTATCGGGTACTTTAAATGTGTCAATGAAATACAGAAAATGACAGGCCTGCAACTTGCCCTAAGCTTTGAATTTTCCAAATTGACTTGTCCGAAGCACAGGACACCCCCAGAATATTCAAGGAATGAACAAGCCACCCTGGGGCTGGCAGGGAATGGCTTCACGGCTGCAGTGCCATGCCAATTTCCCTCCCAAACAGTATGCATGCAATATGCCATAAAGCAACATCATCCACGATGGCTTTGGATGTGCGACAAGAGAATGCACGTCTGTCAGGCAGTCACGTATTAAAAGAAAAAATACAACATAGATGCATAAATACTCTTTTGAGTTTGGAAAATCCATCAGATACATCAACATATCCAACTGGAACTAGTAAATGGGTTCTGGAGAACTATGGTGATTTTAAGCATGACATACTGTTACCCACAAGAAAAAAAATAACACAATCATCAAAAGTTCAGCAGATGTCTTCTGCTACATTATTTCCTCTGCCAGATGTCCTAAGCAGTTGCATGTAAAAATGCTTGTCCAGGTTGACGACGGGCCAATGGTCCATGGCACCCAAGAAGCTACAAGAGTGGAAAGGCAGGTTAGAAACTCAATTATGTCAACAAGATGCAGAACAGGAAATGAAACAAAAATACAAAAACAAAAACAAAAGGATGAAAGAAGGTGAAAAAAATGCAACTACCCACAGGTGGGAGAAGGGGGGGGGGGGGGGCTAGAATGTTTATGAGAATGTTAGCAAGACAAACCTTGGCATTCACACCATCAGGAACGATACGACTCTCACTCTTCCACTTGACATAATCAGTACGGTTGAACTTGGTAAACCCCCTGACAAAATCAGTGTACGACGAAGGAAGTAATTTTAATTCGCCACTTGCAAAGTAGAAATTTATGTCACATAAGAAAATTCATTAATATATTATAACAGGTTACAAAGTAGATGACTCCATATCCCTACAGTTATCTGATAACCTGCCAGATGTACCATGTAAGTAAAGCAAAATACCACCAAAGTGCAACAGTAAATTTTTGAAGGTAGAATTGGAAAGTGAATAATAAAGAAATTTGTGACAATGAAAAGTGAACAGTCCCTTAATTTGGTTTTACTTCTTTTATAGTATGTAGGGTAGAACAGGAGAGTGAATAATAAGCAATTTGTGGCAATGACAAGTGAACTAACTCTTGCAAATACACAAGCCCAGCACAGAATAATGTTCAAAGCTATATAGCCTATAATTGTTTTGGTAGGTTCTGTTTCAGAAAACATAGGCATGTGGAGAAGGTTATTAATGATAGCAATTTGTGAAGGTGAATAGTGAACTACCTTGACAAAGTGCTTGCAAGTCCTAGTACAGAAGGATGTTCAAAGCTATATATCACCTAGAAATAGCTTCAGTTGGTTCAGTAATAGAGACTTTTTCAATATACATTTTCTTTACAGCATCCTCCGTTTTAATTTTGAATAGGAAACACTGGATGACATAATGAGTTGCTAAATGAGAAAACATAGTTTTCCAATAATGGAAAATGAGAAAATGTGTTCAGTCTGCTTGTTTTCTGCTTGTGTTCCATTCTACTCTGGAAAACAGTCCTTTCAGGATTACCAAATAAGAAATTTGGATAACAAGCAGAATTATGTTTCAAATTTTATACGTTGGAACACCATTGTTTCAAGGTAGTGGAAAATTGTCCTGTGAAGGCATTTCATCACTTTTTTCTACTTCCTAGAAGGATTTTACAAGCAAGTTCCCTTGTTTTCAACAACAGAGCAGGCCTTTACAACTCCTGTTCACATAATATACAAAGAAGTCTACATACCATTTCCTGCTG
This sequence comes from Malania oleifera, assembly GCF_029873635.1. Lineage (NCBI taxonomy): Eukaryota > Viridiplantae > Streptophyta > Magnoliopsida > Santalales > Ximeniaceae > Malania > Malania oleifera. Next base: position 798,815 of record NC_080418.1, read on the forward strand.
ACAATGATCTTTTGTCGACCTGGAAACTTGAATTTTGCACGGCGAAGGGCCTCCTGTGCATGAAGGCTGTTACCATCCTTGCAGCGGACAGACAAAAGGACCTGACCAATGCTCACTCTTGCACAAGTCCCCTGTGGTTTGCCAAAAGCACCCCTCATGCCAGTTTGAAGTCTATCAGCTCCAGCGCAAGAAAGCATCTTGTTGATGCGCAACACATGGAAAGGGTGGACCCTGACCCTCAAGTGGAAGGCATCTTTCCCAGCTGACTTGGTCATGTATTTGTTACATGCAATACGTGCTGCTTCCAATGCCTCACTCGAGACATTTTCTTTTTCCCAACTAACCAAATGAACACAAAATGGAAACTCATCCACACCCTTCTTCTTCATCCCAACATCATAAATCCTGATCTTTGGATCAGGGACACCACGACAATACCTAGATTTTGGGTATGGTTTGTTCTTTATCTGGCGATAACACCTTGCAGGTCCTGAAAAATGTTTTAAAAAATCATGTAAAAAGACCATGCACAAGAAACATTCCATCAAGATTTTTTCCACATACTAAAAGATCCAGGTGGATCTCACAATACAAATTATCTCCATATTCATGATGCTTCATTTTTGTACTTACAATACTGCTATAGCATAATAATACATGCCTCCTGTTTTCCGATAGCCAAAGCACTCGTCTTTTGATTAATTGAACAATTAAGAACTCTAATTGAGAGGAGAAACAACACTAATGGAAATAATACAAGCATTATACTAGTCATTGGGCGAACTCAAGACAAATGCAGAGAGCAAAATTATTAAGAACTACAAATGGGCCAGCAAATAAGAATAACTAAAAAACCTAAAAGTATCAGACAAGAAGGACACACAACAGATCCACTGTGTAAGCAAATAGGCAAGCAAATATATCATAATAAGAATGATAAAAAATTGACCGCTGAAAAGATTAATCACACTTCATGAAAACGGTTCCTTAATGAGCTAAATAGGGAAACAAACATTAACTAACATAAATCAAAACTAGTGATAAAATCGAAACTAGTGCAGACGGATTAGTAAAAAATCTTCGTAATATTGCATCGCATAACAAAAAAATTAGCCAAAACAGCTTTTGCAGCGTACGAATAGATCAATGGATGTTCACAAAAGAAAATGACCGAAGCATTTCATTTCAACATCTCAATTTCACATTAAGCGTCAAAAAAATGAAAGAAAGGCGGGTACTTACTCCTCCCCATGGCGGCCGATCGTCGCCTCTTCTCAAGTCGGAGCAGATTTAGGAAGTAAACCCTAAGGGGCAAACTTATACCAATATATATACGTAACAGGTGAGGCTAGGGATATTTTCATTTCCTATTTTGCCCATAACCATAAATTAAATGACAGTAGCGGATATTTTTCAGCTTAAGTTACTCCCAAAATGCAATATTGAATTATCACGGTACTCTTCTTGTGAACAAATTTTATGATAATTAAATTATTTTTAAATTATGTTATAAAATATACAAAAAATAAATAGAAGTGAGACAAAAATTTGCGTGGTTCATCTATGCCTACTCCATGGGCGGACGGGATTAAAAATTTCATTATCTCAGGTGAATTTATAAGATTATTTGGAACCAGTCTTATACAAAACATCGGAACCGACTTTGTACATGATATCTCTTTTCTTCTTTCTATATGCCTACTTACTTCAAACATGCAAATATGTGTATACAAATTAGAAGGGGAGGGTGCCCTTTTATAGGGCAATATGGATAACAAGACATTTATTGGGATGGAAAAACCAAAGTGGTGGAAGATGTGGTGACATACATATTTTTCATAACACTCTCCCTTGAATGTCACTTATCTATTAACTCCTTTTACTAAAATCTTTCAAATATTTCATTCCGACAAGATGAACCAATTTCTTGAATGTTGTAATAGGCAAAACTTTGGTGAACAAATTTATTAGATTATCACTTGATCGGATTGTAGTGTAAAAACCCCCAAACAATGCACAACATAATAACAATTATGTGAAGGAACAAACATAAACAATGTAGCAGTCTAAATAGTGAATACATAAATAATTCCACAACCACAATAAGTAAATAAAGCAATAACAATAACAATGACACCAGAAATTATGTGGTTCGGTGTCACGGGCTAAGCTTGTTCAGGGCATTATGCTTGCCTATGACTGCTTATCTCGTGTGTTTGGGATGGGTTTCCATCATGTAAATACTAGTGTAGGGTTATTTTCTAGTATTTATTTCATTGTAAGCCAAATAAGGCAGTATGACTCCTCGGTCACTTTGATGTTTCCTAGTGCTAGAGTGAGAATGGCCTAGAAAGCTCTTTAGGGGAGGGTGAGTGTTCATCAATCATTGTAAAACTCACTAGCAATTGTCAACGTGCTTAGCCTACTTGCCTCCCTTGCTAAGTACAACATGTCAACGGAGGATTTGTTAATGAATTACGTTTGCTTCAATATTTACTGCTTGGTTGCCACGGCTTTCATGATTTGATTATTATTTCCGCTGCTATCTGATTGAATGTTAATGAAAGTGCTTCGTGGATGAATGTTGGTAAACAAAAGGCTGGCTAGTTAAGCAAGAGTGCTTTAGCTAGCGCCGCACGGCCCTTCACAACGGTGTGAAAAAGGCGGACCGTGACATTTGGTATCAGAGCCAAGTCGGTGACACTTGGTGAGAGACCAAGGTTGAGTTGCTACGTGAATTCGATTGCCTTCGTTGTTGGGTTTGGAAAGCTTTGGTAAGTGACCATGGCACCAAACAATGCTGAGAGGATCAGCGTGTTGGAAGCATAGGTTGAGGAAACAACCAACACTATGGCCGCGGAGGTGGCCCAGATGAGAGAACTTGTTGATGAAGTGAGGGGATCACAAAAACTTCAAGCAGGTTTGATAGGCGACATGTCAGAGGACTTTCGCCACGCTGTGGAAACTTTGCAAGCCCAGATGGCAGATCTGGATGCAAAGATGAATGTGATGGTTCTTGCTATGGGGAACTCCAACACTCCGGGAGTTAGCAAGACCAAGGTGCCAGAACCCAGGACGTATGGGGGTGCCCGAGATGCCAAGGAGTTAGAGAACTTCTTGTTTGATGTGGAGCAGTACTTTCGCGTTGTGAGGATGGCCTCAGAACAGGCAAAGGTGGATACTGCGACCATGTACTTGGTTGGTGATGTCAAACTGTGGTGGCGTACCAAGTACAGAGAAATTGAAAATGGAAACTGTGTGATTGATAGTTGGGCAGACTTGAGGAGAGAGCTCAAGGCCCAATTCTTTCCTGAGAACGTTGAGTATAATGCAAGGAGAAAACTGAGAGATCTCAAGCATACGGGGTCAATCAGCGAATATGTGAAGCAATTTTCTACTTTAATGTTGGATATTCAGGATATATCGGAGAAGGACAAGTTGTTCTATTTTCTAGAGGGGATGAAACCGTGGGCAAGAACTGAACTTCATAGGCAAAGGGTTCAAGACTTGTCAACTGCACAAGCGGCTGCAGAGCGCTTGACAGACTACGCTAGTGATGAGACCGCTTCGTCCAAACGGTTTGGCGGAGAGGGAAACAGTGGAAAGTCTTTCAAGAATGGAAAACCCAAGAGTGGGGGAGCCGACTCTAAATCATCAACCTCACAGGAAGCTTCGTCGTCTCATGGGTTCAACACACCCAATGGAAAGGGGAAGAGTAAAATTGAGTGTTTCTTATGTCGAGGTCCTCATAGAGTTTTTGAGTGCCCTCACAAAGCATCACTTAATGCCTTACAGGCTTCTATTGCAGAGCAGGCAGTGGAAGATGATGAGGAAGAGGATGATGCCCCAAGGGTGGGTTCAGTGCGGTTGGTGAATGCATTGGAAAAGCAGGCAAAAACACCGAAAGTTACACGAGCAAAAGGGTTAATGTTTGTGGACTTGAGGATAAATGGGAAGAGTACTCGCGCTCTAGTGGATACGGGAGCTACTCATAATTTTGTTTCGCAGGTGGAAGCAGGAAGACTCAACTTATCCTTAGAGAAGGATACAGGACGCGTGAAAGCAGTTAACTCTGTAGCCCAGCCTACTCTAGGAGTAGCCAAGCAAGTGGTTATAAAGCTTGGACAGTGGGAAGGTCATGCGAATTTCACAGCGGTGCCATTGGATGACTATCCAGTCATTCTAGGAATGGAGTTCCTAATGGGGACGAGGGTAGTGCTGATGCCTTCGGCTGGTTCCCTGTGTCTGATGGGAGATCACTCGTGCATGGTGCAAGTCGTTGCAACGAAAGGAGACGAAGGGAAGTCCCTTTCAGCCATACAACTTAATGAAGGATTGGGTCAGGGTGAGCAGACACGTCTAGCCACGGTGGTGGTAGACAAAGAAGTAGGCCAAGAGCTGGAGCCTACGACCATCCAAGCGGTGTTGGATGAGGATAAGGAGGTGTTGCCGGATAAGCTGCCTCAAAATTTGCCTTCATGACGGACTGTGGAGCAAAAGATCAAGTTGTTATCAGGAGTGAAACCACCTGCTAAAGGGCCATGTTGGATTGCACCTCTTGAGATAGTAGAGTTGGGGAAGCAACTTGATGAAGTGGAAGCGGGATGTGTTCGCCCTTCCAAAACACCGTTGGGAGTATCGGTGTTGTTTTAGAGGAAACATGAAGAGCATCTACGGAAGGTGTTCGACAGGCTGAAGGGAAACAGTCTGAATTTGAAGAAGGAGACTTTCTCTTTCGCTCGGTGGAGCAACAAATTCCTTGGTCAAGTCGTTGAACAAGGTCGTATCCGGAGGGGTATGGAGAAGGTAAGGATGATTCAAGAACGGAAGATCCCCACTACAGTGAAGGAGTTGCGTTCCTTTCTTGGCCTTACTAGATACTGCAGGAAGTTCGTTAAGGGGTATTCGCGGAGAATGACTCCAATGACAGGACTACTGGGGAGGTATTATTGGCCGCACACGCGGGATGATGTGGTTGATTATACCAAAAGGCAAGGGGAGCGGAAGAAGTATGGTACTTTCATGGCCGCACCAAAGTACTGTTCGGCAGAGGGAACGACACAATTGTTCATTGTGACTGTTGTGAAACATTGGGGTACTCCCCAAGTTATTCTTTGTGACCAAGATTTAATGTTCACTGACAACTTCTTGATAGAGTTTTTCAGGATATTCAGGTCACACCTTGACATCTCTTCGAGTTATCATCGACAGACAGACGAACAGATGAAGAGATTCAGAGAGCTGCTAGATGAGTACTTGTGCCATTTTGTCAACGACAACCAGAAGAATGGCGTGCAACTACTTCATGTGGCTCCATTCTGTGGCAACGCCCAAAGGCGCTCAACTACCAACAAGAGCCCTATTGAGCTTGTTACAGACCAGCTGCCGCTGTTACCTCACACAATGGGCGAGCCGTACAGACGAAAGAGTCCTAAGGCGTACATCTTCACCAGTGAAGGGAGACAGAATGCAGACTTTGCCCAAGCCTATCTGGAGAAAGCTTCTAAGCAGATGAAGAAGTGGGCAGATCAGGAGAGAAGACCGCAGTCTCATGTCAATTGCCTCAAACCATTCAACGCCAACACCAACAACCTGAGCAGAAGTCAGTCAAACAGCGCAGAGTTGAAGACAGTGCAAGCTGACAGACATGATGTTGAAGAGATCCTTGCAGACAGAAAGTTCCTATCCTCAAGGAAGAAGCGGCAGAAGTTCCTAGTGAAGTGGAAGTGCCTTGATGATAAAGAAATCAGCTGGATTTCTGCGGAAGATTTGAAGCCATTCGTGGACAAATTTGAAGTGTACCTATCGCCAAAAGTATACGAGGACGTCGACCGCATAAGTGGGGGAGAATGTCACAGGCTAAGCTTGTTCAGGGCATTATGCTTGCCTATGACCGTTTATCTCGTGTGTTTGGGATGGGTTTCCATCATGTAAATACTATTGTAGGGTTATTTTCTAGTATTTATTTCATTGTAAGCCAAATAAGGCAGTATGACTCCTCGGTCACTTTGATGTTTCCTAGTGCTAGAGTGAGAATGGCCTAGAAAGCTCTTTAGGGGAGGGTGAGTGTTCATCAATCATTGTAAAACTCACTAGCAATTGTCAACGTACTTAGCCTACTTGCCTCCCTTGCTAAGTACAACATGTCAATGGAGGATTTGTTAATGAATTACATTTGCTTCAATATTTACTGCTTGGTTGCCACGGCTTTCATGATTTGATTATTATTTCCGCTGCTATCTGATTGAATGTTAATGAAAGTGCTTCGTGGATGAATGTTGGTAAACAAAAGGCTAGCTAGTTAAGCAAGAGTGCTTTAGCTAGCGCCGCACGGCCCTTCACAACGGTGTGAAAAAGGCGGACCGTGACATTCGGCAACGCCTGCATCCACGGGAGAAAACGACAAGAATTCACTATCTCTTTGTCCAAATTACATGAACAATACATGAATCCTCTCAAGAATACTCTCAACCACACTTGGCACCCTTGACACACAAAAGACACAAAAGCACACCATATGCAACGTATTTTATGTATATATAAGCTTCATTGAAAGTTTCCCCCCAAGACCCAACCAAAATAACGTCCAAATATTCAAAATTCAAAATCTGCGCAGGCTATTCCGAGCCAAATCATCGACTGGTTGGGCCAATTAGTTGACTGTTTCAGGTAGTATGTAAGTTGACTGAAATCTGTTGCACTGCACTGCTGCACCCTGATTTCCTTCATGCATTCCCTTATAATGTGAGCCACATTCACAACAATCTTCACCTTGTGCCACATGAGATAAATCACGACCTTTCATGCTACATCCATGAAAATCATATGTCTTCCTCGTGATGCTATCCTCATCAGTCCCCAAACATATGAAAACATGTAGTCACCTATATGCTCTAACCGCATATGCCAAAGAACATCTTACTCAAATTCTACATTTGTAGCTCCACCTACAACTATAACACCCTGCAGTGCATAGATATTTCCTGCTATCTTTTCTCCTTTCATCACTATCGAGTCGTCTTCACACACATTCATTTCCCCACTTTCTGACCTGTAACTATATCCATTACAGTCTAAAGTGTCTAATAAAATAACATTCTTCCTTAGACTCGGTACATGCTTTACATCACATATGGTTCTTACAACACCATGATACTTTTTGATTTTGACACTTCCAATACCAAGTATTTTGCATGAAATATCATTTCCCATCAAAATACAATCAGCATTAACTGACCTATAGGCGTCGAACCATTTTCTATTTGTTGTCATATGACAAGAGCATCTGGTATCTAGGAATCATCCGTGAGGCACTCTGAACCTGATGAAATGTTGAGATTGTAAGTGTGGATTCGTTGACAACCGCACCAACCCAGCCGTGTTCTTTGACATTGGAGACCGGCGACCACTAACCTTTGCCGACTATGCTGAAATTATAGCCACCTTCCTTTGAATTTTACTCCCCCATCTGTGTGTATATATATATATATATATGGGTGGAAGTGTGTAGTGTGTGTTGTGCATAGAGCTGAGATTGTGTTGAGTGTGTTGTGAGAAAGAGAGAGAGAGAGAGAGAGAGAAGAGAGTTGAGTTGAAAGCAGTAGCCTCCTCCTCCTTGTATTGTTCTCCCGGTTATAGTAAATTGGTGTATGCTCCGTGGACTTAGGTCGATTCGACTAAACTACGTAAATCTAGTGTTCCATTCTTGTTTGTTTATTTTTCCCGTGTGTGATTGTTGCTTCTAGATCCACCCCAACAATTGGTATTAGAGAGAGGTTGGAGCAAAATCGCCAAATTGGAGAAAAATTCCCAGATTGGAGCCTTTGTCCAGTAGCTCAAAACTCACTTTTGAGCCCATCATCACATTCCTTTCGTCAAAACAAAGCCAACATTGGTAACCAGAGCTCAAAAGGAGCTCAGATGGCACCATACGCGCCTGCACGCATCGTGATTACGCGCTAAAACTGCGTAATTAGGCATCTTAATCCGGTTATTAGGGCTTCTTTTTTTAATTAAATGCCTAATTATGTCCAATATTTTAATAAAGTGTCTTCTCTATAATTTATAAATTTTATTAAATAATTTATGAATTTATGGCAATTTTTTATCACAGGAAAATTCTAGGGAGCCAAAATCGGTACCAATTCGTAATTCACGTATAATTTTCTTGTTCGAGTTCCGATCGAGATGATTCAAATTTCTAGAGAAATACGAGAGGATTATCTACAACTTCTATGTTTTGAACTTTGAGATAAACAGGCTCCAGGAAGGTCAAAATGGGCCGTGATTGCGGAGTGAAAAGTAAAAAAGAAAAAATAGAAAAAATATATATATATCATGTTTGATGTGACCCGGCCATTCATGGCCGGGTTGGGTTGAACCCGTCAGTCTGTTGGGTTCTCAATCTAGGTTGTAGGGCAAGCCCCCCCTCTTCTTTATTTAAGCCCTCTTCTTTCTTGGAGCATGGTGTGCCTCTGCGCACCCTCTACGCGCCCCTCATTTCTTTTGTTTTTTTTCAACTCTCCTTTATTTCCTCACCTTACTCCCTTATCCCTCTCGTCTTGCTCTCTCCATGCTTTCCCTCTCTTCTCTCCCTTTCTTTTTCTTTCCTGCTGCCAGCAACGACTCAGCCCCAACACCAGCTGCGGGGTTCCTCCAAGCTCCAACCATCTGCTGCACAGCCAAAAGCTCAGCGACAACATCACCAACTTCCTCCGATAAGGAACCACCTTCAGCCGCTGTAGCCACAACAGGACCCGAGGTCGTTTTTTCTCCAGATAGCTGCATGTGATGACCTAAAAAAAAATATATATATATATATATATATATGATTAAAGTACAATAATAATAAAATAATAAAAATAGTCATTAAGTTAATATCAATACAGAAGTGTTTTTCTGTAGGATCCTTGATTCCATGTTTGATGCCTAAGAAAGACCTTGTCTTAGCGAGTGCTCAGAGACCATTGCGGCTCAGTCGCTCCCTGGAGGTCGGCCTGGTCAAAATGGAATTTCATAGGATTAACAGGATAGACACTATTTGTACACGTAAATAAGTATATATACATAAAATAGTGTTTTGACAGACATAATTTGTCAAAATACATAATAAGATAATAATAATATAGGTATCATATGTGGGGCCCACAGGACTATGTGGGGTCCACATGAGTCCCGGAGCCACAAGACACTGTTTATATACGTAAATAAGTACATAAAATAATGTTTTAACTGATATAATTTGTAGAAATATATGATAAAATAATAATAATATAGGTATCCTATGCGGGGCCCACAAGACTGTGTGGGGCCCACATGAGTCCCGAAGCCGTATGGAGGTTTTCACAAGTCTCAAAGCTATGTAGGATGCATAAAATCGTATAAGAGTTATTCGAGTTACGTAGGATCCATTCGGGTCTCGAAGTTGTGTGGGGCCCACAAGACCATGTGGGGCCCACATGAGTTTTTAAAATTTAAATTTAATTCTTGTTCAAAAATAAATAATAAAATAAATAAATACTAAAAGTAGTTTAAAATTAATAACAATGATAATAATAATGATAATAATGATTAGAAAAAAAAAATAATAAAATAATAGAATAATTAATTAAGTTATTGATTAATTAATTAGGCAAGTAATTAATTAAAAAAAATTATTTAGTGGGAATGGTGGCAAGCACTCCCACATGGCCTCCATCCCTATCCCATACTCAACCCATACCTTGCCCATCCCTTGCCCATTCTTTAATTTTTAAAAATTATAATTTCACCCATCTCCCCACACTTTTATAAATTCCATTTCTTCCCCAAAATTTTCCTATAAATAGGAAGCTCTCAACCTTCATTTTTCACAACAATTTTCTAAGGAAGAGAAGGATTAGTGAGTGAAAGAATTTGTGGTGGAGTGAGAATTTTGAGTAAGTTCTCACTCACCCACTCTTTCCGATCTCATATCTTAAAAATAGTTATTATGTTCGTAGCACACGGTAAAAGAAGAAGGTAAGTAAATTTTGATTATGTTAGTTTCTTTTTATTTTAAATTCATACCCGAGTTTATTATGTACGTAAATTTTAATTATGTTACTTAGTTCCACAAAATTTCCATGAATTTATTTTTACGCATATTTAATTATACCAGTTCTATCTTTAATATACTTGCATTTATTTTTGGGTTAAGAAATGTTCCAATCCCCTCGGGTAAATTTTCAGCATTTCTTTCTATTCAAAAATAAAATTATATATATTTTTAACACAAAAATTGTGTGGCATGAGTTTATTTCTACGTTACATTTTTTTTATGTAAATATGAGTAAAGATGAGATTTTCACGATATTATTTTAAATTGCATAAATTATAATAAGATAATTTTCAAACCCCTTATGGCAACGAAAGTTCAAAGTTACAGATGCTCGGTACCGCAGCTTAAAGTTTATACGGATCAGAGTGCACCCACACTGTTTACAGAGTGGTTATTTATGTTAGTGGATTTCTCCTGAGTGCACACCTGGTTCCGGACCAGGACTTAATAAGGAAAATCTCACTTAAAGTTTACGTACGTTGATTTAGTTTGGTCGGCCAGCCAGCTAAGTCCAGTCTTCGGACCGCACAACCCAGTCATGGGGGTAAACATGACTTATGACAAACAGGCCTAAGGGTGGTTTTTACAATATATGTTTATACATATTTAATTACGTGTACAAAGTTACTGATAATTTGAAGGAAAAGTGTAAGTTTACGTGAAAAGGATCATTTTGGTGCTTATATGACGATCTAAGGAAAACGTATAAGGAAAAGTACATGTATGTTTATCATTAAATATTTTTACAGTTTTAAAGTTAAAAGTTTAATTTAGCAGTTATATTATATGATTTAAAAATTTACTGTTGAAATTGATGACAAAAGTTTTATGTAGAAATTGTTAAATTTATGTTTATTCTAAAAGCAATCTTGAAGTTATAGTATTCATTATTGTTTTACGAAATTCTTTAAAAACTCATTTTGGCCACACACTAATAATAATCTTATTTACTTACTGAGCGTCGTCTCATCCCAATCATATTTTATTTCAGATAACTCTGAAGGACATGTCGGGAATCAGGCTTAGCAAGCATGCGGGTGGGGATTAGAAAAATAAAGATTGATTAGAAATATTAGTATGGTTTCAGATATTTATGTTTGTGTAATTTTCCTTCTTTTGAAATAAATGATTGTAATATGGATAATTAGCGCTCTGGTTTGAATAAAATTGAGTTTATTTGCTTCCGCTGTAAATTAGTAGTAAAAAGTTAATATCCCAGGCCCCTCGGGGTCGGGGTGTTACACTGCATCAGACCACTCTCACCAGTCGGCAGCTTCCGCAGCAACCTGCTACCACAACCACCCTTCAAGCATTCGGCTCTCTCTCTCTCTCTCTCTCTCTCTCTCTCTCTCTCTCTCTATTTCGTTTTTTCTTTTCGTTCTTTTATTTGGATACCATTGTTTTATTTATTTATTGAAGTTAATTAACTTAGGCTTTAAATGTCTTATTATTATTGTTTTATTAAGTAACTATTGTTATTTTTTTTTTATTGAGGTTTATGTAAATATTTAGATTTTGAATGTTATTTAGTTGTTTTAATTTGTTGTCTTTTGTTTTATTGATGCAATGAGCCACATTGGAATTAATTTGACTCAAAAATTGGGGATTGCAAGCATGAGTGGCTAAGTGGGTCCCTGTTGGAGTAGTTCAAGAAACCAAGTAAGGGGAAAAATATATATTAAATAAGAATTTTTATGAATTTAATGAAAAAATAAATTGTGTTATATGTACGTGTATATATTTTGGTATGGGTAAAATGCCAACTGTTTAAATTATGTTGTTTCGACTTTAGGGCTGTTTATTAGATACGTATATGTGAAAATGAACTGATGAAAGTGGAAAAATATTTTCAGGGTAATTATGTAAGGAATGAAAGGTTTTTTCAGTATATAAAAGTTAAATGTTGGTTGACTTATTTTACAGGAAATGTATGAATTTTATTGCTAAACTATGTGGCATAAGATTTTGAACAAATATATGTTAAATGTATGGGATGCAGGTTAAGTAAGTAATGCATAGTGAATGAAATATGATATGAACTGTACTGCTTGTGTGTGTTAATGCAACCATATAAACAGCTGAAATATGCTGGGTAAACAGCTGAAATATGCTGGGTAAAACAACTGAAATATGCTGGGTAAAACAGTTGAAAGATGATGGGTAAATATTTGACAGCTGAAATATGCTGGGTAAAATAGCTGAAAGATGTTGGGTAAATGTATGACAACTGAAAAATGTTGGGTAAAACAGCTGAAAGATGCTGGGTATGAAATGAAATGAAATGAAAAGGGAAATGAATGAAATGGAAATGAAATGTGAAATGTGAACAATGTAAAATGGGAAAGAGTCACTTAAATTGAAATGCAACGCAATGTTAAGTCATGAATATGAACAGATGTGTATGATTGAATAATGATAGAAAGAATGATGTATTATGATATTAGAAGTATGTATGTACGTAGAACATGTTACGATTGGGCGAGGCGTACCTTTCGCCTGAGGGCTTGCTGAGTAAGGCGAGTGCACTAGTAGCCATAGATATGGCAGTAGCCGCATAACGTACTAGGGCAGATGGAACCTACTTGTATGGGCAGGTAGATTTCCTCATCCTTAAGGCCTTTGCTAGTAAGCTATTGTTGAACGGTGTGAGTACGAGATTAATTTATCACTTGAGGGCTTACTGAGTAAGGTGAGTGCCCTGGTATGCTTTAACTGCGACATTAGGGTTACCTAAATATCAGAGCAGAGGGGTGCTACTTGTATGAGCGGGTAATCACCCCTATCCTCGGGTAATCTCATGGGTTAAACATTTGCATGTGTTTGATTAGGTTCAAGGAATGATTTTAGAAATTATATTAATGATTTTCAAATGTTAAATAATATGTCATATATAAACTCATGTTAGCCACACGCTGTGTTTAATATATTGTTTCTTTCCTTACTGAGATGTGTCTCACCTGAATATGAATTTATCTTTTTCAAGACCTCCACAAGAACGAGCTTAGAGAGCTCGAATTGTTATAGTACTTTTGAGAAAAAAGGGTATAATTTTTTTATAATATTTTGGGATGTAAATATTTTATGTTTCATGTTTTATGTTTTAAGTCGGTTGAGAACGAAATGGTTGTGAACATACTAAAATGTTTTGGAGATTTGTGTATTAATGGAAATGCAGGTGTTGGATGGATATTGTAAAATTTAGATAGGGTTAGTAAACTCTGGTATTATATAATTGGGAGATTATATTTATGTTTTTCTGCTGCGTATATGTCAATTATGGATTATCAGGATATTATCAGGTATAACGCACTGGACCCGGGTTTAAGGGTTCAGGGCGTTACAGGTTTTATTCTATGATCCGAATACAAGACTTTCGTGGTAGTTTCCGTGTTTTTCCTAGGGTGACGATTCCAAGAAAACCATAGTAAAATATTGACAAATCATGTGTTTAGATTGCAAGATTTGATTTGGGGTTAGGAACATGAGGGATTGTTAATAGAGAATATGAAGTTTTAGTTGAATAGAATAAGTTAGGTATGTATGAGAAATAAGATTCTGAAACGGTATTTTGTGTGTTTGTAGGATGGACTCAGGGGGTAGTAGCACTCATGCTAGTGAAGATGATGGAGCGGGTCCTTCTGGCGCAGGAGGTGGAGATTCAGATGCTATGCTACGTAGTGTAGCTCAGCAAGTTATGGCTGAGATTGCTCGGAGCTCTAGCGAATATGGAGATCCATCGCTGTCTCAGGGATGTACCATAGAGAAATTTATGAAGATGAACCCGCCGGCATCTTCTAGAGCAGCTGACCCTACAGTGGCGGAGAACTGGTTGCAAAAGGTAGAGAAGATTCTGACGGCACTTCACTACACCGATGAGCAGAGAGTCTTATATGCCACGTACAGACTGGCGGGGGAGGCTGAGAGATGGTGGGCAGCCACCAGATTGTTGGAGGAGCAGAGGGCGATTCTACTACCCATGACCTGGGCTCGATTCAAGGACGTGTTCTTTGATAGATATTATCCTGCCTCAGTTAGAGAGGCTCGGGTACATGAGTTCTTGTGTTTGTCCCAGGGGTTATTAACAGTCCAGCAGTATGCGAAAAAATTTGTAGAGCTTTCGCGTTTCTGCTCGTATATCGTCCCCGATGAAGTAAAGAAGGTTAGAATGTTCGAGAGGAATTTAAGGCGAGATATTTACAGGTAGGTGGCGGTACTGAGGATCTAGGATTTTGCAAAGTTGGTTGACAGGGCCATTATAGCAGAGGAGAGTCTGCCGAAAGAGACTGAGACACAGAGTCAGAAGAAGAGGACCGCACCCTCGAGCTTTTAGGCGGGTCCCAGCCGAGGCCCTTGGAGAGGAGGTAGATCTGGCGGAGGTCAGAGACAGATGGTAGAGCAGGGTGGATTTCAGGGTGGTTAGCCTCCCACCATTTGCACCAGATGTGGACGAAGACACCTGGGTGAATGTCGACTGGGGGAGAATGTTTGCTATCGCTGTGGGAGGCCGGTCATATGGCTCGATCTGGTCAGATGCCACCAGGTTATGTACTAGCTTCCAGACCGTTTCGAGGAGGATATCAAGTGCCCCGCAGAGGTCAGCAGAGGAATACTGCACCGATGAGGGTCTATGCGTTGACAAGGGGTGACACTAAGACGACATGGGACGTAGTTACAAGTATCCTTACTGCTTTACCATATACAATTATATTTTTGTTTGATACAGGTGCCACCCATTCCTTTATATCAGCAGGATATGTGAAAATAGCTAGAATAGAGACACAGCCATTAGATATAGAACTGTCTGTGGGTACGCCGATGGGGTTTGTGGTGAGATGTAGGAGGATACTTCGAAATTTTATAGTAAGTATTCAGGAGATTGTATTATCAGCTGATCTAGTGGTCCTAGATATGCAGGGGTTTGATGTAATATTGGGTATGGACTAACTAGCTACTCATCATACCAGTATAAATTGTCGTCAGAAAGAAGTTATTTTCAAACCCCTGGGCAAGCAGGAATACAAATTAGTGGGTTCACGTGTACATGCCTTACCGCAGCTAGTGTCGGCTATTTAGGTGAGGAGACTGCTACATGATGGTTGTCAGGGGTATGTCACATACGAAAGAAGAATTGAAACAAGCTGACATACCAGTAGTAAGGGAATTCCTAAACATCTTTCTAGAAGAATTGCCTGGTTTGTTGCCTGATCGTGAGATTGAATTTACTATAGATATGTTGTCAGGGTCTGGACCAATATCTAAAGCATCATACCGTATGGCCCCAGTAGAGTTAAAAGAATTGAAAGAACAGTTACAGAAATTGCTAGATAAAGGTTTTATCAGGCCTAATGTGTCACCTTGGGGTGCGCCAATTCCGTTCGTGAAAAAGAAGGACGAGACCATGAGGTTGTGTATCGATTATAGGGAGATAAATAAACTGACAGTCAAGAATAAATATCCTCTCCCTAGGATCAATGATTTATTTGATTAGCTGCAGGGGACCCATGTATACTCTAAAATTGACCTGCGGTCAGGTTAGCATCAAGTGAAAGTTAGAGCAGAGGATATTTCGAAAACCGCATTTTGAACCCAATATGGGCATTACGAGTTCTTGGTGATGCCATTTGGGTTGACAAATGAGCAGTATTGATGAATTTAATGAATCGAGTGTTTCATGAATATTTGGACCAGTTTGTGGTTGTCTTCATTGATGATATACTGGACTACTCGAGGAGTTTTGAGGAGCATGAACATCATTTAAGACTGGTGTTGTAGATATTGAGAGAAAGGAAATTGTATGGAAAATTCAAGAAATGTGAGTTCTGGCTAAGTCAAGTTACCTTTCTTGGCCATGTGATCTCTGAAGCAAGTGTATCAGTTGATCTGAGTAAAATAGAGGCGGTAGTAAGTTAGGAAAGGTCAGGTAGCGTTTAGGAGGTTAGGAGTTTTCTGGGATTAGCAAGCTATTATCGGCACTTCGTAGATGGCTTGTCCAGACTATCAAGTCCATTAACACAACTTATGAGGAAAACTGCGAAGTTTAATTGGACCGACAACTGTGAATAGAGTTTTCAGGAGTTTCAGCTTCGATATTAGCTATTCCATTAGAGGAGGACTAGTTTGTAATATACAATGATGCCTCTTTGAAGGGTCTTGGATGCGTGCTGATGCAACACGGCAGGGTTATTGCGTATGCATCTAGACAGTTTAAAGAATATGAGAAGAATTATCCTATCCATGATTTAAAGCTTGCTGCGGTGGTGTGTGCTCTCAAGATCTGAAGGCATTACTTATATGGTGGAAAGTGCGAGATTTTCATGGATCACAAGGGCTTGGAGTATTTCTTTACTCAGAAGGAACTAAATATGAGACAAAGAAGGTGGCTAGAGCTTATTAAAGACTATGATTGTACCATTAGTTACCACCTAGGGAAAGCGAATGTCGTAGCTGATGCTTTGAGTAGGAAATCAATGGGACCAGCACTAGCAGCCATGGAGATTTCGCATTCAATTTTGATAGGTTTGGAGAGGCTCAGCATCGAATTAATAGAGGAAAGTCCTCAGGCAGCCATTGCCACTCTAGTGGTTCAGCCTACGTTATACGAGAGGATTAAAGCAGCCCAGGGTGATGATGTAGAGTTGGCAGAAGTAATGGCTAGGGTGCAAAATGGTTTGGGTGGGGAATTCAACATATTAGATGATTGAGCTTTGCGGTTCTGTACTAGGCTCTGTGTTCCTATAGATACCGAGATCAGGAGAACTGTATTGGAGGAGGCTCACAGATCCCTATACACCGTACATCCAGGTAGCACTAAAATGTATCGAGATCTGTGAGAGTGCTTCTGGTGGAGTGGAATGAAGAGAGAGATAGCTGATTTGTACAACAGTGCTGTACGTGCCAGCAGGTTAAAGCTGAGCACCAGAGACTAGCAGGGCAGTTGTTGCCATTATTTATTCTAGAATGGAAATGGGATCACGTTTCGATGGATTTCGTTACGGGATTACCTTCAGTGCGTCAGGGGTTGAATGCAATTTGGGTGGTTGTGGATCGTTTGAAGAAGATTGCTCATTTTATCCCTATTAAAATCGGTTATTCCATGGATAGGCTAGTAGAGATATATGTTCAGGAGATAGTTCGTGTTCAAGGAGTACCAGTATCCATAGTCTCGGACCGAGATCCTCGATTTACTCCACGATTCTGAAAAAGTTTTCAGGAGACTATGGGTACACAGTTAGCATTTAGCACTGCTTTCCATCCCCAGATAGATGGACAAACTGAGAGGATGATCCAGACATTAGAAGATATGCTTCGTGCGTGTGTGTTGGATTTCGGGGGTAGCTGGACTTGGTTTCTACCACTAGTTGAATTTGCTTATAATAACAGCTACCAGGCTAATATCAGTCGTTCTCCTCTCTTCTGAGACGAGGTAGGCAAAAGACAAGTTTTGAGTCCAGAGATAGTACAACAGGCTTGTGACAAGGTCCGACTAATTAAAGAAAGAATTAGTACCGCGCAGAGTCGACAGAAAAGCTATGCAGACATTCACCACCGAAAACTAGAGTTTGATGTGAGAGATCGAGTATTTTTGAAGATAACTCCTCTGAAAGGAGTTATGAGGTTCAGGAAGAAGGGCAAGTTGAGCCCTAAGTATATTGGCCCTTTTAAGATACTAAAGAGAATGGGGTCAGTTGCTTATAGGCTAGCTTTGCCAGCAGTTTTGGCTCGAATTCATGACGTGTTTCATGTTACTATGTTAAGGAAATACGTCTCAGACCCGTCCCACATAATCAGCTATGCAGAGATAGAACTCAAGGATTCACTAGCTTATGAAGAAACACCAGTACAGATTTTAGACAGAAAGACACAAGAACTACGTACTAAAGAAATTCAGCTAGTGAAGATTTTGTGGAGGAACCATGCTATGGAAGAACCCTCATTGGAACTCGAGGATGAAATTAAAAAAAAATACCCACATTTGTTCCAAGAGTAATCAGATAATGTAAATAGTTAGGTAATGTTTCTTTTGCAGGTACATGTACTATTTAGTTAGTAAGTAGTTTTTAATTTTATTTGTGTAATCTCCTAGAACATAGAATGTAACCATGGTATTCCTCCGCCATAAGTGAGGGCAGGTAATAAAATAAGTAGATTGTTTTGCCTTTAAAGAATATGAATAGTAAATTTTAAGGACGAAATTTTATAAGGAGAGGAGAATGTAATGACCCGAAGAATAATGGTATTTAAATAATAAAGAGGGAGGGAAATGGAAACAGAAACAGAAGGATTCACGTTCGTTGATGATGTTTCACTTTGGATGTAATAACTTAGAAGATTTACATAGGGCCTCGTCAACGAACACAGGGAGTTCATCGACGAGCGCATAAGGAGACCTCATCGAAGAAACCATGTCTCATCAACGAGAAGATACCAAGAAGGGTTTTGGGCAGTCTGAAATTCGTCGACGAGGAAGTAAGGTTTGCCGACGAAATCACTTAAGAACTCGTCGACGAGATGACATGTCTCGTCGACGAATCCGGGCCTATAAATAGTGAAAACCTGGGTTAATTTGCAAAAAAGTGGCGTAAATCTTCATCTCTCTCTCTCTCTCTAAACGCCTTTCCCTCCTTCTCTCTTTGATTTCGGCTCCGTTTCTCGCCAGATCAAAAATCCGAGGCCACCACGACGCTCCTGGTGAAGTTCTCTGTAAGGCTGCTGGAGCTGATCATTGGTGGAATTGGTTTGGAATTCATCCCAAATTCAGGGTAAGGTGTTTTATTCATAATCTGTTTTCCCTATAATTATAAGAAATGTTGTATGTAGGAAAATACTGATATTTTATTCTGGGGGAAGTCGCTTTCAAGGTGTTGAGTGGAGAACCCTGCGGGTGTAGGGCTAGAGTTCAGTGAGGGCTTTTCACAAACTAGGTAAGGGAAATATGCTATGCTAGGAGATTTGATTATATTAATAGGAATTTTACATATGTGCATGTATACCAGTTATTATGTAGCTTTTATAGAATACGAGATTCTAAAGTATGTGTGGCCTGAGTAGATATTATTTATTGTATAATTTTATATAGTTTTTCCAGTATATGATATTATACAGACAGATATAAGTACATATATAGTTTTTATTCAGATAGCTTCACAGATAAATATATATATATATATATATATATATACACACACACACACACAGATATTTATTCAGATCAGTATACATAGTATTTACAAAATGTTATGTTTTCCTAAATACTATAATACTCAAAGTATACAAACATATTGCACAGATAGAAAGTACAGACAGATTATACAGTTATAGCATCAAGATGCTACAAATATTACAGTATTTACAGTTAAGATTAACTGTGTTATGGTTATTTTGGAAACATAATGAAAACAGTAAAAAAGAGTATAGTATATATGTATATAGTATCAGATCCGTATAGAAAGATTATAGACAGATATAGTTACAGAGTACGGTACCGTTGCTATATACAGAATAGAGTGCAACCACATATCTCAGATAGTGTATGGGTACTGTGAAACTGTGCTCGGAGAGGATGCAACTCCCCAATTCCCTTGGTTAAGGGGGCTAGTTTGACGAGGTAGCAGCCAGTCCCGAGCTTAGGGGTGGATGCAGTTTGGCCGGGCTTAGGTAGTGTAGAGTATGATGATTTACTTGGAGGGCCGACCAGAGTTAAGTTATAATGACCTGCTATTTATTTTCTAGTTCTAAATTTTTTTTTATATACTATAACATTTATAATGCTCTGATACCAAATTGGATTAAACCCAACCATCAACCTAAGCAGCGAGAAGTGGAATTCAAATAAAAATAACCATATATAATTATATACAATACTCGAGTGCTAAAATGTTTCCCAAAATATACATATATAACTATTTCCCAAAACACCCTTAACTGGCTAGGGCTATACAAAAATACTCACTCTATTGTCAGGGCAATACTGAGACCCCTCTATCTGCGAGCCTGATCTGCTCGCCTACCTGGATCACCTGAAAAATGTTAAAGTAATGGGATGAACTAACGCTTAGTAAGAAGAAATATGCTATTGTTAGTGTGTGGCAAATGAGTTACAATCTTGAGAAGATCTGTTTCTATATAAACACATATAACTGAATCTAAAAAATATAGTACAAATAATATAACAACCACCATCCCATGTTGCTTAACATAACTGTATTTTTACGTTTCTATACACAATACTTCTGCTATACATAAGTACGCCCTCTGTTACTATAAAACTGTATATGCATATAATAGCTGAAAACTTCCTTTGATGGTTGTATGTCATGATTTAACCCCTTATGATAGGGTTGTGCGGCCCGAAGGTGGGATCTACCTTGACTGGCCGACTAGGAATAAACCACTATACTGCATCAGTCTGATCAGCTCTCCTCAACCTATATATGATGGGGAGCCCGTTCGCTCCTGGGCATTTGATCGACCTACATACCACGTATTATCTGAATAGGTGGTTGCACTCTATACTGAATATCTATATATAGCAACGGTACCATGCTCTACTGTCTGATCCATCAGGGTCTGATACTAAATAATACATTATTATATACAATCTATATGTTTTATCATGATTCTATAATATCTGTATTAACCATGACGCTGTGATAAACTGTGTCTGTATCAACTGTATTTCTGAAATGAATTGTAAAACTGTATGTCATGGTACGGAAAACTGTTTAATCATGGTATTCTGAAAATATTATAAAACATATTCCTTGTCTGTATAATCTGTAAAACATAATCTTGAAAATACTCTAAAAACATGTTTCTGTACTATATCCATATTCTCATACCACACAGAAATTTAAAACATTTTAAACGTATTTGATAAACTGTATAAATTCCTGCTGTGAAATAATAATCTGGTAAAAAAATATAATTTATACCGAAATCATACTAGTATTACCTAGCATTGCATATTTCCCTTACTTGATTTCTACTAAAATCTCCGTACTATGAAGGGTCCTACACCCGCAGGGTTCTCCACTCAACACCTTGAAAACCAAAAATCTCAGAACAAAATATTATTATTTCTACGTCTACTATATTTCTTACAACTGCTACTAAACCAAATTTTTCTTAAAAGATCTTACCCTGAATTTGGGATGAAATCCAACTTCGTCCCACTAACGATCCGCTCTAGCAGACTTGGAGAGAACTTCCATAGGAGCGTCATGGTGGCCTCCGATCGTCGATCCGGCGAATGACGGGGCCGAAATCGAAGAGAGATGGAGGTGGAGCCGTAGAAGAGAGAGAGGGAGTGAATTTCTGTAAATTTCTACGTAAAAATCCAACTTTCAGCTATTTATAGAGCCGGATTCGTCGACGAGAACGTCACCTCGTCGACGAGTCCTGTAGAAAGTTCGTCGACAAACTTGCACCCTCGTCGATGAATTTCAGACTTCCAAAACTCCTCTGTTGGTATCTTCTCGCCGAGGAAACTTGTCTTTGTCGATGAGGCCCTCTTGTACCCTCATCGACGACGACGAGGACCTAATAAATTCTCCTGGTCATTACATCCCAAAGTGCAACGTCGTCGACGAAGTCGACTGCCTCCTTCTGTTACTGTTTCCATTTCTATCCCTCTTTATTATTTAGATACCCTTATTCTTCAGGTCGTTACATAAGTCCCGCCTATGAGCCGCACAACCCTATCATAAGGGGTCAAATCATGACATACAGAATCCCAGGGAAAGAACACAATTATGTATATGTATATGTTTACAGTTTTACAACTTTTTTTGTATATAGTATGATGTTAGCAGTATGAATGATAGAAAGTTCAGATGATACAAATATTTTAAACTACTATACATGTGATATATGTGCTTTACATATTTGTCAGATCATGTAGTTTTAAATACTATTATTATAGTTATACTACTTGGTCGCCACACACTAGTAATAGTATATTTCCATTTACTAAGCGTCGTCTCACCCCATTACTTTACCATTTTTTAGGTGAGCTAGCTAGGCGAGCAGATCAGGCTCACGGATAGAGAGGTTACTTGGATACCCTAATTGTAGGGTGAGTTTGTGACAGAGTTTTGTATTTTTGGGGTAGGTGATACTGGAGGGAGTTGTTTAATATGACTATGGTTTGAATACTTTGAGTTCTGGTATTGTACAGTATAAATGGTTGTATGACTTATGTATCCACTGCGTAGATATGGTTATATATATATATATATATATATATATATAAAATAAATAAATAAATAAATGGTGAGAATTTTGAGGACGTTACATGTATAATACTGAAAGTTTCCCCTAGATGGAAGGCTAAGTCATGAATTAACCATGCATGATTCAGATTGTGCGGCCCGAAGGATGGATTTTACTCTGGCTGGCCTACCAGGTTAAGTCAAACTATGTCTGTATCTGTAGCTGTAA
This sequence comes from Malania oleifera, assembly GCF_029873635.1. NCBI lineage: Eukaryota > Viridiplantae > Streptophyta > Magnoliopsida > Santalales > Ximeniaceae > Malania > Malania oleifera. The sequence continues at coordinate 821,331 of NC_080418.1, forward strand.
TTGTAACTGTATGCTTAATTGCCTACCCAACTGGTATGAACTCCAAGGGGTAACTCTACTCTTCTATGGCTAATCGGCGTCCATCCACCTACACCATATCTAATAGTGTGGCTGCACTGGATGTCTATTCTTTATAGCAACGGTATCGTGCTCTGTATCTGAATGATCCATCAAGGTTTTGCTATCATATAGTACACTTCATATAGTATAACTATAACATAAACTTTTCCTCCTAAAATGTAACATCCTGCCTATTTCACCGTATTTTTTTTTCTCATAATAAAACATAATCAACTTGGACCCATGGGTACCAGGGACATACTTGAAATACAGCTCTGATACCTAAGCAGCGGGAAACATAAATTACATACATACCTTCCAACAGTTACAATACTAGAGTACTACAAATCTGTCAAGTATATATAAATATACATCCTAAAAAGACATAAAGTGCCTTAGGGTCTCAACCCAAAAATCCATCAAACCCTAACAAAATGACATACCCTTTTGACAGGGTAGAATAGTCAAACTCTAACGCTGTAGAGCTTTATCCGCTCTTCTATCTAGGACTCCTAAAATGTTTATATAGTTAGGGTGAGACACTTATCAGTAGGGAAAATAAACTAATATTAGTGTGTGGCAACATGAGTATTTTCGTGTTAAACATATATCAGTACATAAATCATATTTGATAAAATTTTCTGTATCATATATGAGAAAATCATAATTTATCATAACATGGTATAACATACTAAGTTTCTATACATAAAAATCATCTCATATATTTGTAAATGAAATAACATCCTGGATGGATAACTGACTGGTGTCATGTCTTACCCCCACATGACTAGGTTGTGAGGCCCGAAGGCGGGACCTAGTAATGGTTGGCCGACCACGTTAAATCAACATAAGTCTGTAAGTACGATGGGTTTGCCCCTCCTGGTCCAGACACCAGAGGGACGCCTGCACTACCATAAAACCACATCGACTGTCGATCTCCCACTGCCCTTTACGACAAGTGGTAGCACTAACATATACATGAGCGTGATCATATAACTATGGTACCGTGCTTCGTGAAAACCTAAACCAAACCATTCGGGTTCTGATAACACATAGTAAATTTCAAATAATGATACATAACTGTTTCATAATAATATCAGTCAGGATAATATTTTCATGAATTTTTGCATATCATAACATATAAACCATGACCCTTACGCCGACATTTTGTATCTTATATATCACGGCCCTTACGCCGGCATAGTATGTCTTATAAAAACCACGGCCCTTACGCCGGCATATCATATCATATAAAAATATGGCCCTTATGCCGGCATATCATGTAAAATCATGGCCCTTATACCGGCATATATTTAACATACATAGTTTGAAATATTTGTATTGTTTCATTACCATACTTTAAACATAGTTCCTGTATCATTTTAATACCTTTCTGAAAACAGTAATAATATGCTGATTCTGAAAACATATTATTCTGCTATTACATAAAATCATATAATTTTATACTCATGCCACACAAAATGAATATTGTTCTATTCGTAAAAATCCATACGGAATCATATTCCTTGCTGAATTGTATTAAAAATATTTTCCTGTTAACAACAGTATTTCCAAACTCAACTCCATAACGGGCATAATTTCCTTGAAAATAAAAGCTGAATATTAATAAATAATTTCATGGAAATACCGACTTAGTTTATCCCCTTACCTGGCTTTCTGGGAAGCCCGCCAAAACACCCAAAATCACACCCATGTGTTCCCTAACTCAACACCCTGAAATTGACATTTTCCCAACAAAATTTCAGTATAAACCCATCTAATACCTTCCTCAACCTAAAAAAACCAAATACCTTAATAAATATTAAAATAATCAACTTACCCAAAATTTGGGATGGTTCCCTAGTTGGTCTAACCAAAAAATCACTCCAGTAGATGTGTAGAGAATCTTCCTAAGAGTAACGTGGCAACTTCCAATCGTCGAACCGACAAAGAATGGGGCCGGAATTGAAGAGAGAATGTGAGGGAGCCGAAGTGGGAGAGAGAGAAAAGGGTTTGGCCTAATTTTCCTTGCAGAAAATCGGATTTGAGCCTATTTATACACCAGTCTTCGTCGATGAGACACGTCACTTTGTCGATGAGGTCCAAGAGAGAGTTCGTAGATGAACATTGACTTATCGTTGACGAATTTTGGGCCCTGCAACAACCCTCTCGGTAATTTCTCGTCGACGAGACATGTGGCATGCGACGAATCTAGTAGCAAGTTCGTCTATGAAACCGAAGGGTTCATCGACGAGCCCTGCAATTTCTCTTTTTGAATTTCCTTTTCTCCCTTTTTATTATTTAAATACTATAATTCTTCGGGTCTCTTCATAAAATCTGTCATTTGCATATTTTTATATAAAATCTGTCATATCATGATTTCTAAATAAACTGTCATATTAATACTGTTCACGGCATCTAGGCCGGCTATATTGTCACGGCACTGGGCCGACTATATTATCACGACATTTAAGCTGACTATATTGTCATGGCACTGAGCCGACTATATTATCATGACATTTAGGTCGGCTATATTATCACGATATACTGAAAAATATCATAATTTCTGTACTGTTTATAGTTTTTCTAAAAATTGTTATCAACTAAAATAATCTGACATGCTAATATCTACAGTAAAATATTTATACTCATGCCACACAATTTGAGTATTATTCTATAATATGCTAACTGTCTGAGAAAATTATATTTTGCTGAAAAATAATATTAAATCAACTTCTAGGGTTTACTCAACTCAAACACGCGGTTTCCAAAAAATATAATAACTCATAATCATAATTCTTATATGCCCGAATATTCTGAAAAATTATATATATCATTTCTGTAATTAAATACTATGAATTAATCGATGAATTTTCTGAAAATACCTGACATAATCTATTCCCTTACCTGATTCCTAGAGAAATGCTTGCAAGGATCCTAAAGCAGTGCCTGCGCCGTTTGCACAAATCTCTTTATTCACATACCTCAGTTTAATCAGCTCAATCTCAGAATAATTATTATCCTAACATCCCTAGGTTCACATGCTCCCATTAACCGATTAAATTCTAAAGAAAATGCAGGTATGATCCACTTCCCATATTTAAATTTAATTTCTAACATATTTAAAAACACCAATATGATCAAATCCCTGCGGTTTAATCGAATTCAAAAATATCCCTAAAAATCTAATTTAATCAAATCCTTACAGTTTAACTTAATTTCAAAATATTTCAGAAATTTAATTTAATCAAATATTATAATTTAATAAATAAATCATAATTTATTCCTTTTACCTTATCTCAGGAGCGGTGCCTAGGAAGCCCAAACCTAAAATCCGCTCCGATTAACTTGTTAATAATTGAAGCCGGGACCTTATAGTGGTGTTCTTTTTTCGATTCGACTTACGGATGGGGAGAGATCTTAGAGAGAGAGACGGTAGAGAGAGATGAGAGAGAAAGAGTGGGCGTGAAATTGGGGGGGCTCCTCTCACTTATTCAATTGAATTGAATCCTTCTCGAAGAATGGGAAAGGATTTGCTTACATATATATATATATATAGTATATGAATAGGTATATCTCTCTGTGTGTATGTATTTAAATTAGCATGTAAGTGTATGCATATATGAATTTGTGCTTATGTATAAGTTTATATATGTAAGTATATATACATGTAGTTAGTATATTTATATAGATATTGAGGTGTGTGTTAGTGCATTTGTGAATATATATGGATGCATGTTTGTTAATATATGTGATTGAATTTGTATGTATATATATTTGTATTAGTGGTGTTTTATTGTTTGATCTTGTCGAAAATCTCAAAAAATAAAAATTTGGAAAAAAACGTTGAAAATCTAAAAACACATATGAATTTTTGTCAGTTGGTTCCCAAAATTTATTTTTGACTTATGATGGGATAAAGGAGAGGATTTTACTATACAATGTCTTTCTCCCCTCATCCCTAGGCATGACAGGAGTTTTAAATTTTTGAAAATCATATGATTTGAGAAGGATTATGACTTCAACAAATAGGATTAGGTCGAATGAATCATATTTATTTATTTAGAATTGAAATTTTATTTTTTTAAAAAATATTTCAAAAAAATTTATAAAATAAAAGATTTTGTGTTTCTTGTATTTTTCTCGTTTTTAAAAGGCTAATAATGAAACCCTAACTTTTCTAAAACTCATGCATTTCATCTTTCTTTTCAAACTTAAACTCCATTTTCCAAACTCACTATTTTCATTCATCATCGACCAATAATACAAGTTTCTTGCAGTCCCAAGATTTGATTTTTTAGGTTGGTAATACAAGTCTGACATTATCAAACCAACTATTTTCACTATCTATCATCACTTCATCATCATGTTTTTAGCAAACTTAAGAGTTTTGAGGTCAATTCATTTTAGATCAATATTCTAAATTCCTCAAAATTATCTTGCAATGCTCTAACAGTGATACCATCATTGGAGGACCAAAAATGTCTTTTTTTTTCTATTTTCTATTTTCTATTTTTTAATGCAAAGCATACATAATTGCATTAATTTGTTATGCACCGAAAGGCTGATCATCAATTAGATCATTAGCTAATCACATTCCCTTGGCACAAATATACCCCCGAACTCTAACTTTGATTTTCGCAGACCTTTTTAGGATTTCTCTTTATTTTTCCTGTTCTTTTAAAAAAATAAGGTAGCGATTTCATGTCATGTGAATTTAATTGTCTCACCCCATTTTCTACAAAACTCTTTTCGTTTGAGGACCGCCATTCCCCTAATCAGGACCTCAAAAAGAATCCAACATCAGCAACATATTATATTGATTAGATTTCTAATATTCACCATATTAAATCTTTAATGACATATTAATTAGATTTCTGAACGTCCATCATGTTAGAATGAGTCAAAATGCACAAGTAATTTAGTTTCACAACATTGGAGAAAATAAATTAATATTGGAGAATTATAGAAATGTTTTTTGTCACAAAATTTGGCAAAAACATTATATCAACATTAAAATGAAAAAATTAATATGACACTTTAAATTATTTGGAAAATTGTGATTAATATTTTTTATTATTATTGCAGTAAAATAAATAAAAAATTTTAAAAAAATTTTATTTCTATGATTTAATTATTATTATTATTATTTAATTATTTAAAAATTATAATTAATTTAAAAATTAATTGAATTTTTAAATATAATCATTATATTATATATTTTAAAAGTGCAAAATTTGAATATTTTATGTTAATCATAAAAATTAACCATGTGACAGATGTCGTTGGAATATTTTTTAGTATTGGGTTTTTAAAATATTTTTAAATTGCAAAATCAATTAATAATTTAATAACCTTATCAAAAATAAAATATTTAATATTAAAGAACTATAATATAAAATTATAATTTGACTTTATTAATTAACAATGATATTTTAGATTAAAAATTTTCCGTAACATTTACTATATAATTTGATATCTATTATCCTATTATTGAATTTCAATGTATTGCACTGATAGGTAACGTGACTATGTACTTTAGCTAACTTGATATGAGTAATGTAAGACTGTATCCTAACTAGCTTGAAAAAATAATTTATTATAATATTAAGTTTATTATGACAATGATATTGCAGTACTTATATCAATGATTTCCAATATAAAATCTGCTAGTTTTATATTGTAGTGCTCGCATCAATGCAATACATTGATATGTGCATTCCAAAACAGATAAATTTAAGGTTTTATATTGTGGCACAATGGAAGAGTGAGGTGTTGCAGAGGTTGGCAGTGCTTTGGGTGCACGCTAGAGCAGAGATGCTCTACCCCCTGCAAGTTTCTCCAACCAAAAACACATTCTCCTAATTTAGAAAAGCAACGATGCTGCCGCTTAAAAGGCAATAAAATTTTCTGAAAATATAATTCAATGATATAAATCGTCACGTGAGAAGAGCAATGCGTTCACATTTCCTCAACACCTTTGAGGGGCTTCTACTGTCAAAGATTTCATTAGCCGAACCTTCTGGAATTTACCCTATATTAGCCTTAAATTTAAACTTATGAATTTAAACAAAATAAAGCCCAACGCAATTTTAATTATATTTTGTTCGAATTTATACAAATTCAAATCCAAGTGTCAAATTTTGATATTCCAGAAACGATGTCATTATTGTCATTCTAAAGACGTGAAGCAAATGACTTCAATATTTTAGAGTACAGAAAACTACATTGCACCACAGCAGTCCCTCTCACATCCTTTGCCAAGCCACATATCGTTTTACAAGTAACACTGCAGTAAAAATGAGATTATACAGAAACCAAGGACTAAGAATCCATTAGTTTTTTCCATTTACATTCCAGGAAGGGACAAACCTCAGAACTAGATTAAATCCCTTTTTCCCCCTGAATACATATTTATCTAGGTGCGATAGTGGGGGTGACTCCGCTAACAAGATCACTGCCAGAGACATCTGAAGACAAGAAAGGATTCTTCATGGCAGAGGATGACGTGTGTGGAGTAACCACCTTCACTGGGTCAGTGCTCAAGACTTCTGCTTTAGTGTCAGAATCTGGAATCATAAGCCATATGTTTTCGAGTTCTCGGACCACCTCCGCCATCGAAGGCCGTGTATCAGTCTCATCTTGGCAGCACTTGAGGGCCAATGTCACAAACTTCTCCGCACACTCTGAAGGATAGAAACCCATTCGTTCATCAATGACAGAAAAGATCAAGCCGGATTGATATGCCACGTTAACCTGACAAAGTTGAAGAACACAAAAAAGTCAAACTTTGTTGAGAATACGTTAAAGAGGTTACTGATTCAATAAGCAACCCAACCAGCTGATCTGAATGCAATCAGCACAATTTTGTGCTTCAAGGGCATCGAGGCCATCTGGGCTTCAAATAAAAAAAAAGAAAAGAAAATGCTGAGAATACTTCTGCATACAAAAAAGTATCCTCACGATCCAAGTACTGGATTTTTAATCTAGCAATCTTACAGACTGAAACAAAGCAAAGATTGTGATGAAATCAGTCAAATGTGTCCCAAGTGATATTTGCCACCACACATGCAGTAGATTCGCATTCTCATTTGGATTGAACATTTGAGTGAGCAGGCTACAGTAGTACCTCCCGAACAATGTTTTTGCCATGCGAGATTGGATGCATGCCTGTAAGGAGCTCTAGAAACACAACACCAAGGCTATAAACGTCGCTTTTGTCTGTCAGCTTATGAGTTAAGAAGTATTCTGGATCAAGATAGCCCTGCAAGGCAATTGCATTAGTTTCATTCTATTAGATTACCACTTTACCTAATAGCTTAAGCTGTTAGGTTGTGGGCCAACTGCAGCAGAGATAGCATGTGGAGAGATAAACACAAGATAATAACACCCTATACAATAAATTTTTTTAAATACCACACAATAAACATGGGCAACAAGACTAGAACCCAGGACTTCATGATAACCAGCCCTAATACCATGTTAGATTACCATTTTACCTAAAAGTTTAAATTGTCAAGTTGTGGACCAATAATGTATATCAAGCTTTAACACATTCTTTACAGTTGAGTAATATGTCTACTCAAGACAAATGATGGTTAAAGGTCAGCAAGCCAAACAAATTAAACACAGGGTATGAGGCCATGTTGCCCTTAAGCCTATGCATTTCAAGAAAAAAATTCTGTTCCTAGCTTTTTTTGCCATATCTGGCAATACTGGATTTTTGGTAGTCTAGACCTTTTCTTGGAAAAATAGCCCTGCAAAGCATTTGCATCTGTTTCATTTTTTACATTTGAGTAATGTGTCAACTAAAGACAAGTGATGGTTAAAGGTCAAGCCAAACAAATTAAACACATTGGATATCAGTCCATGTTACCATACAAGATTCTTGACAGTAAAAAGACCCCCGTCTTTTTTTTTTTACTTCAAAACAGGACAGATTTTATCAACACAGAACAAAGAAAAGTAGAAGTGATGAGAGTATTTACCAAATAATTTTTTTAAATAGAAAAAGAAAATCCATTAATGTTAGGAAGGATAATTACATAGAAAGGAGGATAAGATCAAGGTCTTGAATTTTGATTTCAACTAAAATTCTGAAGCTCCAAAAGTTTGGACATTTCAATGGAAATTTTGATTTTAATGTCAATTTCAATTTTTATTTCAAAAAACAATAAAATCAGTACCAAAGCATTGAATTCTTTTATGAAAACTTAGAAATGGTTAATAAACATAATAACGTAAGTTTATGGACTACCATATTATAAATTAAACACATCTATGTTTTGTACAAGGTGCAATAGTTGTAATATAATATGTGTACTAAAGATATTCATAATTTATTAATTTCATAAGTGAATTAAACAAATTTGGTTAATATAAATGAAATTCATAAATTAATTATAAAATCAGTCAAATATTAGTTATTACAAAAATAAAGATAATTTATACACGAAGGTTAAATAAAGTGTTGTTTTTGATATCTTAGTTTAATTTTTCATATAATTTCAAAAGCTCTTGTACTAATATTTTGTTTCAATTAAAAAAAGAAGATAAATTAAGAAAGAAATTTTACTTCGCATCTAAATCTCACAATTGAATTCCAAGAAAATTTCATTATATAGTTAAAATTTCAAGATTTCAATAAATTTCGAATGATTCGTTGAAATTTTGATGGAAATTTTGTAAGATGGAAATTGACTGCCATTTCAATTTGAGGGTGAAGAAAGTGGACATTTCAACAGAAATTTCATTAATTTTGTGGAAATTTAAGACCAGGGGATAAGATATCCTCCTAATACACAAGAAAAAACAGAATAAATAAATAAATAAACAGCTACAATAAAACCCCTTTCCAATCCCTATGAAGATTTGACAACAACATTCCTTGAAAGAAAACCGAACAATGAGCCTAAAAGGAAGCCTTGAAAGTAACTCCACCCCAAAGAGAATGTGTAGAAAGGGCAATAGACACCTCTCTTGAGGTTTGACAAAAAGATAAGGACCTCTCTTAAGGTTTCAAAAATTTCATTAACCTCCCTTGAGGTTTCAAAAATGTCACAGACCTCTCTTGAGGTTTGCCATAAAGACATAAAATTCCCCTTAAAAGACTTGTTATTTTGCAAAATATAAGGGAAGGTTTGTGTCTTTTTGGCAAACCTCAGGTGAGATCCCTGAAATTATTGAAACTTCAGGTGAGGTCCTTGAAATTTTAAAACCTTAGGAGAGTTCAATATCTTTTTGCCAAACCTTAGGGGAGGTCTCTGTCTTTTGCCCAACATTTTTTTGCTATTGAAGATACTTGCATTTCTTCAGTCCACGTAGTCCAAAAAATGCCAAAAACTGCACGACGCCTTAAATTTGTTCCCCTCTTACTCCTCCCAAAGCCTTTGTACCACCCCATGAGAAAAAATATCAAGTCTTGGGAAGCATCAAAGCCTCCTTATACACCAACAAGAGAAAAACTTAAAGCTGCCTAGCCACCTACAATGGTTGTCTCACTTGCTTCCAAACACATGACAAAAAAAATTCAGACCTATGGTTTTGTATGGTCTTCTCATTTGCATAAAATCATTAGTATTAAGATTCTTAAGAGTCAAGAGTCCACATAAAAGCCCTTATCTTACAAGGAACCTTGGCCTTCCAAATCAAATGGTTCAAAGGAAAATAAGAAGGATTCGGTCTTTTCAATAACTGGGTAAGAAAAGATTTTGTGAAAAACAAACCTGAAGATTCCCCAATCCAAATCCTCAAGTCCCCCACCCATTCAAGGAATAAAAGAATCCAACATTTGCAGCAACACGGTTTTTGCAAAGGCTTTATTCAAGCCTGCCTTGTCTAATGATTGTAACAAGCTGGAGTTGGGTGATAATCATACACTTCCAGCTTAAGGTGGAGTGTAAGAAGAAATAGGCTATTTTAGTAATTACATGGTGTAAATAGGGGTATTTCTATCTTTCAAGATATATTATTATTAATATATAAAAGAGAAGACCTGGAGCTGAACATAACTCCAGGAAACTGCTGCCTCTTCCTTTCTATTTCTTTCTTCTTCTTTTCTTTCATTCTTCTCTTCTTCTCACCTCACTTTACAACATCTATGTTTCTTCTCTGCAACCCAATTTTGTTGAGTGTGGGCACATGACGACCGATGACAATATTAGACTGAGTCATATAAATAGGGAATTGAGTACTAAAGCACTCTTTAACACTATCATTTTGAAGTATCCATATTAGCAAACCAAATTGAGTCTTTATTTCAAAAAACAAAAAACACAAAATATATGAAATAACTTAAATTGATCTTTCATTACATAAAGCCAAGTCATCCTTGAATAATCATCAACAAAGGTTACAAAGCATCGGTAACCAACTCAGACACAACCCGACTAAGACCCCAAACCAACTAGGACCCCAAACATTAGAATGGACTAACCTGAAAGGGCTTGCTGCCCATATATTGACTTAGGAAGCAAATGGGACAGAACGATGCTTTCCCAATTGACAAGACTCACATTCAAGACTAGACACAGGACTCAAATCAAGAACTAATAGTTCCAAATTTTCCAATGAAATATGACCAAGGCAACACTGGATTTGGAATGGGTGGCAACAATAGCGTAGGTAGTAGAAGAAGATAGCGGCTCAAGTGATAAAGTACACCAACTTCATGCCCTCCACCAATCATCTTCCTTGTCTTCAAATCCTAAATGACCATAGAATCAAGGAAGAATGTTACTAAACAATTCATGGATTTTGTAATCTTGCTAACTAATATGAAATAGAAAGGGAACTTGGGAATATATAAAACTCAAGGAAGAGAAATAGGGGAAGTGGTAGTTACAGTCCCTATTCCCTTATTGGCAATGATGGATCCATCAACAAGAAAAACGAGGTAAGTTTTCAAGATACTAGAGAGTAGAAAAGATATTAGGTATACCTATAATACGATCAATGACAACAAAATCTATAACCCAAGGACTAGGAGGATAAGTATTGGATGATAGGCAAGCTATAAGGTTACTTGCTTGAGCACGGGATTGAACGGGAAAAGAAACTTGGGATGTTTGATACTATTGGAATTTGGAATATTCTTCCTCTGAAATTGATATAGTAAGCAGCTCCCTGCTTGGGCCTGAAAATATGGAGATCCCAACACTACTTAATAGTGTGATCCCCTCGTCCATAATGAGCACACTAGCAAGGAGAGCAACTACCTCATTCATCTCTTCCACCATGGCCACTTGAATCACCTCGAAATTTTTCGTTGATGCTAGGTTGAAACCAAAATCACCCTGCATGGCAAAAGCTGTCCTCTTAGAGCCGAGAATCGAAACACTAGATGCAAGGGTAGGGGAATGTGCGCTAGAGGAAATACAAAGGATGTGAGAATAAACATCGGCAAATGATGGCAACTCTACACTACCAAGTGTCTGGTACCAAACTACCTCATAGTTAGGAACTTGAAGAACTATACTCCCTCTACTTTGCATATTGTGAACATTGGCCAATTATAGGTTGTTGTAGAAATCCCTACAGTTTAGGAGTCATGCGTGATCTCTATAATTAAGGAATGATTCTTGACTGTCTTATTTTAGGCATGTACAGAAGGGGTGCTAGTCAATAGGGATTTCTGTGATTCTTATATATTCCTTTATTCTAGGATTTATTTCCTTAACTTAGCTGCTGGTTACATGTTATATAGTAGGGCATATTGTACAGTTTTTGAAAGGAATATACGAAAGAGTATTCTTACAGTTTCTACATGGTATTAGAGCTGGTTTTTTCCTAAACCAAGCTAACTATGGGGGATGACTCCATCAACAGTCGAGAGTCGACACCTTAGAGACTCAAACGAGTCGAACCAATGCCATCATACGTTCGTATGGACTAGATGGCTCTTCTGTCCAACTATCGGCAGAAAAAATGAATGGGAAGAATTCCTGAGAATGGGCCCAATCTATGAAACTCACAGTCGACAGCAGAGGAAAGCTTAGGTATCTTATTGGCGATTCAAAGAAACCTGATTCAACGAATGTTGTGGCACTCCAGCAATGGAGATCGGAGAATTCCTTGATTACCTCATGGCTTATCAACTCCATGAAGCCAACTATCGGGAAAACATATATGTTCTTGCCCGCAGCAAAAGGGGCGTGGGATGCAATCCGAGAAACCTACTCTAATGAGGAGAATGTTTCCCAAGTCTTTGAAATTAAGACACGCCTATGGCAGATGAAACAAGGCGAGAGGGAGGTGACATACTATTACATGGAGATGCTGGCACTATGGCAAGAATTGGATTTAAGTAGCGAAGAAGAATGGCGCTCTGTTGAGGACAGTGCGTTGTTCAAGAAGAGATTGGAAAAGGAGAGAGTTTTTGAGTTCCTTGTAGGCCTTAATCGAGATTTAGAAGATGTACGAGGAAGGATTCTCAGCCGCAAACCTCTATCATCCACTGAAGCAGTGTTTGCTGAAGTGAGGCATGAAGAGGCAAGGCACAAAGTCATGTTGAAGGAGGTTACAACCACGGTACCAGAGGGTTCAGCATTTGTATCCCGCGGGACCTACAGTGGGCCAAATACCAAGCAACCAAAGGGCCGCCTTTGTTGTGAACATTGTTGAAAGCCTGGCCATTCCAAGGATAATTGTTGGGAGATTCATGGCAAGCTCACTAATTGGAAACCACGGAAGAGCACCAAAACCAAAGGCTATCAAGCTTGTTTTGAGACTCAACCCGAAAGGCAACAAGTGGCGAGCAACCATTCTGACAGTGCTAGTAACAATACCTTCAGCCATGACCAACTACAGAAAATCTTGGAGATGCTATATGCTCACCAAGCCTCGGGTAGGTCAAAAAAAAAAACTCCATCTGGTAATTTGACACAGAGGTAATTTCTCACAAGCCCTATACACCTTTCGTAACCATAGACCATGGATTATAGATTCTGAAGTGTCTGACCATATGACAGACATAGTAGTTAGAGGCGCGAGGCGAGCCGAGGCGCAAGGCGCAAGGCGAAGGCGTGCGCCTCATGAAGGTGAGGCGCACAATTATTAAAATGGTGTAAAATGTCTATTTGGGGTAATTGATATATGAACATATGAATATCTAGTAATATTAGAATTTAAAATGCCAAAAAATTCAATTACAAAATTGAAAATTTAGCCCAAAAGCATCAACAATTCAACATAGTTCAACATCAAAAGAAAAGAGTACAAATCATAAAATAGTAGCTAAATTTCAATAAAAGAAATAAATATTATATATTAATTATAATTTATAAATTCACATTAATTAAACTAAATATTACAAATTAAAAAATAGTAGCTAAATTTCAGTAAAAAGAATAAATATTATGTATTAGTTATAATTTATAAACTTGCAGTAATTAAACTAAATATTTAATTAGTAATTACATATAAAGAAGAAGAGGAAAAAAAGTAGCCAAATTTCAATAAAAAGAATAAATATTATGTATTAGTTATAATTTATAAACTTACATTAATTAAACTAAATATTACAAATTTAAAAACAGTAGGTAAATTTCAGTAAAAAAAATAAATATTATGTCTTAGTTATTTAGTTATAATTTATAAGCTTAGATTAATTAAAGAAAATATTTAATTTATGAGCTTACATATGAAGAAGAAGAAAAAGAGAAGCAGCACGCAGCACGCAGCACGCAGCAAGCAGGCAGCAGGAAGAAGAAGAAGAAGAAGAAGAAGAAGAACTCGCGAGGGCTCCTGCTGGTTGGAAACGAAGTCGCGAAGGGTCGTACTTCTTCAAAATGTCGAAGACGAACTCATGATCCTGGTTCGAAGCTCGAAGACGAAGTAGCGAAGGCTTCCGGCTGGTTTGAAGGCTCGCAGACGAGCTCACGTTGCTGGTTCTAGGGATCGCGAAGGCTCCTACCGGTTCGAATGTGCAAAACGAACTCACGAAGGGCTTCGAAGGGCCGAGAGGGGCTAGGGCTATGTTCGTTCGAGTCGAATGAGGGCTACGGGTCTGGCTGTGGCTATTTCTCTACTTTAAATGATTAAAAGTTCACAAGGCGCGACTCACTACGCCTTTCGCTCCAATGCGCCTCGTCTCGCCTAGCGTCGCCTCTTGCAGGTCGCCTCGCCTCACCTGGTTTGAGGCGCAAGCCTCTTCGCTTCACTGCGCCTTGCGCCTAGGCGCGTCTCAAGCGCACTTTTAACTACTATGATGACAAACTCTTATCACCTTTTCTTATCATATACCCCATGTGCTGGTAATCTAAGAGTCAAAATTGTTGACGGATCTCTTGCTCTTGTTTCCGGCAAAGGGAGTATTCGGATTTTTGACTCGATTACTTTAGAGTCTGTTCTTCATGTTCCAAAATTATCTTGTAATATTTTGTCTGTCAGCCAACTTACTAAACACTCCAATTGCTCTGCTAAATTTACTTCATCCCATTGTGTTTTTTAGGACCTGTCATTGGGGACGACGATTGGCAGTGCTAAGGAGTATGAGGGAATCTGCTACTCGGAGGAAGCCAAAATGAGTGATTAGTGTCAAAGTGTTATTTGTAATTCTGTCTCTATCCCTAGGAATAGTGAGCTAATGTTATGACATTCTCGGTTGGGTCACCCCAATTTTTAGTACATGTGTCATTTATTTCCTTCGCTATGTTCTAATAAAATGTCTCTTGAAGTTCAATGTGAAGTGTGTGAACTCGCAAAACACCGAAGAACTTCATTCCCCAAATCCAAATACAAACCCACAAAACCTTTCGTAATCATTCATAGTGATGTATGGGGACCTTCCGGATCCCTAATCGCACTCACACAAAATGGTTTGTGACATTCATTGATGATCACACTCGTACTTGTTGGGTTTACTTGTTAAAAGATAAGTCTAAAGTACGTTCGATATTTGTTAACTTTTATGCCATGGTCCAAACACATTTTTACACCAAGATTCAAATCTTGCGTATTGACAATGGCATGGAATATTTCAACCACACCTTGGGTCTCTTCCTTTAAGAAAAAGGGATAATTCATCAAAGCTCATGCGTTGACACCCCTTAACAAAACGGGGTTGCCGAACACAAAAATAGACACATTCTTGAGGTAGCACGAGCCTTAATGCTCACTACCCACATGCCTACAATGTTTTGGGGTGATGTTGTTCTAACAACCACTTACCTTATCAATAGAATGCCCAATCGTGTGTTGTCCTATGCTACACCCCTTGATACTCTTCTCGAATTCTTCCCTACCTCTTGGTTGGACTCCAATCTCCCTCTTCATTTATTTGGCTGCACTGCCTTTGTGCATGTCCATCCTCACCAGCGCACCAAGCTGGCTCCTTGGGCCACCAAGTGTGTCTTGCTTGGGTATTCTCCATTCCAAAAGGGTTACAAGTGCTATGACCTTATTTCCCGTCGTCTCTTTATCAGCCTTGATGTCACCTTTTTTTAGACAACTCCATTCTATCCCCAAGTCTTCTATTCAGGAGGAGAATGTGAGCGAATCTCAGCCTCAGAATAATTCCAATGGTTACATGTTTTTCCTAGACTTTCCTCTCACCAATCTACCATCCCCCTCCACTTCCTTGCCAGTCACAGAAGGAAACTTGAACTCAGGGGGAGAGATAGAACAACATAATAACAATGAGACACTAGTCTACTCACGAAGGTCGAAGCCAAGTGGTAATGAAAAACTCATACCCGAAGCACCAAGAGAGTCAGAACTGGTGGCAGCTCCGAGCAACCAAGAGCCCAACTAGGAACCTCCCAACAACTCAGAACAGGTAATTGAACCTACTCCTAATAAATTTGATGATATTGATCTGCCCATTGCTCTCAGAAAACAACCTCGTTCATGTACTCTTCATCCAATTGAAAAATTTTTCTCTTATAATACCTTGTCCATAGGATACCATGCTTTTACTTCTAACCTTGACAAGGTCAAAATTCCAAAGAACATTGAGGAGGCACTTGAAATTCCAGAATGGAGAGAGGCTGTAATGGAGGAGATAAGGTCACTGGAAAAGAATAGACCATGGGAGGTTATGAATTTGCCACAAGGAAAGAGACTTGTAGGTCGCAAATAGGTATTCACTATAAAATACCAAGCAGATGGGACAGTTGAAAGATATAAGGCCCGGTTGGTTGCAAAAGGATTTACTTAGACCTATGGCATCAATTACACAGAAACCTTTGCACCCATGGCAAAGTTTAACACTATCCGAGTGCTCCTATCCCTGGTAACCAATCTAGACTGACCACTTCAACAACTCGACATAAAAAATGCATTCCTAAATGGTGAGTTGGAAGAAGAAGTGTACATGACATTACCTCTGGATTCAGTAAAAGGGGCAAGGAAAACAAAGTTTGTAAACTAAGAAAGTCCTTATATGGACTCAAACAATCTCCCAGGGTATGGTTTGATAGATTTACAAAGGTGATAAAAGGGGAGGGATACTGCCAAGGACAATCTGACCATACTATGTTTTTAAAACAAAAAAATGGGAAGAAGACTATTCTGATTGTGTATGTACACGACATTATCCTCACTGGAGATGACATTGAGGAAATGGGAAGATTGAAGAAAGTTCTAGCCACAGAATTTGAAGTGAAGGATTTGGGGCAAATGCGATACTCTCTAGGGATGGAGGTAGCTAGATCAAAGAAGGGAATTAGGGTTTCACAACGAAATATACCCTTGATCTCCTCACCAAAACAAGCATGCTAGGTTGCAAACCAAGCAACACACCTATTGAAGCTAGAAAAAGAACAGAAAATGTTGGGAAGCCAGTAGATAGGGAGAAATATCAAAGATTAGTCAACAAAGTAATCTACCTGATACATACCATACCAGACATAACTTATGCAGTAAGTGTAGCAAGTCAGCATATGCAATCTCCAAAAGAAGCACACCAGGAAGCAGCCTTCAAGATCTTAAGATATCTAAAGGGATCTCCAGGGAAAGGCTTATTGTTCAAGCGAAGTGAACAAAAGGAAGTGGCAATATTCACTAATGCTAATTAGGCTGGATCTACAGAGGATAGAAGATCCACGACTGGATATTGTACCTTTCTATGAGGAAATCTGGTCACTTGGAGAAGCAAGAAACAAAATGTTGTAGCAAGGAGCAATGCAGAAGCAGAATTTAGAGCTGTTGCTCAGGGAATATGTGAAGGATTATGGCTGCAGAGCCTATTGGAGAAACTACATGCTGAGTTAGAGTTACCTATCAAATTGTACTGTGATAATAAGGTAGCTATGAATATCTCTCTCAACCCTATCCAGCATGACAGAACCAAACATGTGGAAGTTGACAGACACTTCATTAAAGAAAAGGTGGAAGAAGAAACTAAATGCATGACATATGTCCCTACTAAGGAGCATATTGTAGACACATTCACCAAGGGACTACCTCGGCAATTCTTTGAGGATTTCATTGGCAAGTTGGATATGATCAACATCTATGATCCAACTTGAGGGGGAGTGTAGAAATCCCTCCAGTTTAGGAGTCATGCGTGTGATTTTGACAATCTTATTTTAGGCATGTACAAGAAGGGGTGATGGTCAATGGGGATTTCCGTGATTCTTATATATTCCTTTATTCTAGGATTTTATTTCCCTAACTAGCTGCAGGTTACATGTTATATAGTAGGGCATATTGCACAGTTTTTGAAAGGAATATACGAAACAATATTCTTACAGTTTCTACAGTTGCGCAATGT
Organism: Malania oleifera; assembly: GCF_029873635.1. Lineage (NCBI taxonomy): Eukaryota > Viridiplantae > Streptophyta > Magnoliopsida > Santalales > Ximeniaceae > Malania > Malania oleifera. The sequence goes on from NC_080418.1 coordinate 839,104, forward strand.
TAAGCTCCTCATAAATACAATTGATCTCTGCAAGGTACTCTATAACACTCCTATCTCCCTATTGTAACTAAAAGCACTCTAGGGATAAATTGTACATATATGTAATGTTATCGGAATATAGAAGATTGACACAATAATCCCAAATCTCCTTGCATGCATCCAAATGCATGCACATCTATTCAATCTGGGGTTCCATCCAGTTCCATAAAGGGAAACAACCTAAGCATCATCTTGAATCCACACTTCTTTTCTCTTCTCATCAGAGAGCCAAGATTGGAACAAGTGGTAAGGTTTTCCTAATCCTATCAAATAGACATCAACAGCCATAGACCATTGAATTAATTCTTTCCATCCACTTTTCAGTTGTTGTCTATGACAATGATGAAGGAAACATACTTTTGGATTCATAGATTCCATCCCAACACCTCACAAACTATACCATTGTCAAACAATAGGAACAATTGGACTAACTAGAACAACCACGGACAAGGTGAACCACCAAAACTGATTACGCGTCAAAGTTGCGTAATTATGCATTAAAATTGTGCATTCAAGATTATAATTCTAATTAAATGCCCAATTATGTCTAATATTTTTAACGTCGAGCTCATTTGATAATCTTGAGATAAATATCCTATTTTTGTCGTAAATTTATGACCATTCGTGTTTTAATATTGCAGGACAATTTTTGGAAATTAAAATTGAAATTAAAAACGTATGTGAAGCCATGCACGTATTCATTTGAGGCCACGTGATCGAACCCGTGTCCGAGTGGCCGTGTGCGTGCATGAAAGGAAGCCGTGAAGAATCCATGCATGCGAATGCAAGAAAATTAAAGCCATGCAAAAAAAAAATAATAATAATAATAAAAATATATAGTGGTTGTGTGCGTGTGTGAGTGGTAGAAGATGGGCTTCATTCACGTGAAGCCGTGTGTGAAGCAGGCCCATGAGCATGAAGAGGCTTGGAGGGCTTTAACAAAAGAAGAAAAAAAAAAAAGGGAGAGGCTTAGTGGGCTGTGACCCACCCATGCAACAAGCCCACGTGAAGCATGCGTAAAGGGCATGTGCTGGTCTTCAATGAAAAGAGGGGCAGCTTTAGGGTTGTTGGCAGGGGGGTTTTAAAAGCTTTTTTTTGGGGTCCCTCTTAGCCCTCTGTCTCGTCTCTCTGCCCCCTCTCTGTCTCAGTCCTCTCATCTCCCTCGGTTCTCAGCTCTCTCAGATTCCCTCCTGCTGCTGCTGCTGCAACCCAAGCATCTCTCTTCTCATCTCCCTCAGCTCTCCAGCCCTCGGTTCTCTCTGTGCGTTGCTGCCGTGTGCTGCCGCTGTGCTGCTGCAACCCGAGAGCTGCTCTTTTCTTCTCCCACACTAGAAGACCAAACGGCCTGCCTCCCTTCTTCTTCTTCTTCTTCTCTCTCTCTCTCTCTCTCCCCCCCCCCCCCCTCTGTTATTCTTTAATACTCGTTCAAGTTATTATTAATGATAATTTCAGTTTTGTTTATTTGAAGTATTTCTTTGGAATTTAAATAGTTATTGGGTTGTATTTATTTTTAATTCCAGTTTATTCAAAATTTTAGTTATTATTTGTTTTAATTTGTTATTTTCCATTGAAGTTGTTAAGGTACTAAGTTTATTTGTTTTGATTGGGTTATATTTATTTGTCTTTTTTTTTTTTTTAATTCAAAGTCATTGAAATTTCAATTTGGTTGAGTTATTTTGAATTATTGAGTTTAGATTGTCTTTTTTTTTAAGTCTCCCTTTGAATCTTAAATATTTGTTTGGGTTATTATTTATTATAAAAGAATCAATTTGTTTCTCTTATTTGGAGTCTTTATTAGAATTTAAATCGTTCTTAGGTGTTTTTATTATTAAAGTTGGTGGTTCTATCTTGTTAGGATTTAATCTTGTTTGGGCTTGTGTTTAAAGTTGGAATTTTTATTCAGCTGGATGACTGCAGGGTTTACTTACTTCATTATTCTGGTTCATTTAGTTATCTTCTTGCATGTTTAATTTTTAGCTAGGGTTTACGTTTCATTGCAAAAATCTCAAAAATTCCAGGAAACCGAATCTAAACTGTGTTCAGTAAAATTTTCTTTCCTTATTTTCTTTTGAATTTACACAAAGTTTAGAATTAAACTGCATTCTCTGAGGAGATGATCTGGCCCTTGGGCTAATTATTACACGACTAAACTCCTATACTTGGGATAGCTTCCGAGTTACTCATTTTCAGAGTGAGTCAAGTTTTTGACGCCATTGTTGGGGAGTGCCAGATTTAATTTCAAAATTTGTGTTTTTCCAATTATTTTTTATTTTTAATTAAAAAAAAAGAACAAAAAATTAATAAAAACAAAAAAAATTAAAAATTAAAAATTTTGATCATACTCGTTTGCTGCTGTGTTGATGAATTTTTACAATTTGCATTGATGTTTGATGCCTTGGGTCAGAGATCTTTCGAATAGACTATCTAAAATTTCACGTAGCACCAGTAGTGACACAGAGAGCACAAAATTTGATTGTTCTTCTGTTACTTTTACTAGTGATTCTGAAATTGATTTGAGTGATCTTTTTGAAGAAATTTTTGAGTTATGACTGTACCTACACCACGTACACTTTAGAATTTTCTGCAACCTACACGCACTTCTACACCTTCTCGCATTGTTTTACCACAAGATGCACCGAACTTCACAATTAAGCATGGTATGTTGTCTGTGCTACCCTAGCTTCACAGGGAGGATTCTGAGAGTCCATATTAGCATTTAAAAGATTTTGAGTTGGTCTGTACCACTTTCATTAATAGGGCTGGAATTGATGAGTATGTCAAACTTCGCTTATTCCCTTTTTCTTTGAAAGATAAGACAAAAATCTGGTTTAACTCTTTGAGACCTAACTCTATTACTAGTTGGGTTGAAATGCAACGTGACTTCTTACACAAATTCTTTCCTTTTCAGAGACCCCAGTACCTGCAAAAGATAAGTCAATTCATGCAGAAAGATGATGAGACTTTCCAAGCTTATTGGGAGAAGTTCAACGATCTAATGAATATATGTCCACATCACGGATTCGAATCTTGGAGGTTAGTCAATTATTTCTATACTACTCTTACCCCTTAATGTAAACAATTTGTCCAGACTATGTGCAACGGGGAGTTCTTCAGCAAGGAATCAGATGAGGCTCTATCATTTTTTGATTACTTAGTTGAAAGTGCCCAACAATGGAACTCACGATATGATCGGGCACCAATGCACAACCTCTCAGAGCAATTGGTGGTAAAGGTAAATAGGAGGTCAAAGGGGAGACTAATCTACAGGCTTTTATTACTGCTTTGTCTAAGAAACTAGAGGTTATGAAATTAGAGAAAGTGAAAGCTGTGAAATCAGTGGAGGTAAGTTCTATTTGTGAGAACCCTAACCATAAGATTTAGGATTGTGCGTTTCTACCAGTATGGCAGGAGAGTAGATCTGATCAAATGCAATCAGCAAATTGGGTCAACAAATCTCAAAATCAATCATTCTCGAACACCTATAATCCGGGATGGAGGAATCACCCGAACTTCTCATGGAGGAATGATCAGTCTAGTCCATCTTCCTCACAGTTTCAGTAACTTTCTCAGTCCTACGCATCACCTCCACAGCTGCTATATCATCCAGTTGCAGCTTCTCAACAGCAGCATCAGCCGCAACAAATCTCTCAAAGCTACGCACCTCTACGATTTTAACCTAATTTAGCTCCTATTCCATCAAAGAAAGCTTCTGATGATGGTGTGGCACAAATAGCGAACACTTTTCAACAATTTATGCAGAATAACACTCAGACCATAAATGAGCTACAATGTACTATTAATAAGATGAGTATACAGTTGAATGATTTAGAAAAAGGAAAATTTCCAGCACAGCCTCAGCCTAATCTCCAAGTAAATCGACAACAATAGTAACCAGTGCATAATGTTTCAGGGGATTCTTTTGAGTCAACAAAGGCTGTCATTACCTTGAGGAGCGGAAAAGAAGTTTCCCGTCCTAAAATACCCATTGATCAACAAACAGTTGCTCCAACACCTTAAGTTGCTTCTGAGACGGATGAAATAAAAGAAAAATCAGATGAAGCAAGCTCAGATTCAAAGAATTCGGGTAATAAGGTGGATAAGACTATTAAGGAGTATCAACCTGTGGTACCTTATCCTCAGAGATTGACATCTAGTCAGAAGAATAAGTATCACACTGAGATTCATGAAATCTTTAAGCAAGTGAAGATCAATATCCCACTTTTGGATGCCATACAGTAAGTTCCTACATATGCAAAATTTCTGAAGGACCTATGCACAGTGAAGAGAAAACTGAATGTAAAGAAGAAGGCTTTCTTAACTGAGCAAGTTAGCGCGTTGATATTGAGTCAGACTCCTTAGAAACTCAGAAATCCTGGTTTTCCCACTATTTCTATCATGATTGGTGAATCTCGTATCGGGAGAGCTTTACTCGATTTAGGGAGTAGTGTGAACTTGCTCTCATTTTTGATATATGAGCAGTTGGGTTTAAGTGAGCTAAAGTAGACATCCATGATGCTATAGTTGGCAGATAGATCAATAAAAGTTCCACGAGGCGTTATTGAAGATGTGTTGGTTCAAGTTGACAAATTTTACTACCCAGTGGACTTTGTAGTCTTGGACATGTAGCAGCCTACCTCCACCATATTCCAGGCACTTGTTATTCTTGGGCGACCATTCGTTGCTACTTCTAATGCCTTGATTAATTGTCGAAGCGGAGTACTTAAACTCACGTTCGGAAATATGACATTGGAGATGAATGTGTTCAATGCTCACAAGATGTCAAGTGGGTGTGATGATGCAGAAGCACATGTAGTTGATGTAATAGAGGATTTGGATATTTTGGAGCTGATGTCAGTACTTGATGTTGATGGTGCAATTGAAAATGATTCTTCTGAACAGCTTGGGGTATTTGATGAAAAAACTCCCTTGATTAGAGAATTGCCAAAATCAGAGGGGCAGTTTACAGAGATAGATGGTTCCCCTCACTTGTTGGATGTGAGTTACACGAGTAGTTAGTGTAAGCCAACTTTTGAAGCAACTGAACTGCCGGAAGTCATGAAGTCATCAAAAGAAGAAGTTCCAACACTTGAGCTGAAGCCATTACCTGAAGAGTTGAAGTATGTTTTCCTAGGTCCAGCAGAGGGCACATTCCTGGTGGTAATCTCTTCTCACCTTACTCTTAAACAAGAAACTGAGTAATTACAAGCACTAAGGAAGCATCGAGGAGCGATAGGATGGATCATTGGAGACATCAACGGTATCGACCCTTTAATTTGTACTCACAACATCTTCCTGGAAGGAGGCGCTAGACTAGTTCGTGATGCGCAGCGAAGACTGAATCCAACTATGAAGGAGGTGGTAAAGAAAGAAGTACTGAAATTATTAGCTGCCGACATCATCAATCCAATCTCCGACAGCAAATGGGTAAGCCCGACACAGGTAGTTCCAAAAAAATCTGGTTTGACTATCATTAAAAATGCTAATGGAGAGTTGATCCCATTTATGAAAGTAACGGGTTGTTGAATGTGCATTGATTATCATAAATTGAATTCGGTTAGTCGAAAAGATCACTTCCTGTTACCCTTCCTAGATCAAATACTCGAAAAAGTAGCTAGTAATGTCATTTACTATTTCTTGGATGAATTTTCTGGTTATTATCAAATTGTTGTAGCACCTGAGGATCAAGAGAAGCCTACCTTCACTTGTCCCTTCGGTACTTTCGCCTTTCGCAGAATGTCATTTGATTATACAATGCACTTGCTACTTTCCAGCAATGCATGATGAGCGTTTTCTCTTATATGTTAGATGATATGTGTGAAATTTTGATGGATGACTTTTCTATGTTTGGTAAGTCTTTTGATTTGTTTGAAAATTTTGACTGATATTCTGAAAAGATGGGAAGAAAAGAATTTGCTTTTGAATTAGGAAAAATGTCAATTTATGGTAAGTAGTGGTTTAGTACTTGATCATTTGGTTTCTAAGTGTGGTATAGAGGTTGACAGGATCAAGGTAGAGTTGATTTCCCAGTTACCTATCTCTAAGACAGTTAGGGATATCTGTTCTTTCCTTGGTCATGCTAGCTTCTATAGGCGTTTCATTCGGGGCTTTAGTAGTATTTCTAAACCACTGTGTACTTTATTGCAAAATGAGACTGAATTTTTGTGGACTGATGAATGTCGACAGGCTTTTGAAACACTGAAGAAACATTTGACTATTGCACCCATTATGCAACCTCCTCGGTGGGACTTGCCATTTGAAATCATGACTGATGTTAGTCATTTCGCTCTTGGTTCCGTTCTAGGTCAAAGAGTTGATAACAAGCCGTCTGTCATCTATTAAGTGAGTCGCACTTTGAATGATGCTCAAAAAAATTATACCACCATTGAGAAGGAATTGTTGACCATTGTGCTTGCTTTAGAAAAATTCCGTTCTTATGTCATTTGATCACCTGTCATTATTTTTACTGATCAATCTGCTTTGAAATATTTGTTGGCAAAGAAGGATGCTAAACCTAGGTTGATCAGATGGATTCTACTTCTGCAAGAATTTGACATCACCATTCAAGATAAAAAGAGAGTAGAAAATATTGTAGCTGACCATCTCTCTCGTTTGCAACTACCTGATGTGTTTGTATCTCTTTCTCCCTTAATGATGATATTCCTGATGAGCGTCTTTTTGCAGTGTCATGTGCTCCGTGGTTTGCTGATATTGTGAACTATCTTGTCACCGACTGAAAGGCAGAACATTGGTAAACTCAAGATAAGCGTAAGTTCCTTGTAGAGGTACGACATTATTATTTTGACAGCCCATATCTGCTTAAATACTGCTCTGATCAGTTGGTTCATAGATGTGTGCCTGATGATGAATTAACTTCTGTGATGCATTTTTGTCATTGTGGTGCGTATGGAGGCCACTTTGCTGCAAAGAAAACTGTTTCAAAAATTTTGTAAAGTGGACTCTATTGGCCTACTATGTTCAAAAATGTTTAGAATTTTTATAAAACTTGTGAGGCCTGTCAAAAACTAGGGAAATTCACAACCAAGAATGAAATGCCTATGTCTCCCATTTTGACTCTTGAAATCTTTGACTGTTGGGGAATTGACTTTATGGGACCTTTCCCAAACTCTTTTGGGAATTCTTATATTCTAATTGCTGTGGATCACATTTCAAAATGGGTGGAAGCTATACCTTGTAGGACAAATGACCACAGGGTTGTCATCCGGTTTCTCAAGGAGTTATTTGCACATTTTAGCATGCCCAAAGCGATCATTAGTGATGGCGGGTTGAACTTTTGTAACAAAATATTTGAAAAACTAATGCAAAAATATGGAGTTACCCATAAGGTCTCTGCTTCATACCACTCTCAAACTAACGGTCAAGTCGAGCTAGCCAATAGAGAGATCAAGATCATACTTAAGAAAACAGTTCGTCCTAATCGAAAAGACTGGTCTAAAAAATTGGTTGATGCACTCTGGGCTTACCGAACTGCTTTCAAGACAAACTCAGGAATGTCTCCCTACAGGTTAGTTTACGATAAAGCATGTCATTTACCTGTTGAGATTCAACATCGTGCATGATGGGCTATTAAACAAATTAACTTTTCACTTGATGATGCCAAAGGTTTGAGAAAGTTGCAGATATGTGAGCTTGAAGAATCCAGTGGGGAAGCTTATGATAATGCTCGCTTAGCGAAGGAACGAATGAAGCTGCTGCATGACAGGAAAATCAAGGATAAACACCTTTTCCCGAATCAGCAAGTTCTTCTCTACGACTCCATATTACATCTGTTCCCTAGGAAGTTGAAGTCCCGATGGGGTGGCCTGTACATCGTTAAACACGTTCATCCTCACAGCGCAGTAAACATTGTGGATCCAAAGAATGGTAACAGCTTCCCGGTCAATGGACAACAGCTCAAGCCTTTCATGACTCCTTTTGATCCAAATGAAGAGGTCTTGCTTCTACAAGACCCTAGGGAAGTTTTCTGACTTCTCTCTCCTATTACTTTTCTTTTTACTTTTACTTTATTTGTTTCTTTATTTGCATTTTTCTTTTCTTTTTCTGTTGCATTAGTTGGTAGTGATTTTCTGAGTGTTTTTAGCTTGTTTCCCCCGTGCACAGTTTTTTTATTTCCCCTATGCTTTCACATTGAGGACAATGTTCCACTTTAGTTTCGGGGGGGGGGGGGGGTGAAAATTTGCATGTGACACTGTGCGCTTCTACTTGCTCAGTTTTTATTAGTAAAAAAAAAAGTCATGATTAACACTGACTCATACCTTTCACATACTTGCATCTAACCTAAGAGTTACACACTCGATTTATGTGTAGTTTCTCTTTATATGACTTTATAACTCCATGAAGGTTGACTGGTAGTTCATTCTTGTTAATCTGAATATATAAACTCTTGTATTTACATGGTATCTCATGAGGCTGAATATCCACATTCAAGTGATTCGTAGCACTTAGGGTTCCTTCTGAACACTGAGAGAACACCCGTGGCGACTATGACACCTTGTGAGGTATTCTTGAGCTATTTATTGTTCTTTTGAGTGTTAACATCAAATCAGAGTTCATGAAACTCAGTTCTCTTTTCTTCTGGACAATTCTTTGTACACTAGTCTCTGTTTTTTACTTGCTAGCCTAGAGGTGACATCTAGTGCGGAGAAAGAAATCTAGGTCTTGTAGTCTACTCAAGATGTGAAGGTTGATCCACCCCTAGAGATAGACGTAGTTCATAGACTACTGTTTGAGCTCAATTCACATGGGTGTTATGAAAACAATAAAATAAGTGTAATGATTGTCTTAATTGATCATGACAAGAAAGAAATTGAAAAATGAGCAGAAGAAAAAGGAAAAAAAAAAAGAAATAGAAATGCTCGAGAATGGGGTGAAAGATTAATACTTGCTTCACACAACTACAACAAAAAGTCAGGGACATGACACATATTCTCCACATATGAAGACTCTTCAATTGCCTAATGCTTTAGATGTATTCACACCTGGTTTGTGAATAAGTTGATCAAGGGTGGTCTTAGTTGAATATGGCGAGTAGGTGAGAAGATGTTAGAGTGAAGGACCCAACACCTCACAAATAGGCTAGATCCTTTTCAAACTAGTCCACACGGCCTAGCATCCTAACACCAGAAGACCACACAGCCTGCCTCCCTTCTTCTCTCTCTCTCTCTCTCTCTCTCTCATTATTCTTTAATACTTGTTCAAGTTATTATTAATGATAATTTCAGTTTTTTTTATTTAAAGTATTTCTTTGGAATTTAAATTGTTATTGGGTTGTATTTATTTTTAATTCCAATTTATTCAAAATCTTAGTTATTATTTGTTTTAGTTTTTATTTTCCATTGAAGTTGTTAAGGTGCTAAGTTTATTTGTTTTGATTGGGTTATATTTATTTGTCTTTTTTATTTTATTTTATTCAAAGTCATTGTTGGAATTTCAATTTGATTGAGTTATTTTGAATTATTGAGTTTAGATTGTCTTTTTTTAAAAGTCTCCTTTTGAATCTTAAATATTCGTTTGGGTTATTATTTATTATAAAAAAAATCAGTTTGTTCCTCTTATTTGGAGTCTTTATTAGAATTTAAATCGTTCTTAGGTGCTTTTATTATTAAAGTTGGTGGTTCTATCTTATTAGGATTTAATCTTGTTTAGGCTTGTGTTTAAAGTTGGAATTTTTTTTCAGTTGGATGATTGCAGGGTTTACTTACTTCGTTATTCTGGTATTAAATCTGGCGTTCATTTAGTTATCTTCTTGCATGTTTAATTTTTAGTTTGGGTTTAAGTTTCATTGCAAAAATCTCAAAAATTCCAAGAAACCGAATCTGAACTGTGTTCAGTAAAATTTTCTGTTCTTGTTTTCTTTTGAGTTTACACAAAGTTTGGAATTAAACTGCATTCCCTGAGGAGACGATCTGGCCCTTGGGCTAATTATTACACAACTGAACTCCTATACTTGGGATAGCTTCCAAGCTGCTCATTTTCAGAGTGAGTCAGAAACAATAGTGGACATGCCACCGAAAAAACTAAATAACACTGCCGCAACCCTACAAAATCAACATATGAACACTGCCACAGCTCCAAGACACTCACTAATGGCCTTTATTGATACTGAACAACAACTAATGGATTGCCACGAGTGCGTGGTGAAAAAATTTGGATCTTTGAACAGCTTGATATTATAGTCTATGGAATAAATCAAGATATGCTGGAGTAAATTGCCAAAAACTGGCCAAAAAGGTGTCTCATGTGCCAGCATTTGGCATCAGGACTGCCAGAAATCAGCCAGCATGTGGGGTGGTTTCCAGCAATGGGATTTCACCGAGTTACATATCGGAGGTATCTGCTGCTAACTACGTGGTTCTTTTTTGTGCAATATGGAAGGGTTTTAATGGTTTTGAGAAGGGCAGCAAGTCAGAGATGGCCAGGGTTTACACATATTGCAGCTGACCCTGCTAATACAAGCTCATTTGCATAAGATGAATAGGTCTACAGTTAAACTTTGGTGGTGGTGGTGGTAGGGTTTAGGTTGGATCTTGCTTTGATACCACATTAAAATTTTAGGTAAAATGGAAGACCTAACAAGATGATAGGTCTCTCACTCTATTTATAACATATATCAAGTACATTCAAATGACCATAATACCATTACTAATTCTCACTTATTAACATAATACTACAACACTAATAATGCTAAACAATAACAACAAACCAAGCCTTCAGTCTCACTAGGTGGGGTTGACTACATAAATCCTTTCCCGCCAATTTATGTGATCACGGACAATTTTCTTCGACAAATTCAGGGCTGTTAAATTCTTACTATCCCATTCCAAGTTATTTTAGGTCTACCCCTACCCCTTCTACTATCTTTCACAATAACTCACTCTTCCTCACTGGCACACTATTTGGCCTACATTACATGTACCTAAACCATCTGAGTCGTCCTCCTTTATCTTATCTTCTATGGGAGCTACGCCTAACTTTCCGAGAATATCTTCATTCCTTAATTTATCTTTTAATGTTATACTACTCATCCATCTTAGCATCTCATCTCGACACTTTTACTTTTTGGATCTATTGTTTCATAGTCGCCATATAGCATGCTGATCTTAAAGCCATCCTTCAGAACTTACCTTTTTAATTCTAAGGGTATTCTACAATATCACATAGCATACTCAAAACATTTCTCCATTTTATCCAACCTACTTTAGCTCTATGCATTACATTTTTCAATTTCTCCTTCAACTTGATTAATAGATCCAAAGTATCAAAATCTACTAGTGCTATTAATTTCTTCATCAAGTTTAACCTTGTCTCCAATATTCCCCTACTATGATTGAAATTACATTTCATATATTCTGTCTTACTTCTAGTTATCCTGAAGCCTCTAGATCTTAAATTTCTATCCATAATTCTACCTTAAATTCTACTCCACCATTAGTTTCATCAATCAATATAGTATCTACAAACAATATACACCATGGAACCTTATTTTGGATACTCCTAATAAGTTCATCCCCCACTAAAGCGAAAAAGATAAGGGCTTAAAGCATATAATTGATGCACACCTATTGTGATTGAAAATTCCCTAGTTTCCCCATCAGTAGTCCTAGTGCTAGTAATTACTCCATCATACTTATCCTTAATGACAATAGAATACCTATTAAATATATATATATATTCCCTAAAACCCACCATAGGACTTCCTTGAGTACCCTATCATACACTTTCTTTAAGTCAATAAATACCATATGCATCCCTCTTCTTTTTCCTAAACTTTTTCACCAATCTTCTTAAAAGATATATAGCTTATGTAGTAGATCTCCAAGGCATAAAACCAAATGGATTTTTTAACACCTTCGTTTCTAACCTTAATCTTTGTTCAAGTACCCTTTCCCACAATTTCATTGCATGACCCATAAGTTTAATTCCACGATTGTTATTACAATTTTGAATATCTCCTCTATTTTTGTATATAGGCATTTAAGTGTTTTTCCTCCATTTTTCTAGCATTTTCTTAGTTTTATAATTGTGTTAAATAAACTAGTAAACCATATAATTTTGTTATCACCTAGGGGTTTCCAAACTTCAATTAGAATGTTATCAGGTCCAATAGCTTTTCCATTTTGCATCTTTTTTAATGCAAACTTAACTTCATAACTGTATTTTGCTAATAAATCTCATTTTTTTAGCCTTTTTCTCATTTGTCAATTCTATGTTTAAGCTTTCTACTTGGTTTTCATTAAATAGCTTAGTAAAGTAACTTCACCATCTTTCTTTTATGTCTTCTTCCTTAACCAAGATAGTATCATCCTCACTTTTTATACATTTTACATTACCTAAGTCTTTGCTCTTTCTTTTTCTAGCTCTAGTAAGTTTAAATATGTCTCTTTCCCCTTCTTTTGAATCTAAGTTAGCATATAAATTATTAAAGGACCTACATTAAGCTTCAATAACGACCTTTTTTTGCATCTTTCCTCACCTCTTTATACTTTTCAAAGTTTAATATTTCTATATTTTGTCATGCTTTATACCAAATTCTTTCTGTATTTATAGCTTTTTGGACATCTTGATCCAACCACCAACTTTCTTTGCTATGAAGAATCTTCTTCTTGATTCACTTAAAATCTCTTTTGCTATCTTTTTAATAGAGCTACCTATCCTAAATCTCTTTTTCTATTTTTTAATAATGCTAAATGACTAAAATAACCATTAACAATTATATTATTTCTTAAACTTTTAGTTTGATGTTTATTCAAACAAAAGATGTACACACACACAAACAGCTAAAACACATTATAAATACTGAATTTTAAGAAATATTTAATTCAATCACCATAAGACATGAAATGTTAAATAAAAAATTTTTTAAGTTTTAAAAAATACATATTTAGTAGGAGTTCCATATTATAATTGCTTTAGTTTTACCACGTATGACATCATGCTAATGTCATACTGACATGAACAAACATGGAGGCACTATCTAGATAAAACTGGTCGCAGAATTTCAGAAAAATTTAGAAAATAAACAAATAATTTTTCCCTCTAGAATTTTTTTTTCCCTGGCAATGCTCAAGATGAGAGTCACACTTACAGGAGTCCCCTTTACGACAGTAGATACATGAGCAGGCACAGTTCCTTCAATTTCTGGAACTGGGGCAAGTCGTGAAAGGCCAAAATCAGCAACTTTTGCAGTAAATTTTGAGTCCAATAATATATTGCTGGCCTTAATATCTCTGTGAAATATTGGAGGGTCTGCTTCAGTATGCAGGTAGAGGATACCCTTGGAGGAAGCCAGTGCAATTCTCAATCTCATTGTAAAACTTAGAGGCTCTTTAGACTTGGCTGGGACATCATACATTTGAACCACAAATTAGAGCTAAATAGATCAAACTAATAAATTAAACAAGTGTCATATCTTTCCTCAATAAAAAAGGAATCATATAAAAACTTGCATTAAGAATTTAAGATGCAGTGACGCATTGTAAAAGTCACCACAGAATGATACACAAAAGAAGGCTAATACATAAATCATTTAAAATAAATCAACTCAATATGAAGAATCAGATAAGTACCAGAAAGGTTATCCCTCAAAGTGCCATTTGACATGAACTCATAAATTAACATCTGCATGTACAAAAATAACGAACATGATGATATTAATTTCCCTGGTCCATAATGTCAATCCCTAATAAAAATAAAGAAATAGAGTTGTGACTTTGCCTAGAACTCCACTACATCTTGAAGCAAATTATTAGCCACAAAGAGCACAAACAAGAAACTATATTCACTTGAATTTATAACAATAACAACAACAAACCAAGCCTTAAGTCCCACAAGGTGGGGTCGACTAAGTGAATCCTTTTTTGCCAATTTACGCGACCTTGGACAATTTCATTCGACAAATTTAGGGCTACGAAATCCTTACTATCTTATTCCAAGTTATTTTAGGTCTACCGCTACCCTTCTACTTCCCATCACAGTAATTAACTCACTCTTCCTAGCAGGTGCACTATGTGGGCTACGTTGAAAGTGCCTAAACCATCTAAGTGGTCCCTCCCTTATCTTATCTTCTACAAGAGCTACGCCTAACTTACCGCAAATATGTTCATTTCTTAATTTATCTTTTAACATTATACCACTCATCCATCAAAGAATTCTCATCTCGACAACTTTTACTTTTTGGATATGTTGTTCCTTAGTCGCCCAACATTCTAGCATAGTTGGTCTTACATCCATCCTATAAAACTTTCCTATTAATTTTAAAGGCATTCTACGATCACAAAGGATACTTGAAGAACTTCTGCATTTTACCCAACCTACTTTAACTATATGCATAACACCCTCTTCATTTCTCTCTCATCTTGCATAACAGATCCAAGTTATCGAAATCTACTAGTGCTATTGATTTCTTCATCATCAAGTTTGACTTTATCTCCAATATTTGTTCCTACTATTACTAAAATTACATTTCATATATTATGTCTTATTTCTACTTATCCTAGACACTATTATCTGCAAACAACATACACTAGGGAACCTCAATTTGGATATCCTCAGTCAATTAATCCATGACTAAAGCAAAATGATAAGAGCTCAAAGAAGATCCTTGATGTACACCTACTGTGATTGAAAATTCTCTAGTCTCTCTACTTACAGTCCTAGCACTAGTCATTACTCCATCGTATATATCCTTAATGACATCAATATACCTACTACATACACTTTTTTTTTTTGCCCCCTAAAACCCACCATAGAACTTCCCCAAGTACCCTATCATATGCTTTCTCTAAGTCAATAAATACCACATGCAAGTCCCTCTTCTTTTCCCTAAACTTTTCCCTTAATCATCTCAAAAGATATATAGTCTTTGTAGTATATCTCCTAGACATAAAACCAAATTGATATTCTGAGACCTTCGTTTCTAAACTTAATTTTGTTCAACTACCCTTTCCCCCTTCCCACAATTTCATTGTATGACGCAAAAGTTTAATTCCACGATAGTTATCATAATTTTGAATATCTCCTTTATTTTTGTATATATGCATTGAAGTGTCCTCCATTCATCTAGCATTTTCTTAATTTTTACAATTATGTTAAATAAATTAGTTAATCATATAATTCCGTTATCACCTAAGCATTTCCAAACTTCAATTGGGATATTTTCCAGTCCAAAAGCGTTTCCATTGTTTCATCTTTTTTAGTGCAGACTTAACCTCGTTAACTCCAATCTTGCGAGTATATCTCATATTTTTAGTCTTTTCCTCATTTGTCATATCTAAGTTTAAGTCTTCCACTTGTTTTCATTAAATAGCTTACTAAAGTAACTTTGTCATCTTTCTTTCATGTCTTCTTCCTTAACCAAGACAATATCATCCTTACTTATTATACATTTTACATTATCCAAGTCCTTCCTCTTTCTTTATCTAACTTCAACAAGTTTAAATATATCATTTTCCCCTTATTTTGTATCTAATCTAACATACAAATTATTAAATGATCTGTGTGTTGCTTCACTAACGACCTTTTATTGCATCTTTTATTGCCTCTTTATACTTTTCAAGTTATCCATGTTTGTACATTTTTGCCATGTTTTTACCAAATTCATTTTGTTTTTACGGCTTTTTGGACGTCTTGATCTCACCGCCAACTTTCTTAGCTATTCAAGAATCTTCCTCTTGATTCACCTAAGATCTCTTTAGCAATATTTTTTTAATAGAGATAGCTATCCTACTTCAAAGAGTGTTCATGTCTGCACTATCCTCTACAATCCAATCACCATCTTTGATAATTTTATTTTTAAATTTTATTATATTTTCTCCCTTTAGATTCCACCACTTAGTTCTCTTACAATGGTTTATTTTATCCTTTCTCTTCCACTTTTTAACATTGGTAATTATTCACTAAAATTCACCTTGAGAGGAAAGAAATATGAATAAAAAATTGCTGCTATCCTAAAATTTAAGTAGTTCTATACTTATAATAACTAGTTTACGAGTGCTTGTACATCATCAAGAAAGAAACTTTGAAGCAACTCCAATATATCTATTATCTATTGAACCTCACATTCCTTATTTTTATGTCATATATAAGCAGCAACACAAATAAACACACACTCATCCAAGCCATAAATATTTCTCCAAGTCCTTTAGATTTGTTGTACCAGTTCCTTTGATTGTCAAATTGGTTCTCATAGATCTAAAATGTTCCAATTGATTATTAACCATGCCACGGATGGTTCTGATGATCTCATAAAACCTCCTTAAGAAAATTAAGTGAATTTTAATATCCAAACAGATGTAGATAAATAAATAGACATCATACATACATATATATATATGTAGAGAGAGAGAGAGAGAGAGAGAGAGAGAGAGAGAGAGAGAGCACCTGTTCACCTTCTTCATCACAATATCCAATCAATGACACTAGATTCCGATGATGTAACCTAGATAGTAATTCTATTTCTGTGAAGAATTCCTTTTCACCTTGTAATGATCCTTCTTGTGCCCGTTTTATGGCAACGACCGTTCCATCAGCTAGAATGCCTTTATAGACCTTTCCATACCCTCCTTGACCAATTTGATTGTTAAAATTGTTTGTTGCCAGCGCCATTTCTCCATATGTGAACTCTCTCACACCATCAATTTTTATCGAGAGCTTAGACACTGCAAAAGGAATAAAGGTGGATGAATAGAATAAAGAAGCCATCTGTACCTACGGATTTTTTAACTTCTCATGTCTACACAATAAATTTAAACAAGATCCATATTGGGCTTTGACTTATGATTAATGTGTCAACTTTAATCTACAAAGAATTGGCGGAGGCTTCTCAGTCCCATGTGGAATTACTTATACTGAACTTTGGCATATACATCAACTATTAGGATTTGATCCTAACCTGCCGCAAAATGATAAGCTAACTAGCTTATTGTAACCTTAAATCAGTAAAACCTACCCTATGCTGCATCCATTCCATGTAGGAAAATATGAGCCTTGATTAAATTCAAAATGAAGCTGATGCAGCAGTAGCTGGTGAAGGTATAAGGCCACCCTTAGTAATTAAAATTTTCACAAAAGGATATATTCTAGTTGAGAGGAAGGAAAACAAGAGGTGACAGTTGATGAATGTCTGCAATCTTTATGTAATTTTCTGTTTATATCAAGTGTTCTTTATATGGGTGCCAGGCACATTTCTGTAACTTCTGAATTTTGGGGTTTATTTTGGTCAAAATAGCTTCTAGGGTCATTTTAGTAATATTCAGAGGTGCTTTCGTGATGGGAACTATTTTTTATGGGTCTTGAGAAGGTATGTGGTTTTCAGAAGGGGTTCTGTAAAATGGGAGTTGGCTTCTCTTCAAAGCTTCATGGTTGGTATAACTAGGAGCTTCAGCCACTTCTCTAGGAAGTTTTGCTTTCTCCTTTGAAAAAATTTCTCAGCAGAGCACAGTAGCTCCTACTAGCGTTGTCAAGATTTGGAGGCTAGGGTTTTGAGTATTTGACCTTGTGGTACTTATCAGTCCCTCCACTACTGCAAAAGGTGTAAGAGGCTAGCAGAAAGACACTGTTACAGCTCTATTTCTAGCCTCAGAAAGTGCCAAAAATAGAGGTTGATTTAGCCTCAAACCCAGTGTGGATTTGACGTTTTTGCACCTTTAACCTAAAATCTTGATATTTCTTGATTGTTTTCTCAATTCTCATTGAAGTGTCTATTAGATTACAATTTCACATAAAAGCTAAAGCTGTTAGGCTGTGGACCAACCATGTATATCAGCCTTAACACTCCCTCACACATGCAGCCCAGTTGCATGCAGAGGGATAAATGGACGATAAGTAACACACCTTTTACAAGGACTAAGATAATTTTTAACAACCAAACAGTAAATTCTGGCGATAAGACTAGACCCCGGACCTAGAGACAATCACGGCTCTCATACCATGTTAGACTACCACTTTACCTAAAAACTTAAGCTGTTTGGTTGTGGAACAACAATGTATATCAAGCCTTAACGATATCATCTTGTTCTGGGTAATTGCCTTATTTGCTGGGTTGAAATTCACACAGTAATATTTTTTTATTGTTAAACTTGATATACAAGCCTGGAAATTGCCTTATTTGCTGGATTGAAATTCACAGAGTAATATTTTTTATTGTTAAACTTGATATACATTGCTGGCCCACAACCTAACAGCTTAATCTTTTAGATGAAGTGGTAATCTGAGATGGTATCAGAGCCAGTTGCTAGGAGACCTTGGGTTCTAGTCTTTTCGCCCGCATTTATTGTGTAGAGTTTAAAAACTATTGTACTCCCAGTAAAGTGTGTTATTTATCATTTGTTTATCCCTCCACGTGCTATAGGGCTGCATATGCAGGGGAATGTAAAAGGCTGATGTACACTGTTGGCCCACAACCAAACAGCTGCAATCTAACATCTAACATTTTGAGGATTCAGTAGTTAATTAAGGTCGTTAATATCATTCTTTATTTATGAAATTTTCTCCTATTGCTACACCTATTTGCATCACATCTATAGGAAGGTAGTTCTACCATTCTACTTGATGTAGGGAATCATCTTCTTTATTACCCCACGTACACTTTTAGGAGCCATCGTTATTACCATAATCACACTTTTCAACATGTTATACTTTTCAGCTGTCCAAGATTCTAATTCAAATGACATAGCTTGCCTTTGAACTTCTGTTTTATCTTTTGCAAGCACTACACCTATTGACTATGGATGTGCTAATTTACTATTTTAACATTTAGAGCTACATTGTTCATCCTTAATAAGACTCATTTTAAATTATATATATATTGTATATGTTACAGATGTCTTTTCCAATTGGCTAACATTATAATTTATATTAAAAAACTAGTAATATGGCCACTCCTATAAAAATTTCCTTCAATTTTGTACTTCATGATCATATAGCATGAGACGCAGTCTACTTCAACCAACCTACTTTTACTCTATGCAGGCACAATATCTTCTATTGCTTCTCTAGATTGGTCCAAGATAACGAAATTTACTAATTTAGAAGATGCCTATCATAATGCGTTGCAGTTTTATTTTTGCTTTTCTTTTGATAGAAAAGGAACTCTATTAAAATGCAGAAGAAAAGAAAAAATACACAAAAAAAAAAGTCCTCTTACAAAAAGAGAATAGGAAATAAAACTACATTTCAATAAATCTGATGATATCTTGAAAACAGCACCCTTTGAAACTACATAAAGTTTTGCAGCTAAGAAAGATCTGATAGGACTTCCATGTAGAGGAAAATCACTTCCTAGGCTAGAGTGGTCAATCAGCCTATGTTTGTGCCCTTTAATAGGATAGGAGGGGTTTCATAGACTTAGCTCATTCCCATTGCATCTAGGAACTCTTACTACCGCACTCCTACATTAGGAAAAGTGCCAACCAGCATCCTTCCATGCCAAGAGATAAGAGGCCAACTCATGTCATGTATTGGCCAGTTAATCCATCAATTGAGCATCACCACTATCAAGCTAATGGACACAATAAAACGCAGCCCTTGGCGCATGAGATTGCTGTACCTCTTAAGTCATGTTAAATTTAAAGTAATATCATAAATTGCATGGTTGTTGCATTTCCTTTCCTGCGTTGAATGAAAATTTTCCTAAGCATACTATGCATTAACTGAGTTTAAGTTAATAGAAATTGAGCTTTATTTAATTATTAGTAGTAGGAAGGGCTTAGAGCAATCTTACCTAGAACAGGAATGTTTTCGTTTGTGGAATGGGATCACAGTGCAGCAGATGCTCTAAAATGTGGAAGCTTTGGGCTTTTGCGGGTATACTTGAATGATATATTGGTGAAAAACTGTAGAGACATTCATGCATTTTGTGTTGTGAATTGGAGGTGGTGGGCCACAGCAAGAAATTAACATCTATTAATTTGTGGAAATAAAATAGGTGCCTAGCACCTTACACTCAGAAAGACAATGAGACACTCACACCAAACAAAAAACATCCTTACACACTCTAATATACCACACAATTACAAGATGGCACCTAGTGCTCTTAGCTCTCTCACTTACACAACACTTTCTTGCTGCCCACACACAGCACACACAACTTCTTTCTTGTACACACATCACACATGGTTCTTCTGCTGCTTGTCCAATATGGATCCTTGAACTCCTTATATAGGTGTTGAAAGTTGGCGCCAACTAACTAGAAATTTCTGCTAAGGTGCAGCTGCTTCAAGTTTCTAGAAAAGGGGGAATTCTATAAAGATTCAAAGAGATATTGGATAAAGAACTTTCTAGAAGAGGGAAGAAAAAATTTCCTGGAAAGAGGGGGTGAAATTTCCAGGGAGGGAGGGCATAACACTCTAAAAAGTGTGTGTGTGAGAGAGAGAGAGAGAGAGAGAGAACTTTTTGGAGGAATAAGCTTCTGGAGAGAGAGTGCTCTCTAAACACTCCATCTCAATAACTACTCTCTCCCAGTGTCATTCTAGAAGTCATACCAAGTTGCATTCTAAATCCTTCGAACTTGACATGATTGAGTCCTTTGGTGAGGAGGTCCGCAACTTCAGTCTTGATGTACTTCATCTTAATCTCTCCTTGCAATACCTTCTCTCTGATGAAGTGATAATGCACCTTCCTGTGTTTAGTTCTTGCATGGAGTACAGGGCCTCTGCCAAGTGTGTTGCTGATTGATTATCCTAGTATAGTTGTAGTGAATAATCAACTAGTTGGTGAATATCCTCTATAAGCTGCATTAACCATGTACTTTCTTGTGTTGGCATTGCTGCCATCTTGTACTCTGCTTCTGCAGTTGATAGTGACTTTTACAACAATAACAACAAAAACAAGCCTTATATCCCACTAGGTGGGGTTGTCTACATAATCATTTTCCGCCAATTCATCCAATTGAGAGCATTTTCCACTATTAGATTAAGGGTTATTAAATCCTTCCTCATTACCTCTTTCTAGGTTATTTTAGACCTATCCTTGCTCCTGTTCACAGGTGCTCTACTAGGTTTGCGTTTCAAATGCCCAAACCATCTAAGCTAGCCCCCCCCTCCTCCCCACCCCCCCCCCCCCCCTGGCGGCAAAAAAAAAAAAAAAAATTGTTTTCAACCGGTATTATGCCTAAATTATTGCACATATGTTTGTTGTTTACTTTATCTTTTAATGTTAAACCACTTATACACCTTAACACTCGCATTTCAGCAACTTTACTCTTTCTACATGTTATTTCTTAGTTGCCCAACATTCTGAACCATAAGGCATAGCTGGCCTTACAGTCGTCTTATAAAAACTTTTCTTTTAATTTTAAGGGTATTCTATGATCACACAACACACCTGACACACTCCTCCATTTTACCCAACTTGTTTTAATTATATGTACTACATCTTCTTCAATTTCCCCTTCAGCTTGCATAATAGATCCAAGATATCTAAATCTATGAATGCTATTAATCTCTTGATTATCAAGTTTAATCTTCTCTCAATTGCTGCTCCTTACATTACTAAAATTACATTTCATATATTCTGTCTTATTCCTACTTATCCTAAAAAGGGCTGGTTTTCAATAAAAAAAAACATCCATACTGATATAATTTTTTCTGGTCAGAGGGTTAAAACATTTGTACCCTTTTTTATTAGGACCATATCCAAGGAAAACACATTTTTCTACCCTAAAATCAAGCTTGGATCGAAGATTGGTAGGTGTATGAACAAAAACAGTGCATCCAAACACTTTTAGTGGGAGGTCTGATGTTATCTGACATGTAGGAAACAATTTTTTTAGGCAATCTAAGGGAGTGATGTATTTTAGCACTCAAGTGGGCATCCTATTAATGAGATAACATGCAGTTAAAATAACATTACCCCATAGATATTTAGGAACTTGCATTGAAAACATTAGGGCCTGTGCAACCTCTAACAAATGGCGATTTTTTCTCTCAACAATGCCATTTTGTTGTGGGCTGTCACAACAAGTAGATTGATGTTGAATACCCTATGTTGAAAGAAATGTTCCTAAACATTCATTAAAATATTCAGTACCATTATCAGTTCTAAGGATACTGATTTTCATTTGGAACTGGGTTTCAACCATATTATAAAAATCTTGAAAAAAAATTCCAACCTTAGATTTGTCACTCAATAAGTACACCCAACACAAACGTGTATGATCATCAATAAACGTAACAAACCATTTCTAACCAGAAGTAGTAGTGATTTTCGAGGGACCCCAAACATTTCTATGAATTAAAGAAAAAGGTTTGGAAGAATGATAAGCTTTTGATTGATAGGTGCTTCGGTGACTTTTGGATATGTGGCAAACATCACAACGAAGAGAATTGCAATCCAGTTTTTTTAAATAAGCTAGGAAACAAATGTCTTAAATTGTGAAAACTAGGATGTCCTAGTCTAAGATGCAAAATAATTATTTGTTCACGTACAGAAACAGAACTAGTACTACTACTCAAATCCTGAGCTAGTTTATTGTTGAATAAAGTCTCGTTGAAGTAGTAGAGTCCATCAATCCTCCTCCCTGAGAGTTGGTCCAGAAATTCACAATGGGAATCAAACAAAATGACACAACAATTAGAATCCCGTGACAGTTTACTAACAGACAGCAAGTTACAAGCACGTTTAGGAATGTGAGGGATAGATTTGAGTTCTATTTTTTCAGAGATTTGGGCAAAACCTGTTCCTGCAATGGATGAAAAACTTCCATCTGCAATTCTAATCTTTTTATTACCAGAACAAAGAGAATAAGACTGAAACAATTGTGAGGTGCTAGTCATGTGATCAGATGCACCAAAATCAATAATCCATGGTGCAAGATTTAAGAAACAAGGGTAAGCACTAGAATTATCACCTGTTTGGGCCAATGAACCAATAGGAAGACCAGAGGTAGAAGTAGATTTCAGCAGTTGAAGAAGATGATCCACCTGCTCAGCACTTGGAAAATTAGCTTCATTGGCTTTAGGGACTACATGATTGCTACCAGAGGATCCAGATTTGTTGCTCTTCCAGTTTGCTGCCTTTCCATGGAGTTTCCAGCAATTTTCTCCAGTGTGATGTGGCTTATTGCAATAGTCACACCATAGTCGAGGCTTATCTTCCAACCTCCTTTGATTAGAGTAAGGCTGTTGTGCAGAAATATTGGCAGTAGCCAAATCTGTGTTACCAACAGCATGAGGAGCAGGATTATTGGCAGCAAGTAGAGCAGAATTTTCCACGGTCTCATCCTCTTTTTTCTTCATCATAACACTCCTTCGACAATCTTCTCGTTGTACTTCAGAAAATACTTCCCCGAGTGGGGGTAGAGGCTGTCTCCCTAGGATTCTTCCCCTTATGTCATCAAACTCATCATTAAGTCCAGCCAAGAATTTAAAATTTCTTGCATTCTCCACCATCTTCTTATTGTGATTGCAATCAACAAGATTTTTCCATCCATAATCATTGAATAAATTCAGATCTTGCCATAGGTCCTTAAGAACATTGAAATACCGTGTTGCACTGTCGTCTCCTTGATAAGTATTGCTGATCTTTTGCTGCAATTCATAAATTTGAGAGTAATTCCCAAGGTCAGAGTACATCTAACTCACATTGTCCCAGAGTTTCTTTGCAGTAGAATAGCACATGTAATTAGCACTAATCTCTTCATCCATAGCATTCACAAGCCATGCCATCACCATGGAATTTTCAGCATCCGATATAGCATAAGATGGGTCTATCTTCTCGGGCTCCTTAGCTTCACCAATCAAGTATCTTATCTTCCCTCTTCCATGAATATACATCCTGAAAAATTGTGACCACTGCAAGAAGTTGGTCACACATAGAAAGTTGACTAAATAGATTTTTATTCGACATATGACCCAAACGACGATGCCAAAGTTGGGAAGTGGATGTGGATGTAGCCACTTGACAACAAGAATTCTTGGTGTTGGTGAAGTGGTATAAGCCGTCCCACTCAGTTCCCATTCCAATCATCTTCATCAAGCGTAAGTCTTGAATAAAACAAAAATCAGAAGAAAAAATAATGAGAAAATGATAGATTTTGCATAATTAAGGATAGAAATTAAGTTGAAATGAAAAGTCGAGACGCAAAGGACTTTGCTTAAAATAAGATTGGAAGAGAAGTGAACTGATCCAATATGAATGATGGTGGCATGAGATCAATCTGGTAATTGAACAGTACGACCATGTATTGGGAAAGATTGGGTGAGAGCAGTGGGTGAGCAAGCCATATGATCGATTGCACCACTATCAAGAATCCACAAGAGATCATTATGGGATTTACTTGACAATGAAGATTTGAGACTACATACTTGGTGTGTCATGGGTTGAGGGGGAACAGAATTGTTGAGAATGGCCATAAGCTGCAAACACTGTTCAAAAGTGAAAGGAAGGTTGTTGGTAGATGGATTTGAAGAAGCCTGATGAGCACTATGCTTGGGACCCTGATTGGGTTTAGAGTTACAAGGCCATGGAGGGAAGCCATGGATGCGGTAGCATCGATCTACAGTTTGACCCTATTTGCCACAGTAAGTACATTTGAGAGACTTCCTGGGTGGACCGAAGCATCCTTCCTTTCGCGGCTGAAAGTTGGTAGTGGCCAGAGCAATGCCTTCAATGGATGGTGGAGACAAAATGTTGCGATGGCGTTCTTCTTGAAGCACAAGAGCATAGGTGCGGTTGAGAGTGGGAAATGGATCAATCAGAAGTATTTGCCCACGGATTGCAGTGTAGGAATCGTTGAGCCCCATCAAAAACTTCAAGATCTGATCTAGTTCTTGTTGTGTGAGAGTATCCTTTCGTGCGCTACAGGTGTAGGTAGACGTTCCTTGAACTACACATAACTCATCTCACAAACTCTTTAATTTGGCAAAGTATGCACTAATTGATAAAGATCCTTGAACAAGATTAGCAATATCTTGTTTAAGCTTGTATAGATGGGGGCCATTGACTTGGGAGTATCGATCTTTCAAATTGTCCCATATGGCATGAGCAGTTTCACAATAGATAACACTATTAGAAATCTCTTTCGAAATGGAATTGAGAAGCCAAGAAATTACCATAACATTGCATCGTCTCCGTTGTGAGTATTCCGAGGATTCGAAAGATGGTGGAGGTAGCGTGCCATCAATGAAGCAGATTTTGATCTTCACTTGAAGTGCGAGAATCATCGCATGGCTCCATGTGGAATAATTGTCCTTCGTGAGCGGTGGAGGAACTAAAATCAGCTTAGGGTGATGTGATTGTTGGAGGCATAAGTGATGATTGGAATTACCATCAACCATGAGAAGTGAACCAATTTTTTATTTTTATTTTTTTGTTGAAATATGGACCGGATTTGGATCAGACCGGGGTGTGGTCTGAATTGGGGCGTGGGTCAGCCCGAGTGTGATTCGAATTTGGGGCGCGGCTTGGATATGTGACATGGGTCTGATTTGGGGCGCAAGTCTAGGCTTCAAATCAGAATCTGTGAAGAGAAAGAGAATGCGGCCCAAAAAAAAAAAGCTTTGGATTGGGCCTGTGTGATTTGCTTTGAAAACAAAATAATGTGAAGCCCAAGGAAATAGCCCAAATTTGATCTTCTTCAACCTTTGAACAGAAAGAGAATGTGCAGGTTGTGCACCTTAACTGTTCGACAAAATGCCCAATGAAAACAGAAATCAAATTGAACAAGTTGATCGAACCAAGTGAAAAAGAAATAGCATCAGAATAATCCCACAATCAAGAGCAACGGAATTATGAAAAATAAAACTCACACTCAACGTTTGACAGTAACGTTGATGTGAGAGAAGATGAAAAAAAAAAAAAGCTCTACTTTGTGGTATTCAAAGACAGAGGGCTAGAACTTGAGGAGAATTATCCTCAAACAAAAATTGTACCTCTCAAGGATCGATTTGCTCTGATACCATAATAAAACTAGAGCAAAAGGAAACGAGAGGAAAATAAAGAATAAAAGATAGCAAAGAATGAGTTGTTATTGATGTGTTTTCAATCTCTGTATAGCCCCCTATTTATACAAAGAACTGGGGAACATGTAATTAAAAGAAAATCAATATGTACGCTCCTTTCCAAATTAGAAATGATCTGCTGACTTTTCTCTTTAGGAAAGTTTACGTGATTTTAGTCGTGCTTTGGTTCCTTGGTTTTTGCTGTGGAGTGTGGCATTCCTCAACACTTGGTGCTGATAGTTCTTCATACCAAAGATCGTGGGGTCAGGTGGTGCAAAAAAGCAAAAAGAGAAAAGGTGAGGGCCGGAGGAGTCAAACTTATTTTGGAAATCAAGGTGTGATGCTAGAAAAGAAGAGTTGTGCTGTAGGTGTGGAGTTGCGCTGCATCTGAACCAACCTGGGGCAACAGAAAATTGATTAGAATCGATCAACCATCTAGGGTTGCTTTTAGGGAGGAGGCTGAAAAAAGAACTGACCTGGGCTGTATGTTACTTTTTTTGGTCCTAACCCAAGTTATTTAAAAAGGAGGTATTTCTTTGTTAACCAAATTAGCCAATTATTTGAACAAGCCCAAAGTCTGGGAAAGTTTGATTCTTTGGATCCAAAGGAAGGCTCACCTCATACGGGCTTCTAGCAGATGGGGCAAGGTATTCAGGCCCATGTGAAAACAGAATATAATTTCTGTATTTCTTGAATTCTGCACTTTCTTTACATCCCAATCTTACGTTATATAGCACAATCACCTATTCTAAACAAGGAAATAATCCCCCTACAAAATAATATAAAATCTTCTACATTTACCCACTTTCCTAATTTATTTATTATTCACAAAGATACTTGGGATTTTAACACTCCCCCTCAAGTTGGATCATAGATATTAATCATCTCCAACTTGCTAATGAGATTATCAAAGTTCTGTCATGCCAACCCTATAGTAAAGATATCTACAGTTTGTTCCGTGGTAGGTACATAAGTCATACAGATAGTTCCTTCTTCAACTTTTTCTTTGATAAAGTGTCAGTCCACTTCCACATGTTTAGTCCTGTCATGTTGAACTGGATTGAGAGAGATACTGATGGCTATTTTGTTGTCACAATAGAGTTTGATAGGAAATTTTATCGAGACCTATAGCTCTTCCAAGAGTTTCCGTAACCACAGTCCTTCACATATTCCTTGAGCAACTGCCTTGAGCTCAGCTTCGGCACTACTATGAGCCACTACATTCTGTTTTTTGCTTCTCCAAATTACTAGATTTCCCCAGACGAATGTGCAATAAATGGTGGTGGACCTTCTATCTTCCACTGATCCTGCCCAATCTGCATCTGTAAAGATCTCTACTTCCTTGCTTTCACATTTCTTGAAGAAGAGTCCTTTACCCAAGGAGCCCTTGAGATATTGAAGGATCTTTTACACAGCATCTAAATGAACTTCTTTTGGTGAATACATGTGTTGGCTTACCACATTGACTAGAAATGCAATATCTAGTCTAGTATGTGAAAGGTAAATTAGCTTACCAATGAATCTCTGATACCTCGCCTTTGCAACTGGTATTCCACAGTCTTCGACCCTCTTTACTGCTTCAATCGAGGTTTCACTAGGTTTGCATCCAAGGATGCCAATTTCAATTAGAAGATCAGTAATATACTTTCGCTAAGAGACACTAATATCCTTTTTCGTTCTAGCAACGTCCATGCCTAAGAAGTACTGCATTTGTCCCAAGTCTTTAACTTCAAATTCAGTTTCTTTAATCTTTCCATCTTTACTGTATCATCCCTAGTTAGGATTATATCATCAACATACACTATTAGAATTGTTCTCTTACCCCTTTCAGACTGTTGGAAGAACAGGGCGTGATCTAATTCCCCTTTTCGATATCCTTGGTTCTTTATTACTATTGCAAATTTGTTGAACCATGCTTTGGGAAATTGTTTGAGTCCATACAAGGACTTCTTGAGTTTACACACTTTGTTTTCTCCACCTTTCTTACTGAAGCCTGGTAGTATAGTCATGTAGACTTCTTTTTCAAACTCGCCATTTAGAAATGCATTCTTAATGTCAAGTTGTTGTAGTGGCCAATATAAGTTGGCTGCCAAGGACAAGAGGACCTGAACTGTATTCAAGTTTGCCACCAGTGCAAATGTCTCCTTATAGTCAATGTCATAAGTTTGTGTAAATCCTTTTGCAACAAGTCTGGCTTTATATCGTTCAACTGTCCCATCAGATTTATATTTCACTGTGAAGACCCATTTACAACCAACTAGCTTCTTCCCTCTCGGCAAATTCATTACATCCCAAGTTCCATTTTTTTCCAAAGCCCACATTTCCTCCATGACCGCCTCCCTCCATTTAGGTATTTCCAGAGCTTCCTAAATATTCTTTGGAATTCTCATCCTGTCAAGGTTAGAGGCAAAAGCACGACATCTTGTAGACAAGCTTTTATAATACATGTATTTAGACCAGGAATATTGAGTACATGTCCTGGTTTGTTTTCTTATTGCAATAGGTAAATTGATGTCATCAAGTATAGGATTATCATAAAAGAGCTCATGACTATCTATTACCAGATCAGGATTGGGCGTGGACTCATGGTTGTTCAGACTCATCACCGGTTCCAACGCTCTTGGAGTCTCAGGTATGAGATTCTCCGCGTTCTTTGTGTTTGACTTTCTTGAGTAAACGAGTATGTCTGCGTTGTTTTGCTTTCCTACATCTCCCCCTGAGGTTAGGTGTTCTTTTGTGTTCGACAAGTCAAGAAGTGATGCAATGGAAGGATCAATAGATGGGTCAAGGAATGAAGCAATGGGAGGCTCAATAGATGGCACCGATTCAGTAGTAAAGAAGTCAAAGAACCGATCTTCACTCCATTTCTACCCCTGAAGAGAGGTCTTTGGGAAATAAGGAGTGGTTTCAAAGAATGTGACATCAAGGCTAACAAACATCCTTTTTAAGACAAGATCATAGCATTTGTAGCCTTTATGGGTAGGGGAGTAACCAATGAAGACACATTTAACAGCACAAGGATCCAATTTATCCCGATGGTGAGCATGAACATGAACAAAGGCAATAGAGCCAAAAATTTTCAGCGGAAGACTGAAGGTGAGTCGAGAGGTAGGAAAATGTTCCTGAAATTTATGGAGAGGAGTGGCAAAGATAAGTACCTGACTTGGCATTCGATTAATGAGATGGGTAGTTGTTAAGATGGCAACGCCCCAAAAATAGTTTTTCATGTTTGTAGTGAACATCAATGCCCGAGCTACTTCAAGTATATGTCTGTTTTTTCGTTCAGCAACCCCATTTTGTTAAGGGGTATCAACATAAGAACTTTGATGAACAATCCTATTTTCTTGAAGATAAGTTCCCAGAGTATCATTAAAATACTTCGTACCATTATCAGTATGTAAAATTTGAATGTGAGTCTGGAATTGTGTTTTGAATCATTGAGTGAAAATTGACAAAAAATGGAACGGACTTCAGTTTTATTTTTCAACAAGAAAACCCAACAAAGACGAGTATAGTCATTAATAAAAGTAACAAACCATTTCGTATGGATGCGATTGAGGGATCGTGAGGGTCCCCACAAATCATTGTGAATCATAGTAAATGGTTGGGATGGTTTGTATATGGATGGTGGGAAAGAAGTACACCGATGTTTTGCAAGCTCACACACTTCACATTGAAACTCAAAAGACATTTTATTTGAACAAATAGACAGAAACAAACGTTTTAAATATTGAAAATTTGGGTGACCCATCCTAGAATGTCATAAGAAAAGTTCACTATCTCTAGAAATAGATACAGAATCACAAATTGCAGTATTACATCGTTCACTCAAGCTTGCCTCCTCAAAGTAGTAGAGTCCCTCATACGCCTTAGCAGTTCCAATTGTCTTCCCCAATGATAGGTCCTAAAAAACACAATGAGATGAATCAAATTTAGCAGAGCAATTGGAGTCTTTTGTTAACTGGCTGATGGATAACAAGTTGCAAGATAACTTGGGAACATGTAGGACATATTTTAATGTTATAGAGTCAAATATGCGAATACTTCCTTTACCGACAACTGGTGATAGAGAACCATCTGCAATTTTGACTCTCAGATTCCCAGCATATGGTGAATAGGATGAAAACAATTGATAAGAACCAGTCATATGATCAGATGCACCCGAGTCAAATATCCATGGTGATATGTAACACGATATAGTATTTAAGGCTGACAAAAAATTACCTCGATGAGCCAGAGAACCAGTGGAAGACTAACCCGATGTTTGAATTGAGGAAAACATTTTACATAGCTGATCCATCTGCTCTGGAATGAATACGCTACTAGGAGTGGTATTGTTATTTTTTTTTGCCTTGCGACTTCTCAGCTGAATTATCAGTAGTTGCCTAATATCCACGATTTTTTTGATTTTGTCTCAGCTTCCAATCTGCAAGCTTTCCATGAATTTCACAATAGGTATCTTTTGAATAGCCTGGCTTGCGACAATGCTCACACCATAATTTCCCCTTGTGTGATTTTTGCCCAAATCTCGTAGGGCCTTTTGAAATTAGGGCCGAAACTTCAGGCCCATTTGGTTTCAAATTTAGGGCTGATGTTTTCGGCCCAATATGGCCCAAAGGTGTCTTCAGCATCACCTTTCTTCCGCTCTCCTTGTGCCTCACCTCTGCAAATACCTCTCGGGTCGATGGAAGGGGTCGTCGGCCAAGTATCCGTCCTCGCACATCATCCAGTTCACGGTTGAGGCCGGCCAAGAACTTGAAGACCCTTTCGTTCTTGAGTCGTTTCTTGTAATAGGAGCTGTCGCTGGAGCATTCCCACTCCTCCTCGACACTCTGATCGAGCTCCTGCCAGAGTTGTGTCATCTCCATGAAGTACTCGGTGACGTCTCTCTCACCTTGCCTCATCTGCCACAATCGAGTCTTTACCACGAAGATTTGAGAGTAACTCTTGACATCAGAGTACGTCTCACGAACGGTGTCCCATAAGTCCTTCACCGTTGGTAAGAATAGGTAGATTTTTCCGATTGAAGGCTTCATCGAATTTACAAGCCATGCGGTTACCATGGAATTTTCGGACTTCCATTTTTGCAAGGCTGCAACATTAGTTGAGGTAGGCTTCTTCCTCTCGCCGGTCAGATAACCTAACCTCCCTTTGCCTTCGATCACAAGTTTGATGGACTGAACCCACTCACGGAAAATTTTTTCCGTTCAATTTTTCCACCGAGAGTGGAAAGGCTGAGTTTTCTAGCCCAGTCGAACCCACGATGGATATGGCTTCAAAGTCGCCATCGAAATTTTCAGTGGAGCTTGAACCACTATTGTTGATGGTGTCGTCGGCCATTGTTAGCTAAGGTTTAGAAACCCTAGCTCTGATACCTTGAAAACAAAATATAAATTCTGTATTTCTTGAATTCTGCACTTTCTGTACATCTCAATCTTACATTATATAGTACAATCACCTATTCTAAACAAGGAAATAATCCCCCTACAAAATAATATAAATCTTCTACATTTACCCACTTTCCTAATTTATTCATTATTCACAAAGATACTTGGGATTTTAACACCATGCATGTGGTACTGAAAAACAGAGTCTTCTTTATTGCTTTCAGATAATGGGCAGGTCCAAATTTCAGCTCCTGGACCTCAGAAAAGGAGTACAGGTGAGGAAGACATTAAACATTCTGCTCATGGAATCCAAATCAAGCCTCCAGTTTTCCGGCATATGAGTTGGATTGACCAAGATTTAGAGCAAGTTCAGAACTCTAGCAGATTAGATTCGAAACAAGATCGTGGTGTTAAGATTGTGTCAAGTTTTGTAGAGGTATGAGAAGGTGAAGTGGAAAAGAAGAAGCTGGATTGGGGAGAAATCTGATGAGCATCGTCTTAATGCAGATAGATTTTATGGCAAAAAGGTTTATGCTCTAGGAGAGTGGCTTGTATGGTGCTGAAATAGAGAAGGTTTTTGAAGAAAGAGAGAAAATTCTGGTCAGTCATTGCCAAAGTTATTAAGGAAAAATTCTAAAGGAGTTTAGTATTGTGGAGGACCAAAAATGCT
Organism: Malania oleifera; assembly: GCF_029873635.1. Taxonomy (NCBI): domain Eukaryota; kingdom Viridiplantae; phylum Streptophyta; class Magnoliopsida; order Santalales; family Ximeniaceae; genus Malania; species Malania oleifera. Next base: position 871,152 of record NC_080418.1, read on the forward strand.
AAGGAGAAGACTAGATGCAGTTACGACATTGGTAAAGGAAAGATGGTAAGAAATGCGGGGATTTTTCAGATTCAAAGAGTGAAGATATTAATGAGTTTGACTGTGGCAGGGGGTTGTCATTGGACAAGATTTTAGAACGATATGGGTACATTTCTAATTCCCGTAAGGAAATAGTGGATTTACCATATGTCCATCCACCCCCATTGGAAGCTTTGGAAGGAATTTCTATTTCTGATCATGATGGGTCAACAAACAATTTACAATGCAAGGATGGAATTCTACCTGCACCTGTGGTCGAGATTCCTGAGTTAGAAGCTCAAAATCTTCGGGATAAAATGGATTTACAGTTGAATGATATTAGAGGAAATGAAATGCATATAGATGGCGATAAAAGTCAAAAGATGACTGGGCAAAGGGAGTTAGTGAATTTGAATAGCTCAGTAAACGATGATGGAAAGGGTTTGAAAAGGGGTTCCTGCGCTTTGTATTTCTGTTTTCTTTCTTTTGTTTTTTCTTTTCCTTTATTTGGTGGACCCCTTGTCCCCAAATGTTGTACCTTCTCTTCTATTTATCTAATACATCTTTTTTTTCAAGAAAAAAATTGAATAATACACAAGTTTGAGTCAGAAATATAAAGAAAACACAAGTGATGGATGTTGCTAAAGCAAGGAATAGAGACTTAAGAGCTCATTTCCTGTTTAATTGCTTCCAGAAATAACAATACCAGCAACAACATAGCGAATACCTGTTATCAGTACTGTAAACCCTAGTTATAAAGAGTGGTAAGAGGAGAGAGATGCAGAAAATAGTGAAAAATTAGAATAAAATTTAGAGCATCAAAATAAACTGGAGAAACTAATTATCAAAGTAGGTGTCCTTAATTTTCATTTAGTCATCTAGAACTTATGGTAATAATGGAATTCCCCAAGGGAAAAGGTAGGAATTCGTATATAATATAATCCTTTAGGAAGCATTTGTAAGTTTGCATATTTGCTAATTAAAATATACAGAAGCACACATTTTCTCCTCAGTTTCCATAACGGCATAATTTTCATTAGTAATTTATTTGCTACAGCTATTGATCTAGTAAGGAAGATGGTTGTTCAATTGCTATATCACAACTGAGTTTGCATTATTGAATTCCTATAATGTGAAAGATGTGTTGTAGTACCATGTGTTGTTTGTGCTTGTCGTCATGGTCCTAAATTTCGACGAAATTTTCAACGTTTTCATTGAAATTTATGCTTTTCACCATCGTCAAAATTGAAATGGCAATCCATTTCCGTTTTACAAAATCTCCATGGAAATTTCCATTAGTCCCTCAGAATTTGTTAGAATCTTGAAATTTCACCAAAATTTGTCAAAATTCTATAAAACAAAATTTCCTTGAAATTCAAATTTGAGATTCACAGCCCAAATTGAAATTTTGGTATTAATTTATCTTCTTTTGTTTATTAAAGATTATTACAAGGGGATATGAATAACTTTTACAGTTTTGAAATTATATGAAAAATTAATCTGAGACACCAGCTAGAACATTTTATTTGACCAGTTACATTTAAATTCTTATATTTGTATAATAAATCATATTTAGCTGATTTATGAATTTCATTTATATTAATTGAATATGTTTAATATCAATATTATATTACAGTTGTTGCACCTTACACTCAACATACATGTCTTTGATGTATTTTATTTATACTATTTTAGTTCTAAATCTCGCATTATTATGTGATGCAGGACAGAAACAGAACTTTAGAGAGAGAGAGAGAGAGAGAGAGAGAGTTATTTGAAGAAGAGAATGACAAGAAGAACAGAGAAGAAGAAAGAGGGAAGGAAGCTGTGAGGCAGCAGAGAACAGAGCAGACCTGAAAAGAAGGGAAGAAAGAGAAGAAACTGCAATTGCAAACTGATTCAAACTGCAATTGCAGTCTAATTCAAAACAATAACCATCCAAGTACCTTACAAACGAGTAATAATACCCACTACTACTAACACATAGTTACATAAAAACCCCAATAAAACAAAAAATTACACAATACAAAGGGAAGTTCAACACAAGCACAATTTCCTAAATCATCGCCTAAAATACATGTTCTAAATGGGTTGCCTAAAAGATATAGGCGGTCCTCCATCACAAGGTAGACCAGAAAAAAAGAAACTTGAGGAAGCTGCCATAGAGATTGAAAAACCCTTGAAGAAATAGTGGAAGCCTCAAAATTAGAGCCTAAGCTCCAACCAGTTGCATTAATCATTCAATCTACCAGCTATACAGCCTATGTCTTTTTCATCATATACTCTTATTTCATTTTGCAGCCAACAAAGAACATTGGTCTCTGTCAACCCTGATCATGATTTGGGTTCTTCATCCTTTAGGTTTCAAAATTCGAGGTTGAATTCTTAGTAATTGGGAAGAATAATGTAGCATGCAAACAAGAACTATTTACCTTTCTACTGTATCCTAGTTCATCTTATTTAGGGAATTTTTATTAGGGTTGCATCTTCAAGATTCTAGGGTATTATTCTTTAGGAAACAATATTTTAAGATATTATTATTTAAAGAACAAGTACATTAGTTTATTTAGGTTTCCTAAAATAGTTTCCTCATCTTCCAAGCAATGTAAACCTATAAAAGGCCCTTATATATTAGCTTTTATGCGAACTTGAAGTGATAATAAAAAGAATAGAAGTTGTTGGACGTTGACCTTCCATCAACCATGTTCCAGTAACGCAAGAAAATAACACATTCTACATCTTGCGTCGATACTAAGAAGCCCATATAGAAGTACAAAAATTGAAAAATTATTTATTAAATAACACAGCCTTGCATCTGTCCAAAAAGCATCAACAAATATATATTTAAAAAAAAAATACTGCACAGAAGCCCATATAGAAGTACAAAAATTGATTCAATAAAAATTTAACATCAGAATTTGAGTTGTAAGCTCAAAATAGTAGGGACAAGGCACTTTAACAACAATTTTTTACCCACTCAATTTGGTTTAAGTCAACGAAGTCCTAAATAGTTAAGCAAATGACACCGCGAAGACAAATATTTCTACCAAAGCATCATGTACTAATAACTTAAAATATACTTACATAAACGTCTTTTAGAAACTGGATGGCGGCTCCTCAAACGCATTCTCAAGATAAGAAGTGAAACAACTGCAGACAATGTAACTGCACCAGCAATGCCCCCTATTACAATGCCAGCAATTGCGCCCTTGCTTAACGAAGATGTTGGAGAAGTGGGAAAAGCTGCAACAGCAATAAGAGTGACAAAACATTCAAGAGCAAGTGCATACACACAAATCACCCAGAGAGGGTGAAATATGCTAGTAGGATGGATAAGCAGTATCAATGCAAGTGATTACAGAGCCACATTAGCAGGAATTGGGGCTGCCAACTGGGGAAACCAATTACTAGATCGTGCAGCACAACAGAACCATCTTAACCTATGCAAACAGCTATTTCGTGCACTGTTACATTTGAAGTTCTGTATTGGCAACAACACCGCTGCACTGATTGAAGCTAAGGAAAAAGTGAAGTCTACTAACCCTCATCATGAGGCATGGCTTGAGAAGGACTACCTCAGCCTCAGCATAATAGGCCATAGATATGTATCGCATGTTACTAAAAAAGATCTCAACAAAAATAGTAGCATATAGCAAAAAAAAATGCCCAAAATTACCAAATAAAAAAAATGCATCATGCTACAGATAATTACTAAGGAGTCAACGTGTTTGTTAAGTAAAACATGATTGTTGTAAAGTTAGAGTTGGAGGAGAGAAAAGACAAGGAGAGAAGAGGTGGAGAAAAAAGAGAAAAAAGAGAGGAAAAAACTGAGCAGCAGTTTCCTCAAGACTACTCATAGCTCCAGTTCTGCCCTCTTATATATCATTAACAATAATAAAGCCTTAAGGAAAAAATACTGACAACAACAGAACCTAATTATTAAAATAACATATTCTCTTCTAACAATACCACTCAACCTGAAGGTGTATAAATATCACCTAATCCCATCTTGTAACAAACATTAGACAAGGCGGGCCTACATAAATGGTGCGTAAAAACATTGCCTAACTAGTCAACAGATTTCACAAAGGGAGTCCTCACGACCTTCTTCAACACAACATACCTCATAAAATGACAATCAACTTCTATAGTTCTATGTGCTTTGTCCTCTCATGAAACACTGACTGCTAGCAATATAAAGGGCAGTTTGATTATCACAAAACACCTCTATTGGCTTTGTTACCAAGAATCCCATCTCTAACATACAAGACTTTCAGCCACATAAGCTCACTCACAGTATGAGCCATAGCTCGATATTCCCCTTCAGCACTAGATCTTGCTACAGTAGTTTGTTTCTTGCTACACCAAGTAACAAGATGACCTACCACAGATGTACAATATCTAGTAGTAGACCTTCGATCATCAATAAATCCACAGCCCAATCAGTATCAAAGTATCCCACAATCTCACAATTTCTATTACATTTACATATCAAACCTTTGGAGAGCCTTTGAGATACCGCAAACACCAACAAACAACATCCTAATGAGGTTGCTTGGGATTTTCTATGAACTAACTCACCACCCCCACTACAAAAGATATGCCACGACTAGCAACAATCAAGTAGATCAACTTGCCAACCAATTGCTTATATCAACATTTGTCTTCAAAGCCTAGACCAACATCCCTAGAACTCTTCACATGGGGATCCATAGGAGTATCCACTAGTTTAGCTCCCAACAAACCAGCCTCACTTAGCAAGTCCAATGTTTATTTTCACTGAGATAGGTTCAACCCTTTCCTACACCATACAATCTCAATACCAACAAAATACCCAAGTCCCTTGATTTGAAATTTAGCTTGAAGCCTGTGATGCAGGGGCAGCATCAAGGTTCTGACAGCCATGGAGAAATTAGAACAGAAGAAGGGGAAGGGAGGAGAGAGGAGATACCAGGGAGAAAACTCACGTTTAATTCCAATCCAAATTCATCAACTGCTACCTATATCATGGCTATCACACACTATTTATAGGAAAGCCACTAAACACATGAAATTATACACATACCCCTAAAGCTACAGTGCATTAGAAACATACCCCTACGTTACACAAATTTTACAAACAACCTCCAAATGCACGTAATCCTATACTGATTAATACTAAACACACATAATAAACTATTAACTAAACCCAATAATTATCAATCCAATTCTTCTCAAGTAGTCTCTGACATGGATCTTCCCAAGGCCTTGCTTCTTGTCCTACACCACACTGCGTAACATCTACAATCCCACAATGGTTGTTACTAGTGATGATGATATTATCAACACAAATTATTAGAAGCACATACCTGTTTTAGTTTTGTGTAAAAAAATCGAAGGATCAGAGTAGCACCGGATAAAGTCAAATGTTGAGACTACAACACTAAAGTTGTCCAACCAAGCTTGAGGATACTGTTTAAGACCATAAATGGCCTCATGCAACCTGCATACTTTACCATGCCCCTCTTGAGCAACATATCCAGGAGGTTGCTCCATGTATACCTCCTCATGCAAATCTCCATAGAAGAAGGCATTCTTCACATCCAACTTATATAAGCGCCATCAAAATTAACTTTTAGTGAGATCAATACACGAACAGAATTCAAACGAACAATAGGAGAGGACCTCAAAATAGTCAATACCACATGTTTGGGTGTACCCCTCGGCAACCAACAGAGCCTTAAGTTGTCCAATAGAGCATTTAGGAATATATTGGATGGTGAGGACCCAACAACTCCTAACCAACTCTTTACCAAGGGGAAGATCCACTAAGTCTCATGTCCCTTGAGTGGTCAAGGAATCCATTTCTACACCCATTGCATGCTTCCATCTAAGGTTAGAAAGTGCTTCAACATGCGACAAAGGGATAAAAACTAAGGAAATAGACAAGGAAAAGGACTAAGTGAAGAATTGAAACATAGTGAGCAATAGGATAAAAGACTATGGATTGCTAAGCACACACTCGAGTACCTTTCCTACAAGCAATGGGCAAACCCAAGTCACATTGAGATGGATCTCCAGAACCAAAAGTTGAAATAGTGATAGCCAGAGGAGGGGCCTACATGGTGGTAGTGATGTTAGTGCTTGCTTTTTGTCGTTCATAAACCTTCAATTGTTTCTCTAGATCAATAACTAATGAATTTCAAAGAGGGGCAGACGATTTGTCAAGAGGGATAAGGGAAGTATTAGATCACCACTTTACCTAAAAGCTTAGGATGATAGATTGTGGGCCAATAACGTATATTAAGCTTTAACACTCCCCGCATGTGCATCCCAGCAACACATGGAGAGATAAACACATGATAGATAACACCCATTATAGGGAATATATTAATTTATTAAACACCACATAATAAATGCAAACAAGAAGACTAGAACCCAAGACCTCCTGGTAAACAATTCTAATAGCGTGTTAGTTAACCACTTTACCTAAAATATTAATCTTTTACGTAAAGTGGTAATCTAACAAGTAAGAATAGGAGGATCAACACAAGAGGAGGGACCATAAATCGTTGATGGAATCAAAATAGATTCATCCAAGGAAGACCCCATAATGGAATAATAGTGTCAACTGAAAAACGGTGAAAAATCAGCACTAATATATTTCCGATGTGTGGGGATCGTAACATCTATATCCTTTCTGATTTCTCGAGTACCCAACAAAAACACATTTAAAACACGAGGAGAGAACCTGTCCTAACCAATATGTTGAACATGAAGAAAACACGTGCACCCAAAGACATGAGGCACAACAAAGAACATGGATGTTTCTAGGTACACGATAAAGAAGGGAATTTATCCCCTTAGAACACTTGAGAGCATCCTATTGAGCATAAAACAAGCTATAATATAAAATCCATCCAAAAGGTTTTAATAACATGCATATGAAGGAGTAGAGACCAAGCTATGTCAAGTGAATGTCAATTTTTTCATTTGACTACACCATTCTATTGAGGGTTATGTATACATGATGTTTGATGAATAATCCCTTTGGCCAAACAAAAAAACTGAAGCTCATTTTGAATATATTCAAGTGCATTATAAGATCAAAAACTTTGGATACTGATGCCAAATCAAGTTTCTATTTCCTGGTAGAATTGAGCAAATACATTAAAAATCAGACCTATAAGCAATGATTTACTATAAGACTCAACTGTAAACAAAAAATATGTCCTAATATTCTTTCCTAACTAACACAGAACACTCAAAACGAGAAATGGACTTGAACATAGGAAAAACTTGTAGTTTTTGCAAGGATGGATGACCCAAATGAGCATGCCATTGATCAAGAGAGACACCATGGGGAGAAATTGAGAAAGTCATTTGACATGACTTGGACCCACCATGACCACCATCGAATTGGTTATCCATAAAGATAAAGAAAGCTTTCTTGCCGTTCCTCTTCTTGCTCTAAATATAAAGAAACACTTGTTTGAAATCACCAATTGGGTTGATCCGGCCAAGAAAGACATGGGAGTCCTTGGGTTGGTATGCCATCGGCATTCCTTTCAATCTTGGACCCACAGTGCAGTAATATCAGATGCAGCAAAGAAAGAAGCAGTGAAGGATATTCCTGATTTTGATCTAGAGAAAGAGAATCCAATTATGCCCATCCTTCTTAGGCCCTCCACCAATCCTCTTCTTCGTCTGGGGATCCTCAATAACACAATGAGTGGGAAAGAAGGTCACAGAACAGTTACGAGACTTAGTTAGTAGACTAATTCTGAGTGGGTTCAAGGGAAATTTAGGCACAAATAACACAAACGAAATAGTAGAAGGAATTGCAAAAATATAACCAGAACTAGAAACCAATGTAATCGAACCATCAGCAAGAAAAACCTTGTGTAGAGTAGGGGGATTCTTGGACTCAAACAAATTAGTACTACCTGCATGAGAGGAGGCACCAAAACCTAAAACCCAAGGTGAGGAGAATGAAGAGGCAAGAAGACCAGTTGTACCTGAATGGGCCACAGTAGCACTAGATGTAAAAGAATGAGTTTTGAGTTGTTGAACCATGCAAAAAATACTGTTAAACACCTTTCAAGACAAGGTGGATGATGTACTCAACTCCTTAGTGGAGTAATAGGTGCATTTGAAGTGTCAAAAATAAAATCACCTTTCGCAAGAGACTTATTGGCCCAAGCTGGTTTCCCAAGGAGATCCCAACAGAAATTAATAGTATGATTTTCCTTGCCATTGTGTGCAAATGTGAGAATTGCCACAAAAAATAGAACTTTCAGTACATTAAAAAATCAGAACTTAAAACACTTCAAACTCTCCAAAATTTAGAACTTCAATAGGCAGCTATGACAACACAACTGAGCTTACAATATACTAATGGGAATTACTTAACCACCAAGAACAGGGCAGACCACAGAAAAGCACTGCAGCCATTTAATAAACAACCTGGCAGCAGCCCCGGGCATTACGGCTGGCAGAAACTGGAAATGGAAGCAGATAAGAACAAGAATAAATATTTGAACACCAATCAAAACCAACCAGTAATTGGTGCAAGATTGCAAGCTATCAATCACGAATACACGTCCTCAAAATAAGCATCATCAGAAAACCACAAACAGAGTAACAGAGGAACAGCAGCAGCAGCAGCAGCAGCAGCAGTAGCATGCTAGAAACAGTGCAAATGATTTCACATCAGCAAATCACCTTGAAAACACACAGCTTCCTGCCGGATGCTGTACAACCTAACCCAGAAGGAGGGTGTCCTTATACGACTCCCAAAGCAACAGGAAAATCAGATTGAACACTGATTAGGGGAGGATAAAAAAAAAACAAAAAACAAAAAACCAGAGTATCAACACCAATTCAGATAAATCAGACTTGAAGGAGATCAATGCTCTGATACCATGTCATAAAGTCAGAGATGGAAGAGAGAAGAAGAGAAGGAGAGAACAAGAGAAGAGAAGAGGAGAAGAGAAAAAGAGAGGAAACAACAGGGTTGCAGTTTCCTGGAATCTACGTACAGCTCCAGGTCTGCCCTCTTATATATTATTAAATAATGAAGTCTTAAGGACAAAATATCTTCTTTACACAACTTAATTATTAAAATAACATATTCTCTTCTAACAATGAGGATGATGTCCAGGCCTGGTGGTCAGAGCACACTTGAATGGTTATGAGAGTTCCCAGCTGAGCCAGTAAAACAACAGAATTCATTAAATTATGCAATAAAATTAGATCATACTTCAATTAATTTTTCACTGATGAAGCATTAACAAGTTCTTCCGACTCCTTGACTTGTGCAAATTCAAGAAGCCATGGCAAGCATCACCCACTTACACATGCAAGGAACTACAAGCATCCCACAATTTCAGATACAACTTGCTCAGTCAACAAAACCTTAAAACCAAATGACTTGGGGCTGCCTATGCAACTACTTCTTTAATATTCAGTTAAAACCGAAAAAAATTACTATAAAATATGCATTGTTTTTTATAGCATTGAAATTTTTGGTAAAACAAGTCATGTATGGATTCTGAGACAAACCATCCTTATAGAGGTCCAACAGAGTGAAGTTAAGAAGTTCGTAAGGCCCAAAGATATCACTATCAGGAATATTCCACCCTGTAAACATGCTTTTGATTCGCCGAACCTCACTGCTATTGAAGATATGAGAATTGTTGCTATCAATATCATAAATAGGAAACAGCTTCAAATACATCTTCAGTCTCGGGCCTTCTTCCCATATAAATGAATCAATGTATAGCTGATAAAGATCCAATCTGAGACCAGAGGTTAGGTAGCCCTCAAATAGATTCAAGAACGGTAAAAAATCCCAGAACCCAGGACTTTTCAACCGATATCCAACAAGTAGCGGTGCAACACAAAAACAAGGCATTCGGGATTCTGGTGCATATTCATAAGGAGGTGGGCATGGACTAGGACAAGAGAAAGAAACATTTTTGGAGCTTTGAACATCATTTTCATCTCGATTCTGTGATCCACAAAACTGGGCTAGGCTCACGTTAGAGCATATTGGGTTCCCTTGAAGCCTGAAATGATACAATTAATAAAGGAATGAGATCATATTAAGAATTATCCCATTGCAACTAAACTAGAATGAAAACAAAGCATTTGTAATTCTTTTGTGGTAGTGTTGTAACTTTTATTGAGCAGACACAAATGCAAACAACCAAACCCACTGTAGATAAGACGTTACACAGACAAAGATCAACTTTCAATTCATTGAGGGGGCGTTTGGTTCACGGGATCCAGGGAAATTCTGAGGAACGTTCACCACAGGAATCCTACGGCATGGGCATATAAGACATCCTATGAATATACCTTTTCTCACCAACTGTTGGAATAGGGTACACCCTCCTCTTTAGCTATTTTAAATTCCCATAGATAAATAAAATTAGGTGACCAAAATATTCCTGATAATTTGCTCATATAACATAATATATTAGGTTATAATATGTTGTATTAATATAGTATTACATACAATAGATTGGCTACTATTTTGAAAATAATAATAATAATAATGCATTTTACCTTATAATATAGAATTATTACACTGTTTCTATGGTTATAATTTTTTAATAGAAAAGAAATTTGTTAAAGAGAGAAATATAAAATGCAAAAAATAAAAAATAAAGGATAAGAAAAATCCTCACAATGGAATGGGCAAGTCAAAGTCACATCAGGATGGATCTCCAAAATCAAAAGTTGAAATAGTGATGGGCAGATGAAGTGCCTACATGGTGGCAGTGATATATGTGCTAGCTTTCCATCATTCATAAACCTTCAATTGTTTCTCTAGATCAGTAACTAATGGATTTCAAAGAGGGGCAGAAGATTTATCGAGAGGGATAAGGGTATTGTTAGATTACTACCTTACCTAAAAGCTTAAGCTAATAGTTTGTGGACCAACAATGTATATCAAGCTTTCACTCACCCACACGTGCAGCCCGACAACATGTGGAGAGATAAACACACAATAATTAATACCCATTACAGAGAATACAATAATTTTTTAGACATCATATAATACACATGGACAACAAGATTAGAACCCAAGACCTCCTAGTAAACAACTCTGACACCATGACAGTGTTTAATAATTGGGTAAAAGGGAAGACCAACCTGCAATGACAGGTCTCTCCCTCCATTTATAATATATGTCAAGTACAATACCAATGATCATAACACCCTCACTAACTCACACAATTACTAACATAACTCTTAACGCATAATAATAATAATGAAAAATCACTAAATAAAAATTAACACTCCCCCTCAAGCCTGAGCATATATATCATATGCTCCTAGCTAGTTAAAAATGAATTTCACACGAGGACCTCCCAAAGCATTAGCAAACAAATAAGCAAGCTGAAACTCAAACTTCACGTGAGTGATTGTAATGAGCTTTTATACATGTTTCTTCCAAATAAAGTGGCAATCAACTTCAATGTGCTTTGTCCGCTCATGGAACCCAGTTGAAGGCAATATGAATAGCAGCTCGATTATCACACATAAACTCCATAGGTTGATAATGTGGAAAAACTAGTTCTTTCAACATGTTCTTCAACCAAACAAGTTAACATGTAGTGTGCGCCACATCCATATACTCTGACTCGACACTTGACTTGACCACCATAGTTTGTTTCTTACTTTTCCAAGACACCAAATTACAACTGACAAAGATACAGCCATACAGACATAATTGTGGATCTTACTTCTCCAAGACACCATAGTTTGTTTCTTACTTTTCCAAGACACCAAATTACCAACAACAAAGACACAAACCTAGTTGTGGATCTTCAATCGGAAGGCGACCCGCCCAATCTCCAAATGTATATCCCTAAATATGGGTGTGACCCCGATCTTGACATAAGAGACCTCTAGTAGTGAACCTTTAAGATATCTCAAAATGCAAATTAATGCATCCCAATGACTTATTCTCAAGGAATTAAGAAAATGACTCACAACACTTGTTGCAGAAGGATATATCCGGTCAAGTGATTGTGAGATAATTCAACTTTCCAACAAGTCTTCAGTACTATCTCGGGTTAGGCGACAAATCACCCATGTCTGTCACTAAAACTTACTATTGGGATCCATGGGTGTATCAATAGGTTTGGATCCCACAGCCCCATCACATCTAAAAGACCAGAGACATACTTTCTATATGACAAGACAATTCCCGTAGAAGATCTCGATACTTCTATACCTAACAAGTATTTCAACAGTCCCAAGTCCTTGGTCAAAAGCTTACTATGCAGGAAAAGCTTTAGGTACTAGATGGCTCAATTAAAAATAAATATAATATGAAGCTCCCCCAGTGATCACAATGTCATCCACATACACAATAAGCAAAATCCTGCCAGATGGAGTATGACAATAAAATACAGAGTGATCTACTACACTGTCAGAGGCCAAACTCAAGTACTATAGCACTAAATCAACCATATCATGATCTAGGAGATTATTTTAATCCATATAATGATTTCTTAAGCCAACTCACTAAACCTAACACCCCTTGAGCAACAAACCCAGGAGGTTGTTCCATATAGACATCCTCATGAAGATCACCATGTAGGAAAGCATTCACATCTAACGGATGTATAGGCCGATGACAAGTAATGGCTAAAGAGATGAACAAAAATACTAAGGCAACGTTAGCAACCGAAGAGAATGTGTCTGAATAATAAAAACCATAGATCTAAGTATATCCCTTAGCAACAAGACAGGCCTTCAACGAGCCACAAAACCATCAAGATTAACTTTCACATTGTACACCTAACGACAACCAACCGCAAACTTAGCAAGAGAAAGAAAAACCAAATCCCAAGTATCATTATCATATAGCACACACATCTCTTCAACCGTTGTAATCCTCCACCCAAAATGGGATAGGGCTTTAGAAATAGATTTTGGAAGAGCAACAGAAGACAAGAGTACTAATGAAACAGTAATATGAGGGTGACAACAAATCATAACAAACAAATTAGAGATTGGATGTTAGATACAAGTGCATTTGCCTTTCCGAACAGCTATAAATGGATCAAGATCATGGGAAATAAAATCATCTGATGAGGGAACTAGAGGCAAATCAATAGAGGTTGGAGGAGGCTCTCCTCCTTTGAGTCTCCGTGTATATACCTTCAAATTGGGATGATCAAGGACTCAAACAGGATGAAGATGTAGAAGGATCCAACACAGAGAATAGGTTGAGATCTGGAAGGCATGGCAGAGAAGGGACTCATCAAGGTCAAAAACTCAAGGAATCAAAGTAGTATGGTGTAGACCCAAAAAAGGTGACATTAGCAAAGCCAAAGAATCAATGTAAAGTAGGACTATAACACCAATATCCCTTTTGAGTATACGAATAGCCAAGAAAAATACATTTGATAGCATGAGGATCCAACTTATCCGTTCCTAACGTTAACTAATGGACAAAGGACACACATCCAAATATACGAGGAGGGAGAATGAAGGAACATTAGGGAAGATAACTGAATATAAGATTTTACCACCGAGGACAGAGGTACATTTTATTCATGAGGGAGCAAGCTACGTGCACAATATCACTCCAAAAAACTTTGTGGACATTCATTTTTGCGCATTGACCAACAGCTTCAGGCGTTAGCAAGCAATCATTCTCAGAATGCCACACATGAGCAACTAAAAAAGGTGATATCTTTGGACAAAAAAGATGACAAAGAACTTGGCATTATGGTGCAAGGAAAAATTCAAGACATTTGAGAGGAAATTAGAGCAAAAACGCTGTTCAATGTATATCAAGCTTTTACATTGTATTATCAAGCTCTGACAAAATCAAATCAAAGGATTCCTCCAATCTTGCTGAACTTCCATAAAATGACTCCCTTATAGCACCCCAAACCAACGCACTACAAAGAGGCCAACCATTGAACCTTTGTCCCAAACCAACTGCCAATTCAATTTTTGCCCCGAAAAAATCTGTGCATCGTGTTCCAACCATAAACCCCACACCACTGAAAAAGTACCACACTTCCGAAGTACAACCCTATCCTTTAACCCCACACACTGCTCTAACTGATGGCCCTAATGGTACCACACAACGACACAGTTATTAACACAAACTTCCACAAGTGAATGATCAAAACAGGTAGGATCTTTAAAGAAAATACTTGACTAACTTGATCTTATGGTGTTGGGAAGGCTTTAAGACAATGGAGAAAATCGGAGCAAAAAGATTGCTCAAAACACTCTCATATGCCGGCATGTGGAGTCAGAGCTGCCAGCTTTCGGCAAGCACGTGGCAGCATGTGAGGGCTCCTCTGGCTGTCAAATTTTGCAGCCTAGCAGATCAGCAGGTTTCGTGGCTTGTTATGTGGTTGGTTTTTCAAAAATATGAAGGGTTTATTGAGATTCTGAAAGGGATTTTTTTATTTGTGACTGCAGTGTTTTCAGCAACTACTGAACCTGATTCTGTTCTTTGGTGGTGCGATGATCATTCTACAGTGGCAGGTTTAAATAGGATCATGAAATATAGGTTTTGGTTCGGCAGCAGCAATGAACTTTTTAGGTCAGATAATGCTCTGATACCATGCTGAAGCATTTGGTGAATTGGGAATTAATCTTAACGATAGATCTCTTTTTTTATTTATAATAAATGCCAAGTACACTACACTGACCATATGCCCCTACTAACTAATTGTTACTAACATAACAATAACATATATAAATAATGCTAAACAACCAAAATGACCAGTAACAAAGATATTTAAAATAGTAATTTTTTGAATACTGAAAATATCAAGCAAAAGTATATTATGTTATAATAATATAACATTGTCATAATAAAGAAGATACATAATTAATTACAATATCATGTAATATTGTGATCTTATAACACTAAATTTAATCTGTACATCTGCTCAAGTGGTTGGATTTGAATATTTAGCATATAATATTGTGTACACAGGTCAAGGGGCATTTAGGTAATCTTAATAAATACATTGCAAGAATCCCCGTGCTAAACCAAATATGGACATGGACATCTTCCCCTGGATCCTACAGCCTGAACTAAACAAAAATATTACCCTGAGAAAGACATTGCATTCCTAGGCATATGATTCCCTCCCAACGGGCATCCAAGATGCCACAAACCAAATGCCCCCATAGGATATTAATAAGATGCAAGTGCAAAACCAAACCAGATGGTGACATTTGGAGGGAGGTTAAGACCGCCTGAAAATTTTGAAAGCATATTGTTCTGCAAATCCCTGCAAAATTGAAAAACATACAAATAGTTCATTAAGAATCGATATTACCAAATTTCATAGTGAAAAGCATCAAAAACTTGGATCTCAAAACAGCATGTCCAACCAAAGATGAAATCAAAATTGTTGCTGAGCAAAACAAACACAATAAAAAAGATAAAAAAGAGTTCCACGCATAAAAATGCAGATGGAGGAACTGAAAGCAATGATGATTTTCCTGTTTCAGGCCATACAAGATAAGCTTTTCAGTGCCATTAGATGTCCAATTTTGCCAAATGGTGGATGGAATGGAACCACTCAGAGAATTGTTTTCAAGTGACCTGCAATGTGGAACCGCTTATAAGATAAACCCATTTATTTCATGGGCCATGCAGTAAAATAACTGAAACAATTTGAATTCTGCTAAATGCAACATACTCCTACTCCAAACATTAGTGCTTGCGGAACCATAAACCTGATAAAGAAATAAGGAGAGAGAGTGAGGGGGGTGAGAGAGAGAGAGTGGAAGGATGCTTACAGTCTCTGAAGATTAGGAAGATCTGAGAAGTTGACAGGTATATTTCCAGTAAGATTGTTTTTTGATAAATCACTGCACAAAATTGTTTAGATAACTAAGTTAAAAGGCAAAAAGAAATCATTGGAATAATGCTTTACTAAAATATACTAAGGATGCTTCTTAAAGAAATCACTCAACGTAAAATGCTTAAAAAGAGACAGGTCAACCAACCAAAAAAAAATAAAAGAAAAAATAAAATAATAGTTATTGAATAAAATTTAAGGTGGAGAATCTTACATAGTCGTGATATCTTTAGAAAGTTTATTTGGTGGGATAGATCCACTGAGCTGGTTTGAACTAACGTCTCTGAAATATGTACATCATAAAGCAGAATGCGAAAGGTTCTCATTAGCCAAACATAAAATGAACACAAATGGTCAATGGAGCTGTCTGAAGATGAAGAAAACCATGTTCATCCAGATGCTTTTGGAATTTTTCATGGGAAAGCTTATAATTCCTCAATCATATGTGATGTTTTTCAACATTAAGTAACACCAAATATATGGTGATCAACTTACAAATAACCAAGATGTGGTATCCTACTCAGATCAGGGATTGGTCCTTGCAGGTTACAGTTCCTAAGACTCCTGACAAAGCCAAGAAACAGAAATATAACAAACTTTGACATCATAAAATCTGGACAAGGTGCACATGCATACTTCTAGATTGACATTTAAGGTTCTCATAAAATGAAAGGTTTGTGGGAGCTTATTGTCAAAAAACTTTATCAAGATCAAATTAGGTGTTTGATGTCAGAGAGAGAGAGAGAGAGAGAGGGAGAAGACAGTCCTCATTAACCAAGCAAAAGGAACCATATTTCAAGAAGGAAAAGAAACAGTCGCGCTCCTCCAGGAAGACACAGTAATCAATACCTCATTTTTCCCCAATGAGGTCACGTCATCTCACAGGATTCTACTGCCAAAAAGTATACATGCACACCAGTTTGTGTGTAAAAGTTAATAGCTGCCTAGCCAGGAAATTATTTGTAATGGATATTGATATTGTAACAAAGATGACACTTGTTTGCTATGGCACAGCCTGTGTGCGCAACCATGCATCTTTTTTTTTTTTTTTTTTTAATCAGTAAAGAGAAATTTAGAGTAGCAAAGAATCAAGGGGATGACATCCCATGGTACAAAACATCAACCGCCCTGCAGTGTCCCAAACAGAAACTGTGCATCTATTTGATTCCTATTATATGAAATAGCCGGATGCCATGTAGCATTATGTGCTATTTGCGCCTCTTGTATTATGAAAATTTGAGCAAGTAGAGATTGTCATTCCCTTGGGTGAAAGACCCTAAACTTCTGAAGGGTATTCCTGCTTTATGTGGTGGTTAGCCAAGTTGGAAATTGGCACTTTGTTTGAGATGGTACTGCTATGTAGAGAAAAATGATAGGAGTATGTGCTACTTGGATGTCTTGTGATGGTAACTCTAGATAAAGTGATCACTTAAAATAGGGAATATGTTCATGATAATAATGTGTGTGCATGCATAAAAAAATCACATCTTAAAGTGAGAAAATCCATATACAAATAAAAATAGATTACGGATGTGCACTGAGCTCATGTTGCTCACCCTATTTCCTTAACAATTTAAAATTCAATTGAAATGAAGGAAAGCATACTTGCTGGGTTTTCCAAAGACTTGCTACTGTTATAGATATATACCACAGGTTGGCACGAAGACACGTAACACGTTTTCTTTTTTTTTTTCTTTTTTTTTTTTTGGGTAGTTGTTGAACATATCTAGTCCAAGAAATATGTAATAAGAATGGTTTGCCCTGTGGGAATGATGTTGTATATAAAGTGAGTAAATCCTAATGTAAAGATCCTAGTAAAATGTAAATCCCTGTCTGATCATATCATGGACTGTCTGTATAGCTTGTGTTTTTTAACAAATGATCTCTCTTTTGGCTTATTACTCCTACTTAAAACATGATTTTTGTAGAACTATTCCTTTCCTGGGCCTATTGCGTCCACTGGACTTTGGATGGAGTTAAGGCCGATCGCATACCATAAATGGGGACTTGACACTAAAAATCTCAAATGAAACAGCAAACAGCAAGCAACACAAACCAATGCATGCAAGGAACTGCTCTGATGCAAGTTTGCTGCCACATGCATGGAGGAAAGATTGTAGGATCCATCAAGATTAGAAATTTGATGGCTTAAGGACAATTATAAGGAGATGTGGTAGCAAAGAAAGATTCTCTTGTGCAGAAATGCAGCAGTGGAGGCTATGGAATGTACCATTGGGTGAACTCTCAAACGATGGACCAGAAGCCTTCTCCTTTTTTATTGTTTCACAATTCAGACAATGCCTTGCTAACATCCTCCTCTTCAAACAGCCCTTCTAACTATCTAGCTTTATCTCCCAAAGTAAGACATCAATCCAAACCTTTTATCATTGGCCAAGAAACATACTAGTCAAAATACACAGATCTATACAAAACTTTGTAATCTCATTTGAATTTAAACAAGGATCCCCAATAATTTCCCTGCCCTCAAACTCTTAGTGTATTTCAATTTTATTAAATTTTTTTTTAAGTTTCAATTTGTTGGTGGGAGCAGGTGGGAAAGGGGTACACCAAGAACAACCTGGACTGAGATAGTGAGCAAGGATTTGAGAGTCCTACAATTGTCTAAGGATATTGCCCCAGAGTGTGCAGAATGGTGTAAGGGGATTCATGTAGCCAATCGCACCAAGCGAGAAATAAACCTTGGTTGTTCTTATTCTTGTTTTAAAATTTTCACATGCATACACACATGTATGAACATGTCCATGAAAACACTTAAAACACATATTGCATTTCAAAACGTTATTGGAAAATGATGCCTTAGCCCCATGCCTCAAGGCTTCAAAAGCCTTAAATTTGCAGACAAACATAGCACAAAATATGAACTTACAACTTCAATAATTTAGACATGTTGCCATAAGAATCCGGAATCTTTCTCCCATCAAAGTTGTTGTTATCAAGCTGACTGCAAAACAAAGAAACCAAAACTGTTCAGGGACCATCAACAAAAGATTATTAAGGTACTCCAACTGTCCTGCAATAGAGGGAAAACTGTCATAACATACTCTTTAAACCTTGATAAATTTAACATAATTTCATAAATTGCATGGTTGTTGCATGTCCTTTCCTGCTTTGAATGGAATAAAGCTAAGAATACTGTACATTAATTAAGTTGAGTTAATAGATATTGGAATTTTATTAAATTATCATGGTAGGAGGGGATTAGATGAAATGAAACTAAGAGACTCCATGTTAAGATATAAATAACACAAGATCTTGGAGCTAAACTAGAAAAAACAGAAGAGTGAGCATGCTGAAGCCAGGAGAGGAGACCTGGCAGACAGCTCGCAGCATACTGTGCTGCTGCTATCCTGATGTGTTTCCAGCATTAGGAAGACCAGAAAAACATACTACACCTGTTACCATTTGTTGTAACTTGTAAACCCTAGTTCTAGAGAGAGGGAGGAGGAGGGAGAAATTTTCGTAGAAAATCAAGCAAAGTCAGAAAAAATACAGAACTCAGAGGAGCATCAAAAAAAAAATTGGAGGTGCTGATAATCTTAATTTATTTGTCTAGTACAGGTGTTTTCCAGGGTTTTCATAGCCACATTTTTTTTGTAATCGGAAAATTATTTGCTATGGCTACTGCTCTCAGAAGGAAGAGGGTTGTTTTCACGTATCTTGTGTGCGTGCATCTTTTGAATTCAAATAAAGTGAAATAGCTAGATGTTGTGAAGCTCTATTTGTGTGTTGGGAAATTTATTGGCAATGGATATCTCGTAAGATAGTATTTGTTTGCTATGCACATCGTGTATGCATCTTTTAAATTCCTAATACATACGTGAAATAGTGGATGTATTGTAGCACTGTGTGCTATTTGTGCTTGAGACACCATCAAATTTGAGCAAGTAGGATTTTGTCTCCCTTGGGTAAAAGGCCCTAAACCTCCAGAGGATCTTCTGCCTACACAGTGGTAAGCCAAGTTGGAAATTAGCTTTTTTTTTAACTAAAAAAAGATATATTAGATTGAGAAAGAGAAGTTACAACCTAAGGGGACAATAAGTCCACCTGAAAAAATAAAAAACAGAATTAAAACATAAAATAAAAATAAAGATAAAAATAAAAATAAACAAAAAGTACAATGAACAAAGAAAACCCCTTTTCAATCCCTTTCCAAAGTAATTCACCAAGCACTTTAAATCATCTACCTCCCTCTGACCTTTCTTGGCTTTGTACTTGCCCCAATCAAAGTGCAGTTCAATTCCTCCTGCACCACACATTTTAGATCTAGTTTATCCAGTATATCTTGAGCTTCTAAATCCTTCCTAGAAATCATCTCCACTGGTGTACATAAAATTCCACCATTGCACTGCAGTTTATTATCCAACCCAATGTTTTCGAAACTAGAAACCCCCACGAATCCTTCCAACAGGGCTGGATGTACATATAATCAGTCCCCGAGAACATCATAGGAAACAAAAACACCTTCAAATTGTGCCCAAATCTCATCCAACAGCAAACCCCCTATCACAATCAAACCCACTAATGTCATCACTACCGTTTTCAAAAAAGATATCCCCATTTCTTAGCCTCCTTTCCTCTTATCTTCGACGATACTCAACTCTCCTTCAGAATCTCTCTTAAAATATTTGGCCTTATCTCACCAGAATGCTCTCTTCACTTTACTTAATTTCCTAATTTCTGCACCCATCAGAGCTGCCTTCCAATGAGCGTACAGCTTAGGATCAGTAGATTTTTTAGATTTGAAACCTGAAACATCAGGCTTCCAACCCAAACCATTTTTTTTTTATTATTATTCTTGGAGACACCAGCCTCTAATCCCTCTGCAAAATCAGAACCAACAGCCAAGCTGACGCCTTTATTTTTATCATCATTTTTGTGACGAACAGTTCTCTAAATCAAGCTAAAATTGTCCACATTATGCTCTGAATGTTGACCCGTTCCATTCTATGGTTGTATTGGAGAACTGGATAAAGGGTTTGGATTTCGTTAGCAGATGACTGAAGACCCACCTTCCCCTAATCTTGCTTCTGTGAATTTTGGTTATAATATTGAACCTGCTTTGTAAACTCCGCCTGGGATGCACATAATGTCCAAATTTTTTTCACACACAACCAGTCCCAAGCCCGGGTAAAGGAGGAGGTTTGCGTTAGGTAGCTGATAGCCAGCGTAAAATTTGCCCAATCACTATGATATGAATCCTTGCCGAATATTTGTTAGGGCGTCCCCTACGAGCGACGCATTGCACTTGTACCACCCAAATGTAGCGAAACGGATGGACTAGGCTGTCCCCCAAAAGCAACACTCCATGTTGGCACAAGTACAGTGTCAAATATGCGAGGGTTCCTACATCATTCTGGACATAGGCAGGTAAAGAAGTTAGTTCAGGAAACTAGGATTAGATTAACAACTTAGAAATATAAGGACACTTATGGGTAAAAGCATGGAAATTGTGGACACAATAATTAGAAGAAGAATTAATTTGATTTGCCTTCAAGAGACTAAGTGTGGGTGGGGGAGAAAGCTAGAGAAATTGATAAATTAGGATTTAAACTTTCGTACACTGCAAAAGAAAAACATAAGAATGGAGTAGGAAAATATTGTAGACAAAAATTTAAAAAATAGCATTGCTAATGTAAACAGAGTAAGGAATAGAATTATAAAAATCAAGATGGTATTAGTCCAAGAGATAATAAATATCATTAGTGCTTATGCTCTTCAAGTAGGCTTAGCATAAAATCTTAAGAGAAAAATTTTGAGAAGATAAGGATAGTATTATACAAGACATATCAGGGACTGAGAAAATATTTATACGAGGAAACCTGAATGGACACGTTGGAAGGGATAATAAAAGTTATGAGAGGATACATAGAGGATATGGATGTGGAGACAAAAATGAGACTAGGGAGAAGATCTTAATCTTTGCTATGTCATATGATTTTAGTATAATGAATACTTGCTTTCAGAAGAGAGAAGAACACTTAATAACCTTTAAAAGTGGACAAAAAAGAAGTCAAATAGATTTTTTTTTAACTAGGAGAGTAGATCGTTTATCATGCAAGGATTGTAAAGTTATTCCAAGTGAAAGCCTAACCACACAACATATAATCTTAGTGTTAGATATATGTATTAAAAAATGGAAGAAAGATGATAAAAAAAACTAGTGCAAAAGAACTAGGTAGTGGAATCTAAAGGGATAAAATATAATAAAATTTAAAGATATAATGATCAAGGATAGGGATTGGACTATACAGAATGGGATAGATACAAATAGTCTTTGGAGTAGATTAGCTAGCTCTATTAAAAAATAGCAAAAGAGATTTTAGGTGAATCAAGGGGAAGATTCTCGAATAGCAAAGAAAGTTGGTGATAGGATAAAGATGTCCAAAAACCCGTAAAAACAAAAAGAATTTGGTGTAAAACATGGCAAAAACATAGAAACATGGATAACTTTGAAAAGCATAAGGAGGCAAGAAAAAATACAAAAATGTTTGTTAGTGCAGCTAAATACAAATCATTTAATAGTTTGTATGATAGATTAGATGCAAAAGAAGGGTACAAAAATATATTTAAACTTGCTAAAACTAGAGAAGGGAAGAGTGAGGACTTAGGAAATGTAAAATGTATAAAAAGTGAGGATGATATTGTCTTGGTTAAGGACAAAGACATTAAAGAAAGATGGTGAAGTTACTTTAGTAAATTGTTTAATGAAAACCAACTAGAAGGCTTAAACTTAGATTTGAAAAATGAGGAAAAGACTAAAAATATGAGATTTATTTGCAAAATTAGAGTTAACGAAGTTAAGTTTGCACTAAAAAAGATGAAAAATAGGAAAGCTATAGGACCAGATAACATTCCAATTGAAGTTTGGAAATGCTTAGGTGATAACAGAATTATATGATTAACTAATTTATTTAATACATTTACAAAAACTAAGAAAATTCCAGATGAATGAAGGAAAAGCACTTTAATGCCTATATGCAAAAATAAAGGAGATATTCAAAATTGTAATAACTATCGTGGAATTAAATTTATGAGTCATACAATGAAACTATGGGAAAGGGTAGTTGAACAAAAATTAAGGTTAGAAACAAAGGTCTCAGAAAATCAATTTGATTTTATGCCTGGGAGATCTACCACAGAAGCTATATATCTTTTAAAAAGATTAATGGAAAAGTTTAGGGAAAAGAAGAGGACTTGCACATGGTATTTATTGACCTAGAGAAAGCATATGTAGGATACCTAGGGAAGTTCTATGGTGAGTATTAGAAGAAGAAAAAAAGAGTGTATGTAGTAGGTATACTGATGTCATTAAGGATATGTACGATGGAGTCATGACTAGTGTAAGGACTATAGATGGAGAAACTAGAGAATTTCTAATCACCATAGGTGTACATCAAGGATTTTCTTTGAGCCCTTATCTTTTTGCTTAAGTGATGGACCAACTAACTAAGAGTATTCAAAATAAGGTTTCATGGTGTACGTTGTTTGCAGATAATATTGTATTAATTTATGAAACTAGGGGCGAAGTAGAGGTTGAGTTAAAATTATGGAAAGAAGCTTTGGAATCTAGAGGCTTTAGGATAAGTAGAAATAAGACAGAATATATGAAATGTAATTTCAGTAATGGCAAGAGGAATATTGGAGACAAAGTTAAACTTGACAATGAAGAAATAAATAGCACTTGTAGATTTTGATACTTTGGATCTATTCTGCAAGCTGAAGGAGAAATTGAAGATAATGTAATGTATAGAGTTAAAGCAAACAGGGTAAAATGGAAAAGTGCTTCAAGTGTGCTTTGTGATCATAGAATACCCAGGAAAGTTTTATAGGATGGCTATAAAACCAACTATGCTATATGAAGTAGAATGTTTGGCGACAAAAAAACAAAATATCCAAAAAATAAAAGTTGCCGAGATGAGAATGCTTAGATGCATGAGTGGTATAACACTGAAGGATAAATTAAGAAATGAATATATTCACGATAAGTTAGGTGCAACTCCGATAGAAGATAAGATAAGGGAGGGACGACTCAGATGGTATGGACACTTGCAACGTAGGCCACATAGTGCGCCAGTAAGGAAGAGTGAGTTAGTTACTATAGGGGGTGGTAGAAGGGGTAGGGGTAGACCTAAAATAACTTGAAAGGAGATAGTGAGTAAAGATTTAATAGCCCAAAATCTATCAAAAAGAAATGGTCCATGATCGCATAAACTGGCGGAAATAGGATGCATATAGCCGACCCCACCCAGTGAGACTTAAGCCTTGGTTTTGTTGTTGCTGTTGTTATATTGAACTTGCTCTGTAACAGGGTCGAAAAGGGAAGGGATCTAATCACTCATATCCTTGTAATGGGCCTATTTAGAGACAAGGCCCATCTGCAAAAGCCCCAATTGAGAAGAACCTTCCTTTGAATCCAAAGAAAGGCCCATAGCATTATTGTTTAAACATTGGGCCAGTTCTATTAAGTGCCCCAACTTTGTCAAAAACAAAAGCACCTCCTTTCTATTAAGCAGTACCTCGACGGTGGCTTTCATATCAAATGTAATAATCTGGGCCAACTTTGGGGTACTGTCCTCTTTGGCCCATGAGCCTCAAGGTGCTGCCTGTAAAAGCAGCCTCACAACGTTAGAACCTAATTCGTTCCTTTATACCCATGATCTCACTAGTAACAATCGATGTGGGATCATGGCATGCTGCAAGCCTAGCAAAAACAATGAACACCAAGTCAGTCACAATATATTTTACAAGGGTTTGTTAGAGGTTATGTATGTCTTTTAGTATTATTATTATTGAGTGTGTTAGTATGTTAATTAGTGAGAGTTAGTAAGAGTATAACTGTCATTAGAAAGTATTTAATTTTGTATTATATATAGAGGAAGAGACCTATCTCCAAAAAGTTAAGTCATTCATTTTAATCAAATCATAACATGGTACCAGAGCGTGATCCAACCTAAACCCAATTCCCCTCAATTGTCGTTGAAAAACATCATTCCCACAGTTGTCCTTCCCAAATCTACCTCCATCCCATATTATTTCACAAAACCAACCATACACTTATAAACAAACTCCGTCGTTGAGTTGCTCACCTCGTTCGTTGTTGTGTTGGTGTTTCACGTTGTTTGTGATTGTCCCCATCAGTTTTGATTGCTTTTCTTGTTTTTTGGTGCGGTTGCTGATTTGTGAGTGTTGGGATGGAATCTATGAATCCTAAAAATTTGTTTCTTACATCACTACCACAAATAAGACTCAAAAGTTGGATGGAAAGAACTATGTTCAATGGTCTAGATCGGTTCGGATTTATTTAGCAGGATTAGGGAAATATGACCACTTGCTCCAATGTTATTCTTCTGACGAGAATAGAAAAGACATGTGGGTTCAGGAATATGCCTTTATTGTTTCCCTTTTATGGAAATGAATGGAGCCACAAATTGCACGGATGTGTATGCATCTAGATATGTGCAAGGAGATTTGGGATTATGCCAAACTCATATACTCCTACAACTTTACAAGCATGTATAATTTATCCCAAGAGTACTTTCAGCTATAACTGCTAACGTTTGTGAGATGCAGAAGCAGAGCAAGCATATGACAGTAGTTCGAGTTCTAGCAGGCTTGAGACATGAGTTTGAGGCAGTTAGTCCCAGATATTCAGTAATGCGGACCTGCCAACATTGCTTATGTTTATTCTCATGCACTTTGAGCTTCCTTTAGCACACATTCTTCTACTCTTGCATCTGTCGTTTGAGAGGACAACCTTTCCTACATAGGGTGATTCTAGTTTTCTACCAAACAGCCACAAAAGTTATCGAGGTGGTTCAAGTGGTCATAGTGGTAGAGACGCACAAGGTAGGGGTACTCCTCACATACACACTCATTGTATCATACTATTGAGCAGTGTTGGGATCTTCATGGAATACCTTAACGTGTTGCCAATGTAGCCACCACTAACTTCACATCTTTAGGGGCATTCAATGAGCCAGCACCAACTCCTCACCTTTAGGGACGAATGGGGGGCAACGTACTATATCCATGTCAGAGGAAGAGTATTCCAAGTTTCAGCATTATCAAGCGTCACAACAAGCTTCTCTTCCCATTGCATCTCTTGCCCAAATAGGTAATCACGTATTATGTCTGTCATCTAGTACTTCTCATCCTAGTCCTTGAGTTATAGACTCTATTGCCACAGATTATATCACAGGTATACCTAGCTTCTTCTCCACTTTCAATATCCTGCAAATTTACCTTATATTACTCTTGCTAATGGATCTAGCACTGCAGCTAAGGGAACTAGGACTATAAATCCCACTTCTTCTATTTCTCTTCCTTCGATTTCATATATTCCCAAATTTATTTTCAATCTTATGTTTGTTAGAAAAATTACTAAATCCATGAATTGTTCAATGACATTCTTCCCTAATTCTATGGTTATTCAGGATTTGAAGACGAAGAAGACGATTGGCAGAGAGTGTGAAGTTGGTGGACTCTATCATTTTGAGATGTTATCTCCTTCTACCGCCTGCACTGCTGCTGCCACACCTTTCTAAATTCATTATCCCTATGTACTTACTGCTTGTTACCAGATCAACAGAATTTCATCCTCTCTTCTTAGTGCTAAATTCCCTACTCCATTATTTTTCCTAATCCACCTTTAATTTCTCTTCCTCTTCGTATATATGGGTGTGTCCTTTGTTCATCAACTAACTCCTAGGGTGGATAAGTTAGATCCTCGTGCTATAAAATGTGTATTTCTAGGCTACTCATATACTCAAAAGGGATGTCGTTTTATAGTCCTGTGCTGCATCACTTCTTTCTTTCTGCCGATGTTACCTTCTTTGAGTCTACACCTTACAAAACCCAATCACTGAGTGCTTCTGAGCTCAATGAGTCTCTTGCTTCGCCTAATCTTCTAGTTTCTACATTGTTGTCCTTGCCCAACCAACCATTTAAGTCTCCATGTAGTCTGAGTACTTCTCATTGTCTTGAACATGCTAATTTGCAAGTGTATTCATGATAGCTGCTTCAAGGAAGAGAGTCCCCTCTAGCATCTACTCCCACGCCTTTTGGTTTTCTTGTCTGATGATCATACTTCTCATGATGTTGATCCTCCAATTGTTGTTCAAAAAGGTAAATGCATATGTACTCAACACCCCATTTCCAACTATGTTTCTAATGACTCCTTATCATCCTCTAATAATTGTTTTGTCACTACTCTATCATCTACTACCTTCCTAAATTTGTTTCAAAAACCTTAGCCCGTTCCGGGTGGAAGGATGCTATGGTTGAATAGATGAATAATTTACATGACAATGGTACTTGGGACTTGGCACCTCTTCCTCTTGACAAGCCTATGGTTGGTTATCGGAGGGTTTACACTATGAAATTCAACCCCGATGGTTCTATGGCTCGTCTAAAGGCCCATCTTGCTACTAAGGGATACTCTCAGGTGTATGGTCTGGATTATTCTAATACTTTTTCTCTAGTTGCCAAACTTACATCCGTACGTCTGTTCATCTCCTTGGCTACTACTCTCACTAGCCTCTACCTTAGCTAGATATGAAAAATGCCTTCTTGCATGGTGACCTTGAGAAGGAGGTTTATATGAAGCAACCACCTAGGTTTGTTGTTCAGGGGGAGTCAAGCTTAGTGTGTCAGCCAAAGAAGTCTTTATATGGTTTAAAAGTCTCTTATAGCATGGTTTGATCGTTTTAGTGCTATAGCACTTGAGTTTGGTCTTCGACGGCGAGTTGTGGATCATTCCATGTTTTATTGTCATACTTCATCGGGTAGGATCCTTATTGGTGTTTATGAGGATGATATTGTTAGTACAGGTGATGATGATAAAGGTATTCAGAGTCTCAAAATTTTTCTATGGACTAAGTTTCAGACCAAAAATTTGGTACCTTTGAAATACTTCTTGGGTATAGAAATACCTAGATCTCGTATCGAAATTGTTGGGTCACGGATGAGGTATGTTCTTGATCTATTGGATGAAACTAGCTTGTTGGGATCTAAACCAGTTCATACACCCATGGATCCTAATAGCAAGTTAGTGCGGGATATGGGTGATTCGCTACCTAATCCTGGACAATACCAGAGACTTGTTGGAAGGTTGAATTATTGGCTGGATATATCTTTTGCCAAAGGTGTTGTGAGTCAATTTCTAGATTCTCTGAGGACAAGTCATTAGACACAGTAATTCGCATCTTGAGATATCTCAAAGGTGCACTTGAAAGAGGTCTTTGATATCGTGATCAGGGTCACACTTATATCAATTGATATACAAATGTAGATTGGGCTGGATCGTCTTTCGACCAAAGATCCACAACTGGGTACTTTATCTTGGTTGATAGTAATTTCATTTCTTGAAAGAGTAAAAAACAAACTGCAATGGCAAGGTCAAGTGCTGAATCAAAATATAGAGCTATGATTCACACTGCTTGTGAACTTGTCTGGTTGAACAATATGTTGAAAGAATTGGGTGTTTCTCATTCTCAACCTATGAAGTTGATATGTGACAATCAAGTTGCTCTTCATATTGCCTCCAACCCAATCTTTCATAAGCGGACGAAGCACATTGAAATTGATTGCCACTTTGTTCGAAAGAAACTTGTGCAGAAGCTCATTACAACCGCTAATGTGAAGTCGAGCATCCAGCTTGCTGATTTGCTACCAAATTGTTAGGGGTGCTCGTGTTAAATTCATTTGTAACAAGCTAGGAGGATATGACACTTTTGCTTCAACTTGAGGGGGAGTGTTAGAGGTTATTTATGTCTTTTAGTATTATTATTACTGAATGTTCTAGTATGTTAATTAGCGGGAGTTAGCATGGGTATTATTGTCATTACAATGTATTTAATTTGTATTATAAATAGAGGAAGAGACCTATTTCAAGTTAGGTCATTCATTTTAATCAAATCTTAGCAGGGTTAGCCATAAAAAGGCTCCTCAAGAATGGACCTTGACTAAGTATTGTTGGGGCTTTGTAGACACTTGCTCCTTATTACACATAATAAGTACTTAAAGGGCCTCAACCAAATACAAGTTAACCTTATTCATCAATTGTCCCATGTCAAAAGAAAATATAGAACACCAGCCCACTCCTAAGCCCTAGCTAGAAGCCCAAAGGTGCCCAAATATCCTTCTCCATTGCTGCTCAGCCTTGAAATCCAAGCAGTCAACCACCCTCTCCAACAAACTGATCCTCGCAAAAGGACATCATCAAATGATCATAATGGATATAAAGGTCACCATTTTCAGAATATGACGAATGAATCAACTCTTACCACAACATTCTACCCACTCCCTTCTTCACATCCGAAAGATGACCAACTTACTTCACTGGAACAAAAAATTTACAACTTTCTTGTTGACTGGAGCACCACCCAATACCAAAATTTCCCCAATTTCTTCTACAAAAGCTTGATATACATTGTTGGTCCACAACTTATTAGCTTAAGCTTTAAAATAAAGTGATATCTAACATGGTATCAAAGCTAGTTAAAACAAGATGTCCAGGGATTTAGCCTTGTTGCCTGCATTTATTATGTGGTGTTTAAAAAATTATTTTATTCCCTGTAATGGGTGTTATTTATCGTGTGTTTATCTCTCCACGTGCTGTCAGACTAGACATGCAAGGGGTGTGTTAAAGCTTGATACACATTGTTGGCCCAAAACCTATTAGCTTAAGCTTTTAGGTAAGTAGTAATCTATCATCTTCCAACAAGAAAATCATTCAAAACACACACAAGTTGATGAAAGATATTCAAAAAACCACTAAGAAGCCACCAAAAATGCCTCCCCCAGCCTCTTCCAGTAACAAATTGAAAGGTTTGCCATCAATGTGGACATTTGTCGAACCGAAGTCATCTACCATACCATTCAAAATTCATTGCTAAGAACATACATACGGCAAATTGCTAAGCGGTAAAAGGAAAGAAACGAAAACACGTGCCATCTCTACTACTTATTAATTAGAAATACAACATAGAGTCTTAGTACTAGATAAATGAACTAAAAAAATGGAAGAAAAAGAGCAACATGAGTCAATGCAAGAGTACAAGGTGGTGGAATTGGAAAGGAGAGAAATAAAGGAAAATTTAAAGATAAAACAATCAAAGAGGGTGATTGGACAATAGGGGATAATGTAAATGCAAACATCTTAGAATAGGACGGCTAGCTCAATTAAAAAGATAGCAAAAGAGATTCTATGTGAATCTAGAGGAAGGTTCTCAGGCAATAAAGAAATTTGATGTTGGGATCAAGATGTCCAAAAGCTACAAAAACAAAAATAATTTGGTAGAAAACATAGCAAAATTGTAGAAATATATAAAATCTTGCAAAATATAGAGAGGCAACAAAAGATGCAAAAAAGACTACTAGCTAAGCTAAACATAAAGCTTATGATAATCTATACGCTACACTAGATATACAAAAGAAGGGGAAAGAAACATATATGAACTTGCTAGAGCCAGAGAAAGAAATTGCAAGGATTTAGGTAATGTAAAATGTATAAAAGATGAGGTTTACAATGTCTTGGTTAAAGAGAAACACATATGTTAGGATACCAATATACCACTTTATCTAAAAGCTTAAGCTGTTAAGTTGTGAGCCAACAATGGATATCAAGCTTTAACACTCTCCTATATGTGCAACCAACAACACGTGGCAAGATAAACAAACAATAAGTAACACTCATTACAAAGAGTACAATAATTTTTTAAACACCACACAATGAATGCGGACAACAAGACTAGAACCCGAGACCTCCTAGAAACTAGCTCCGATACCATGTTAGAATACCACTTTACCAAAAAACTTAAGTTGTTAGGTTGTGGGCCAACAATGGATATCAAGCCTTAACAACATAAAGAAGAGGTGGCGAAGATGTCAAAGTATTGTGTGAATGGCCGAAATTGTCTGGCCTTGAGTTCTGTATATTATATATATAATTTACAAGAATGCTATACAAGGAAAGCGAATAAGTTCCCGCATGATTCTAACCCTATACATGTAAACTATAATTTGTCAAATAATGTACGCTAATTGTACAGAATAATGAATGGAGAAATAAAGAAATAAATGTGGACTGAAATAAGGAAAGAAATGTGGACAGCAAAGCTTTTGTTGTCCGTTGTTACCCCCCCCCCCCCCCCCCCCCCGGGGGGCGGCCCCTTCAAATTGATGTGAGTTGATCAACAAGCATCAATTTGCTACTTAGGAAGTAATGTCGATGATGAGTGAGAGTCTTGGTGAAGATATCAGCAATTTGTTTTTCAATGGAAATATGTGGAAGAGTGATAACACGAGCTTCAAATACTTCACGGATAAAGTGACAATGAACATCCGCTCGTGATAGACAGGATTGGCCGTGATCTGAATAGCACTCGTATTATCAGCATGTAAAGGTGTAGGATCAGTCTCAGAAAAATCTAGCTCAACAAGCAAACCTCGAAGCCAACTAATTTCAGACCAAGCAAGAGACTTCGCCCAATATTCAGATTCCGTAGATGACTTAGAAACTCTGTCTTGCTTCTTACTCTTCCAAGAGATCAATGCATCACCCAAGAACACACACCAACCAAAGATGAAGCGACGTGTATCCGCACAACCAGCCCAATCAGCATCGTTATAAGCAGCAAGGCAAGTAGAATTTCCTGCAGGGAAGAATAAACCACTGGCAAAAGTGCCCTTCATATAGCATATGATCCTACAAACAAAAACCAAATGAAGATGACGAGGAGTCTAAAGAAATTGGCTGACTTGTTGTACAGCAAAAGAAATGTCCAGTCTAGTAATGGTGAGATAAACAAGGCTACCCACCAACTTCTAGTATAAATTGGGATCAGCAAATAAGTCACCTTCCTCTTTGCAAAGCTTGACATTTAATTCCATGGGAGTATCAACAGAAGTAGCCTCCTAAAGGTCAGCTGTAGCCAACAAGTCACTAGCATACTTATGTAAATTGAGTGAAATACAAGAGGGACTATGTTGCACCTCAAGACCAAGAAAATATGTGAGAGACCCAAGATCTTTCATATGAAAGGACTCTGAGAGATGAGTCTTGAGCTGACCAAGTAAAGCAGAATGAAAATTGCAATAAAGTGGTGCATAATTTATCAAAATAGGCCCTCGGAGCTTGTTTGAGACCATAAAGAGAGCGACAAAACTCACACACATGTGAAGTAGGAGAGGGAAACAAACCCGGGGGTGGCTTCATATAAATACACTCTTTAAGATCCCGTGAAGAAAAAGCATTCTTGATATTCATTTGATATAGTGGCCAATCACTAGAAACAACAAGAGCTAGGATCGTAAGAACAGTAGTCATCTTAGCCACGGGAGCAAAGGTCTCTTCAAAATTGACACCATATAATTATTCCCAAGTGCAACAAGGCAAGTTTTGTAACGATCCAAACTTCCATCAGATCGGACCTTGACTGAGTAAACCCATTTGCAACCCAAAGGAACAATGGTGGGAGGACAAGGCTCAATGTCCCAAGTGTGATTGGCCTCTAGAGCGGCAATTTCTTCCTGCATAGCTCATCGCCAACAATCATGCTTGGCAGCGTGCGAGTAGGATGTGGGAATATCAAAATTGGACAATGTAGCAATAGGAGCTAAAATAGAATTGTTAGAACTGGAAGAGGGAAACCCATACCTATCCGGGGGTACAGACACTAGAGGAGAGCGACTTACCAATGGTTCTAAAGGTGCTGCAATTGATTGAATCTAAAGCGTGGTAGGATCAGATATCGGGTGAGCCACTGGAAGAGACTGTGGGTGGGAGCGTCTCGTATACACAATACCTAGTTTAAAGCAAGAACTGACTTGATGAAGATTCGAGAACTGCTGCTCAAAGGAGGGTAGAACCACAGTAGAAGAGGAGGGCACAAGAGACATAGGAAAGAAATGTTGATTTTCAAAGAAAATAGCATTCCAACAAATGCGTGTACGATGTAATGTAGGATCATAACAAACAAATCCCTTTTGACACACATTATATCCCAAGAATGCACATCGAACAAATTGGGTAGATAATTTATGTTGCTCATGAGGAGGTAAATGAACAAAACATACACAACCAAAGGTATTGAGGTTATTGTAACTAGGTTTCTTAGCAAATAAGCGAAAATAGGGAGACTCCATGAGTAGGACTTGAGAAGGTAAACGATTAATCAAGTAGCAGTTTTCAGAGCTTTAACCAAGAACATGGATGGAATAGAGGATTCTAGCAAGAGAGTACATACCACATCTAGGAGATGACGATTTTTGAGTTTGGCTACTCCATTCTGTTGGGAAGTAGCGAGACATGAACGTTGATGAATAATACCTTTAGAAACCAAAAACACTTGAAACTCAGTAGACAAATATTCACCACCGGAATTTGTGCGTAATGTCTTAATAGAAGCAAAAAATTGATTGTCAACATACGCTAAAAACTCAGTGAAAGTACAAAAAACCATAAATTTAGAGCGAAGAAAGTAGACCCAAGTAAATCTGCTATGATCATCAATGAAAGTCCCATAGTATTTAAATTTTTCATGTGAACTAACCAAGGAAGGTTCTGAAGCATCACTATGGATAAGATCAAAGCACTGAGAGGCTCTACTAGCATGCAAAGGGAAGGCAAGAGTTTTGCTTTTACCAAGTTTGCAAGAAGCACACTCAAGAGATAAAGAAGAACGTTCTTTATTACCAAGTAAACCAGAGTTCAATACATGAGATAAGATCTGAGTATTGGGATGGCCTAAATGACGATGCCACACCATACTAAGATCTGAAACATTATTACAAGCAAAAGACTTAATATAAGAAACTGAAGATCTGAAACATTATTACAAGCAAAAGACTTAATATAAGAAACTAAAGAAAGTGCTGGAACAGGCATAAGTAGTAGAAACAAGCGCCCCACTTTAGCTCCCTTCACGATCGACTCCCCCCGTTACCTAGTCCTCCACGACACAACCATTACCAAAAATATTAGCAGCACAACTGTTATCAACTAATTGACCAACAAAAATAAGATTTGTGGAAAGCTGAGGAGCAAGAAACACATTAGTGAATTTAGAAGAGGCATCTCTGACAGCAGCTATTGGCAAAAACTGCCATTGGCAGTTTGAATAGTTTAATGACCAGCGTAGGGCCGAACATGAAACAGACCAGTGGGATTATTCGTCATGTGATTAGAGGCACCCAAGTCCACGTACCAGAGTTTAGTAGAATTATTACCTTAAAACCCCATTGTCAATAATGCAAAATTAGCATCTGTTGCACCATTTCTGGTGTGCAGTAACTCACTACAGGAGGTGCAGGAATAGAGGAGTCACCTAAAGAAGAGCCAAGGTTCGCAGAAGTCACTGTGGAGGGTACAATAACAGAAGTCTGAAATGTCTGAGCCTGACGATTTTGAGAGCGAATACAACAATCTTTGATAATGTGACCCTTCTAGCAATAAAAGCAATATTTCTCGGAACAATTAGCAGCGATATGCCTAAATTCCTTACAACAAAAACACTGCAAGGAGCTAGAGTGCGCAAGCAGTCCTCGTCGTTGAGCAGCATAAACCACCAAGACAAACCCTGAACTACCATGAGATTGTTCCTAAGTAACTTGAGTACTAAGTCGTTGTTCTCCATGAAGTAACTAACCAAAACAAACATCAAGAGAGGGAAAGGGAGAGCGATTCAGCAAAGAAGACTGAACAGATTCATACTCAGGATGGAGTTTCACAAGAAACTGATCACAACGACTAGTCTCGTGAAGACGTTGAATAATGGAAAGAGAGGCAACAGGAACATCCGCGGTAACCAGATCAGAATATTCGTTCCAAAGAGTCAGAAACACCGAATAGTAGTCTTGGATGGAACAATTGTCATGTTGAAACATGGCAATCACATGCTCTAACTGAAAACGATGAGCACCGTTATCTTTTTTTTTTCTTTTTTGATCAAAGGGTAAATGTATTGATCAAAATGAATGTACAACTACACTGAGCATCCCCAGGTCAGAGAGGAACAAGGGTCCATACTTAGCTAGATTATGTTACATTTCAATATATACAACAAAACCTGGGCATCCCCAGGGGTCAAAATGACCAGTTCCAATATCTCAAAAGGAGAGACTACTTACATGAGGAGTTTATGCTAAAGACACAAACATCAGTTACATTAGCCTATAGCATACAATTCAAACTTGTCAAAAACAGCCCTACAAGTATACCTTTGGACCACACTGACAATCTCTGCGGGGGATATGACATGATTCTCAAATCTACATTTGTTTCTGAAGTGCCATATGAGATATATTGTTGCTGCCAAGGCAATTTTCTTTCCTGCAGAGTGGATCCCCTTACCCCTAGCTTCCTTGTGCAACCATTTAGCTGCAGCTTTGATGGTCGACATGCTCCTTCTTAAGCCCAACCAAGATCTGACGCCATTCCATACTTCAGCTGAGAATTTACAACTGAAAAATAAATGCTGCTATGTTTCAGTTTCTGTCTTGCAGTACACACAAAGCTGGTCAATTTCCTCCCCAACCACTCTATCACAAGTGGGCAGCTTCCCCTTCATCCCCAGCCAGAAACAGAAAGCATGTTTTGGTAAGTTCCCACTATACCATAACACCTTAGCCCACGGCACCTTGTGGCTTTTATTCCTCCAGAAATCATAACTCAGATGAGAATTATTTCCCCATCCCTTCATCATTTCCATGGCAGCTTCAACCCCTCCACAGGTCCCCACAATCTGATCCCTTATGGTAATCAGCTTGTTGAACAAAGGAGAAGCATTCTTCTTTGCTGTAGCTTCCCAGATGTTAGAATCGATTAAATAAATCTGGTGGATCCATTTGGACCACAGTGTATCCTTTTTAGCATGTATGTTCCATAAGGTTTTGGATAATAAAGCCAGATTCCATGTGTTCAAATCAAAGACTCCAAGTCCTCCCTCAGATTTTGGAAGACATATTTCCTTCCAAGCCACCAATGGTTTCTTCCTACCCCCCCCCTCCCCCCGCCCCAACACAAGAACACCCTGCAGAGTTTAATAATTTGGTTCAAAACATTTAAAGGGATGGGGAAGATCGCCAACCAAAAGCATTCCATCCCTTGAATAATTGAGTTAATGATTTCCAATTTCCCTGCATAAGACAAAGTATGCCCAGGCCATTTTTTGAATTGATTAGAAATTCGGTTGATCAAAGGGCCACAATGTGCAGCATTTAGCCGCGAGGATAATAAGGGAATACCCAGATACCTAAATGGAAAATCCCCAAGCTTCATTCCAATTAGATTCACTATGTTCTCCAACTCCTTGTCCTTTATACCAGATTGATATATATTTGATTTCAGGGGATTAGCTGCAAGTCCCGAGCAGCAGGAAAATTTGCTCAGACAATCCATTAGGTACTTTACATAAGTAGAGTCACCCCAAGAGAAAAGCATCAGGTCATCAGCAAACACCAGATGGGTAAGCCTCAGTTCTTCACACCTGGGTGAAATTTGAAATCAAACTTGCCTTCTACAGATTTTAGCAACCCCGACAGATATTCTACACAAACAACAAACAGCAGGGGTGAAAGAGGATCACCCTGTCTCAAGCCCTTCTTCCCTTTAAAGAACCCGTAAAATCTTCCATTCAGTGCAATGGAAAATGAAGTAGAAGTCACACACCCCATAATCCATGCAACCATTTCAGCAGGAAATTTTAACTGAACCAGCATATCATTAAGGGCCAAGATACTGAATCATACGCCTTCTTCAAGTCGATTTTCAACATACATCTGGGAGAGACTCTCCTTCTTGCATATCCCCTAACCAATTCTTGTACCAAATAGATATTTTCTACCATGCTTCTCTGTTTGACAAATGCAGCTTGAGCTGGGTTGATCACATCTTCCAGAGCAGGTTTAATCCTAGCTACAATAATCTTGGCTATCACTTTGTATAATACATTGCAACACGAGATAGATCTATAGTCACTTACTGAAGATGCATGACTGGATTTAGGAATCACTGCAATGATGGTGTGGTTTACCTGTTTCAGCAGCTTACCATGAATGAAGAATTCCTTGACAGCCTGTGTGAAATCATATCCAACTATTTTCCAAGCTTTTTTAAAGAAACCAGCAGAGTATCCATCTGGCCCAGGGGATTTACTATCACCAATGCTGAAAAGTGCATCTTTAATTTCCTCATCTAATAACGGCAGAACCATTCTCTTACTTTTGGATTCATTAAGAACAGACCCCTTAGAAATAACCTGCTTATCCACCTTCGAACAAAGCCCTTCCATCCCAAGTAGTTGTTTATAATAACTCACAAACTCCTGAGCAACCTGGTCATATGATTCCGTTTGGTCACCATTCTGTTTAGTTACAGAGGAAATATGATTTCTGTTTCTATTCCTTCTCAGCAAGGCATGGAAGAAAGAGGATCCTCTATCACGCTGCTTTAGGTACTTACATTTGGCCAACTGTGCAAGGAACATTCTGTTAGCTTCCTCTAACCTCAAAGCTTCCCTCTTCTTAACTCCCAGTTCCATTTGTAGTTCAGGAGATGAAGGCTCATCATGCACCTTTTGCTGCATTTCCAAGAGCTCTGCACTAGCTCTCTCAGCTCGAGCTGAGATATGAGAAAATTGGGAAGAGTTCAAAATTTTTAACGGTTTCTTCAGGGCTTGCAGTTTCCTTGTGAGACAGAATTGTTTACTACCCAATACCTCTGCCATACTTCCTTGAAAACCTTCTGGAAGTCAGTATGAGTGGTCCACATATTAAAAAATTTCAATGGAATCCTTCCCAGGTCCTGGTCTGAGAACAAGGTCACCAAACAGATAGAATGATCTGACAAAATACCAGGGAATTGGAACATAGCCTGGGCCTTCCAATCTGTCACCATCCATCTCTGATTAACCAACACTCTGTCAAGCTTGCACCATACATTCCCATTGGACCATGTAAGCAAGCACCCTGAAGAATTTAAATCAGTCAGCCCAACTTCATTAAAACAGTCATTCATATCCTTTGTTTCATACACTGATACAGGTACACCATTTCTCTTTTCCTCAGCATTAAGTACACAATTGAAGTCACCAAATAACATCCATGGGTCAGATGTAGCATTCCCAATTTGAATAAGATCCTGCCACAAGGCTCTTCTAGCAACCAGTGAGTTGAAGCCATATATAAAGCTTACCAGGAACATGTTCGAGGAAACCATACACTTCACAGTGCAATGCAGAGCCTGAGCACTCTTATGGAATTCCTGCAGCAGGACTTTCTGAGGATTCCACAAGACTAAAATTCTTCCTGCCATGAACTGAAATTTCTACCCATCAATAAATTTAGCTTATCTACAGACATTTTAGTTTCCAAGATCCCCATCACATCCAATTTATTCTTCCTAATGAGATCCACAATCCCATTTTGTTTCAGGGGTTTTTTAAGTCCCCGGATGTTCCATGAAGAGATTTTCATTGGACAGGATAAGGGCCAGGCTCCCCCCTTCTTATTTGGTTGAGTTGATGCCCCCCCCCCCCCCCCTTTTTTTTCTTTGCAACTTTCCTGTTCTTAACAACAGTACAATCCTCATTCATATCCTTACAGAGCTGGTTCTGTTTCTTCATCAAGCCACCCCCTTTAGGACCACCACAAGCTTGTAAGGCAACGACCACCTCCTGGCTTTCCCACTGGCTTTGCACAATAGCCTGATTCACATTCTTGCAGACTGGATCTTCCAAGTAACTGCAGCATCTCTGATTCTTTTCAACCCCTTCACCATATGGAAAATTGCTCCCACATCCCTTAGGAGCCACAGGAGACGGTTCTAAGCTAGCATTTACACCAGAGATATCAACACTTCCTTCCAATTGTTTTGCAACCTGAGGAACCAGAGGCCTAAACCCACAATTAGCTTCTGGAAACATCAGAGAGTCCATACACCCCAGGTTATTACATGGATCATTCCAAACACCTACCTTGTCCACTCTCATGCCAGGGCTATTCGAGAACCTTATTTGGGGATCCCCAGATTTTGCACCCTTGCCTCCCTGGTCTTCATTAGCAGCCCCATCATCCTTTACATTCAACCCTTCCATACTCACCCTATTACCTTCAAAATCCTCCATTGAGTTGATCACCTGAGCATCAGGAGAAACCACTGAACTGGGACCCCCATCCACATACCCCTTCGATCTACCAGACCCTCCATTCCCCTTCTTCAATCCACAAAAGTTTGCCGAGTGCCCTACATACTTGCAGAGAGTACAGAATCCAGGGAGGTTCTCATACACTACCTCCTGAACCAGTTCTTCATCATCCAGGAGTATTACCTTGACAGAGTGTCTTATTTCTTTTGCTACATCTACCTCCACAAGGACTCTCGCAAAAGATACTCTAGCTTGTATCGTTGTCAGTTTATCAGCACACATCGGCTTCCTCAATTCAGAGCAAATTTTACCCAAGGCCATTGGAGTCCACATTTCGATAGGTAGGTTTTTCAACTGGACCCAGACAGGAAGAGTAGACCTGTGCTGTGTTCTGGTCCAAACTGAAAATGATTTGGCATTCTCTTCATGAATAAAGTACCATGTCCATTTCCTCATCATCCTGAAATTTAAATACAACCCAGCCATCTGCATGCCTAATATAGTTGACTTTAGCTTTCCAAGAACTCACCACAGTGCTTAAGGCAGCCCTTCCAAGAAATTTCCCAACAAAATACCCCACAAGGCACCTTTGATAAGAATTCTACAGTCTGGATAGATCTGTTAACCTCAATTTCGCAGCTTGGCCATCTGACTGAAATGCAGGGATGGGAGAACACCAATTGGGATTCCAATTATTTGCAAACAAATCGGACCAGGGAACTTTCTTGTTATTCCTAATTATTGTTCTTCCATCCTCAGGTGCCTTTCCCTCTTTATCCGACATTATTCCTTCCTCTTAAGCTTATGGAGATTTAGCACAAGGAGAATCAGTAACCAACAGTCTCTCATCTCCCGACATCTCCTCATCCCCCCAGAATCTTCTCCCAATACATTCATTTCCATCAGTATTTCCCCCTGGAGAAGAATCACTTCCCACTAATCCCAGTGATTCAATTATTTTTTCATTTAGCACCATCAGAGTAGCTTTAGCTAGGTCTTCAGGCACCACAGACACCTTCCGACCAGGGTTCGAACATGCAACTCCGCCCAAACTATGCGGCAGAACATCCAAGAGGGCCACAGGGGAATGCAAACCTTTGGATTCATTGAATCTCCTTTCTACTTCTTTCTCCAGTCGCGAGTACTCCGCAAGAATTTCAGAATCTTTCTTTGCAGCCCACTCTCTATTTCCCCCTTTAATTTCAATAAATTTCAATACATCTGCAATCATTTCCTTTTAATCATCTTGCTTTCCTCTAACTATCTGTGCCCAGCAACCCGAGCTACCAGCCATTAAATCACAAAGAACAGTTCAAACTTCAAACCCACATAGGCGGGAAAGGAGAAAATTTGAACCAAAACCCTTGGATTACAGCCAAGGAGCCAGAAAATACTGAATCAACAATCCTGCAACCTACGATTGAAATCTACCTTCAAATCCAAACAACAAACCACAAGATTGCAAGAATCACCCTCTTTAAGTCCACATGGATTGAGCGGTGCGATGAGGTTGCAAGTTCGGGACAATATGTGGCTCAACTGAGCCAAGAAGCCAATACATAATCCGAGCATCAAGCACAGCCCATGAAGGAGAAGACGCTAAATCCTTGGATTTATCAGGATTGGGTGCACAATCCATGTCATCAATATGGCCCCAAAGATCTTTTCCCTTAAGTAAAAGTTCAAATTGAAAAGCCCACGTAGAATAAATGTTGCCCATAAACTTAGCACACACAGGTGCAGAGTCCACGCTAAATAAAGGCTAAAAAAAAAAAAAGGTCGAGACAAAAACAAAATAACCAAAAAACAAACTATGCAGAAAGACAAACAGTACCAGAAAAGCAAGAAGCCCAAAAATAAATCAACACAAATGAAAAGAAAACCGAGATCGACTTGCCTGCACTAAAAAAATAAATCGCAAACCAAGAAAATTGCATAAGGACGTCACACAACACCTCCAATACCCTCAGACTACTGTTTCGAGAGTCACAAGGACAAAGAGTTACCAGAAACAACAACAGAAGGCTGTTCCGACAGCCACACAGTCACAGAGTTGCCAAGAAATCAAGATAAAGGCTGCACCGACAGCCACCGAGCCTCAAAAATACCGAAAACCAGAGAACCAAAAAAATCCCAAAAGAGAACAAACCCGCAACAGCCACAGAAATACCGGAAAAAAAAAAAAAAAATTAGGCACAGCACTGGTCACCACAGACCTGACCAAAAGGCACGAGAGACACCTCCGAAACCAAGAAGACAAAAATATTCGAGGGAAAAGAAAAAATTAGCATTCAGCTCTAATACCATGTCAAAGTATTGTGTGAATGGCCGAAATTGTCTGGCCTTGAGTTATGTATATTATATATAGACTTTACAAGAATGCTATACATGGAAAATAAGTTCCCGCATGATTCTAGCCCTATACATGTAAACTATAATTTGTCAATGGAAAGCAAATAAGTCCCTGCATGATTTTAGCCCTATACATGTAAACTATAATCTGTCAAATAATGTATGCTAACTGTACAGAATAATGAATGGAGAAATAAGCAAATAATTGTGGGCTGAAATAAGGGAAGAAGTGTGGACAGCAAAGCTTTTGCTGTCCGTTGACAGAAGATACTTTAATAAGTTATTTAATGAAAACCAAATGGAAAGTGTAAACTTAGAAGTCAAAAATGAGGAAAACACAAAATCTGAGATTTATGCACAAAATTAAAGTCATTAAAGTTAAGATAGATTTAAAAAATAAAGGTGAAAAATTTGTAGAACCGAATAACATTCTAATTGAAGTTTAGAAATGTGTAAAGGATAATGAAGTATATGGCTAACTAATCTACTTAACACAACTATAAAAACCAAGAAAATGCCAAATGGATAAAGGAAAGGCACATTGCTACTTATCTACAAAAACAAAGGGGATATTCAAAATTGTAATAACTATTGCAAAATTAAACTTATGAGTCAAACAATGAAACTATGGGAAAGGATAATGGAACAAAGAATAAGATTAGAAACAAGGGTTTCAGAGAATCAATTTAGTTTTATGCCCAGGAGATCAACAACAAAATCAATTTATCTTTTAAGATAAGATTAGAAACAAGGATCTCTGAGATTCAATTTGGTTTTATGCTTGGAGATCAACAACAAAATCTATTCATCTTTTAAGAAAATTAATAAAAAAGTCTAGGAAAAAGAAGATGGACTTGCATGTGATTCTTATTGACCTAGAGAAAGCCTATGATAGAGTACCAAGGAAAGTTCTATGGTGGATTTTAGAAAAGAAAGGAGTGTACAGTAGATATATTGATGTCACTAAGGATATGTATGACAGAGTAACATCTAGCATTAGGATTGCAAAGGGAGAGTCTAGAAAATTTCCAATCGCAGTAGGTGCACATCAAGGTTCTACTTTGATCCCCTATCTCTTTGATTTAGTGATTGATAAACTTACTAAGAATATGCAAAACAAGATTCTATGGTGTATATTGTTTGCGAATGATATTGTTTTGATTAATGAAAGTAGAAGTGAAGTAGAATCTAAGTTAGAAGTTAGAACTATGGAGAGCAGCTTTAGAGTCTAAAGGCTTTAGGATAAGTAGAAATAAGACAAAACATGAAATGCAATTTTATCTATGGAAGGAGGAATATTGGAGATAAGATAAAACTTGATGGTCAAGAAACTAATAGCACTAGTAAATTTCAATACCTTGGATCTATTATCCTAGCAGACGAAGAAATTGAAGACGATGTAATAGAATTCAAGCAGGTTGGGTATAATGGAGGAGTGCTTTGAGCATGTTGTGTGATTGTAAAATATCCTTAAAATTATGTAAAGTTCTATAGAATGACTATAAGACCATCATGCTTTATGGATGAAAATATTGGGCAACTAACAACAAACACATCCAAAAAGTAAAAGTTGTTGAAATTCAAATGCCGAGGTGGATAAGTGATTTAACACTAGAGGATAAGGAACAAACGTATTCACAATAAACTAGGCATAGCATTGATAGAAGATAAGATAAGGGAGCCAGCTTAAATGGTTTGGACATCTGAAACACTGGCCAAATAGTGCACAAGTGAGGAGGAGTGAGCTAGTTGTTATTACTAGTATTAGAAGGGGTGCGGTTAGACCTAAATAACATGGAACAAGATACAGTGAAGAAGGATTTAATAGCTCTTAAGTTGCTCAAAGAAAATGCCCTCGATTGTGTGAGCTGGTGGAAAAAAGATTTTACCTAGTAGGACTTAAGGCTTGTTTTTGTTGTTGTTGTTACAATGATCATGGATTCTAGCATAATCTGATGTAAGCCATGTGACAATGTGAAGAAACTAAATCAACAAAAGGGATTCTCGTTTTTTTCTTTTTGGTGGGGGATGAGATGAGGGGGCGACTGCACTCCTTTTATTAATATGCCCTGCCTCCATTCTCTGAAATGCCTACATCAATTAAACTCTCTTTATGGCATAAAATCCTAATAAGAAACACAAATCTAACCTTTAAAATACATTTAACCTCACAGTTTAGGATAAATTAAAGAAAAAAATTGAAAAGAATTTTAAAAAGCTCTAAGAAATCCTACTAAGATGAAATCAACAATAGCATGAGGAGTGAACTGTGATCAGAGTTACAGACTCAATGCAACAAACAGTGATGTAATATGCACATATGCACACATACACACACACACATATATATTTGCTCCAGCATCCTGCCAGATCAGACACAACTTGTTTCTCATTAGTATTCCATAGGTAAAGCTTCACGTAAGTTGGATTCCATCCAAATCAGGAAATTTTTCCACAGCTGCAATGACAGAACTTTCAAAAGTTTCTTGCAACAAATACCCTCACTAAATTCTTAAGCACAGTTTTTTCTCAGTTGGCAAGTGGTAAGACTTCCCATTAAAGAGAGAATGCCAATGTGAAGCTTTGCAGGTCACTGTGTTCAAAGTTTTCTACTGTGCTGCCATGAAAACAGAAGAATTATTGTGGATCTAGCAAACCTTCTCACCGTTTGTTGAGAAAGAAAGTAATTTGAGGTTGCAATATCAGATTGATTGTTGACTCATGCTAAGGACAAATCTTTGAAAGCCTTGGTTCCCAGATCTGCCTCAAATCCAAGGTTATTAAAAGGGATCCTAGATTGGATCAGGATGGTTTGCAGGATCAGATTGTAGAATCGGATCAAGGATTATAAGATTCTACTAAATACATAAATAAACATGAAAAATGCATCTGTATATTATTTTTCCAAAAAAATGCTATGATATAAACCTACAAAATTGGCAAGTATTGAAGACTCAAGAAATTACATGTAGCTATGGTTGGGCCCTCATTACAAAAAAAAAAAAAAAAAGATGAAGTCTTCAAATTTTTGCATTCCTAACTTAACCAAACCAGCTAACAAAGAAAATGAAATAATCACTTATAAAAAACAAAAAAAAACAAGAACATTATTCTTAATAAAAGACAGTCAACAAAAAACCATACAACATGAATATCCATCTTTCTTTTTCATAAAAAAATTTCAACAAACAAAAGCTCAACTATCGAGCTAAATTCTACCTTAAATGTCAGCATCTAAGCCACCAATTGTCTCACTGGGATTAGTAAGACTATTGACTTAATCAAGGCCACTATTAAAACCATCACTATCATAATAATTATTATTGTAAAATGCATCACTGTGTTGCTTACCTAT
Source organism: Malania oleifera (assembly GCF_029873635.1). Classification (NCBI taxonomy): domain Eukaryota; kingdom Viridiplantae; phylum Streptophyta; class Magnoliopsida; order Santalales; family Ximeniaceae; genus Malania; species Malania oleifera. The sequence continues at coordinate 915,887 of NC_080418.1, forward strand.
CATCATTCCTAAAGTATAAAGTTTGCACCACTTAATAATCACCAATGAACCAAAAAGTAAATTCTTGAGTCATAATTTCGTCAATATAAAGTAAACTAAATCACCTTCTAAGTTGTCCATTTTATGTACAAGTTATATAGGACAAAAATCCAGCCTATATGAAAAGTACTTTAGTAAAGATTCTAAAAATATGAAAGAATGTAGCATCTTATGATCCTACCACGATTTTACTGCAATCCTACTACAATCCTATGATCCTACCATTTTGTGTTTCTAGGTATGATCAGGATCGTCTTAGTAAAGTAGGATCGAAGGATCGTAATTTTAACAACCATGCTTAAATCCTAGTTTGGTATCAGCTGAAGGTTTGATATACATTGTTGCCCCACAACCTAATAGCTTAAGCTTTTAGGTAAAGTGATAATCTAACATGGTATCAAAGCTGGTCACCAGGAGATCCTGGGTTCTAGTCTTGTTGCCTGCGTGTATTGTGTGATGTTTAAAAATTATTGTACTCCCTGTAGCAGGTGTTATTTATTGTTTGTTTATCTCTCCACGTGCTGTCGGGCTGCACATGTGGGAGAGTGTTAAAGGCTTGATATACATTATTGGTCCACAACCTAAAATAGCTTAAGCTTTTAGGTAAAGTGGTAATCTAATAGTATCTATTTCAATTCACATGAAAGGAATAGAAGATTGCATGCTAATTTTGCAAAATCTGATTAAGACTTGCATCTTGATATTTAAATGTATTCAGATGTAAAGAAAGCTCTACTTGTTGCAGTAAACTCTAGGGAATATAGACAGGCCTGTGCAGTAGGGTTTCTCATTAAGCAAATCAAATAATGCCTGTTCATTTGTTTATGCTTTAATGTTCAGCTGCTGGCGGCCCTCTTGTACCATGTTCTTTTAGTTTCAATAAATTACTTATTCATCCAAAAAAACAAATGGAAGAAGAAAAAAAAAGAAGAGGAGAGAAAAAGTCATTCAAAATCAAATTGATTATGAACTTGTTACCTCAAAAGATTCCACTCTGATAGCATGTTAGCTATTCAAAAGATATTGCAAAAATAGAACAAAGAAGAAGAATGAGAAGAAAAGAAGATGGAGTTATCCAACAAAAGCACGTTCCCCCAATATATATATTAATGACCAAAGTCTAATAAGGCTTAAACCCACTACAGCACATTAACTCATACAAATTACCCCGCCCCCAAAAAACAAAACAAGAAAATAAAAAAAAAAAAAACACCCACCCACAAACATACCCGCTCTATAATTCATATGCATCATAAATGATGTGAGGTAGGCTCTAGCCTAAAAACAATGCATCAAATGTGCACAAAAAATTCAAAAAAATAAATGATAACAAAATTATCTGCCTAGTAAATTCAACATTAAAAGAAAACACATAAAGAGAAGCAATGCATGAAATGAAGGAATCAAATACAGCAAAAGAAATGTTCCCCATATATCTAAGGAGAATTATGGGTGGACTTTCTGTCCCCTTCTTTTATTATCAAAAAATAAAAAAGGAGAATTAAACCATACAGTATAAGTAAGCTTGGCATCTCGGACAACTCAGGTGGAAGATACCCGGATAAGTTGTTGTTGTCCAGCAAGCTGTAGAGATTCACTATGTAAGCAACAAATAGTAGAGGATTGAAAAAGTAGAACAAAATGAAATGAGGATTCTATTACTGATATCACAGATAATATAATTGAAGGACACATCCAAACTAGATATTACCAACTTACAGGTGAACAAGACTTGGTAATTTGGATAGCTCTGGTGGGATTTGCCCACTAATTGAGTTGTTGTTCATGTGGCTGTTCATATGGAGAAAAAAGTTATATGAGACAGAAAAGCAAGAAAATACAATTATATGAGCAATATTATTAAGGAAACGTAGTATTAGAAATGCCCTCACAAGTGCTTCGTTTTGTTCAAATTTGCAAATGAGCTAGGCAGTGAACCCGATATTTGGTTCTGGTCAATCTGTATTCTGTCCAAATTTGGAAGATAACCAATCTCTTTAGGCAATGGACCCGTTAACAGGTTTCCATTCAAGAGCCTGAAAACACAGAATATCACATAAAAAAATCACACCCGCAATCAAATATGAGTTCTGCACTTACTAAAAACCAAAAAACAAGTCAAGAAGAATCAGAAGAATGCTAACATCAAAATTGAATTAAATAAGATACAACAAATACCCCAAAAAAAAAAAAAATCAGAAGTTTTCGGATACATTAACTGTCAGAGTTTACATTCTATTGTTTATCTCTATGTGTGTATTTAGTGTAGTTAGTTTTAGCAGTAAGTGTGTTCTTGTCATTTCTGTTGTTTAGGTTATATTTATTGCAGCATTCTGTGTGTTCTTAGCATTTTAATCTCTTAACATTATGCAGAGCACCAGCCTTCCTTTTTCTGCTTCATATAATGGTGTCAGAGCTATTTCCTCCTTTTGTTTCACTCTATTAACCTGCTAGTTTTCCCATTGCAAGGCAGCATCACTGCCTAGTATTGTGTCTTCAGCTGCAGTCACAACTCATAAACTGATATATCTTCCGTCTGCTGCTTATTCAAGCCCCTTCCACATCTACTGCAACCTGCCAGACATCAACCAGCCTTTCCTCTCCACTTCTTTCTTTTTCCAGATTGCACAGGTTTTCTACAAAACCCTTCTCCTCTTCTTCTCCCTTTCTTACTTAGCAATTTCAGACCCTAAGGAAATCCATCATAAGGCCCTTGCAGATTCATTTTGCAGTCTGTTACACAACCACTTCATCCTCAAATTGCTACAGCCTCAGCCAGCAGTTATAGCTCTCTCCAGTGCGCAGCAAAATCTGTCACAATTTATTTCCTCTCGTGTTCTGTGATAATAAATTACTTTTATTGGTCTAGTGTAGTGAAATTTTTCTTGCTTGATAAAGGAAGATGACTACAACAACAACAAAACCAAGCCTTAGTCCCACTAGGTGGGATCGGCTATATGAATCCTTTTTTCCACCAATTTATGCGATATGAACCCTTAGTCTCAAAAGTTAAAGCAACCAACCACAAGGCCCAAGATTTTGAGAAATCTGCAGCTAAATAGCAGATGGAGAACACTCATGTTCATATTTGGTAACATAAATCAGTTGAACCTCATATCAGTATGAATTTCCAAGTTTGGTACTGTAAAGGAGTTATTGACTTTTTGCAAGAAAAGTGACTTGAATCAAATTCTGTAAAACAATATCAACTGGAGATTAAAATTGAGGTGCCAAGTAGGGAGACAAGACCATTCAAGAATTCTATAAAGGGATGACTGCATGTTGATATCAGTTATTCCTTACAGAACCCCAGGATCTACAGTCACAGGATAGCGATGTCAATTATAGAGAAAAAAGTTATTCTCAAACCTATACCTCTGCCAAGTGTTGACTCACAGGAAACTTAACTTATGTTAGCCAATACTGTTTCCCTTCTCCATCAGAGTTGGCTGCTCTCACTCCCACCAACCACCATTGCTTACTCCAGTCTGAGAACTTAAACTCAGAAAACCTGCTTTATAGAAGGTGAACCATATGCTGGTGGTGTTGTACAGATGTGCAGCTTTTTCCAGAATTAAAGCCACTGGAAAGCCTCTAATCCAAAGCTCCAACCTCATAATTCTAGTCAGGACTGCTAAGTAAACTCTTCCTCCTAGGAGTATCCCTGCACTTCAAAGACCATCTCCTCGCCAACCAGCAGTACATACCTCTCCTAACCGCATGAGTAGTGCCATCTCTCCAGCAATTGCCCAGTCAATGCTTGAGCAGCTAAAGCCTATGCTTGATTCTTATAATAAGGGTTGGTCTCCTCCTGCCATGTCCAGTTTTATGTAGCTTTGTTCTTGTCAATCAGATCTCTCTCCAATAAATGATTTTTTTAATCTAGCTTGTCACATCATATCACACCTAATCTATGCTCTCTTGATGGTTGTATCCCCTTATGCCCCTATTACAATTCTCATTGCTAATGGCTTTCCAAAGCATCTTGAATATATCAGTTCTCTACTTCCCTACTAACCCAGCTCTACACCCAATTTTTTTGTGCTCCACAACGGTCATGGTTTATTGTCAATTAAACATATTTACGACTTGGGCTTTGATATTGTGTTCTGCTCTTCTAGTTGTCTTGTCCAATCTCGTCCCAGAAGGACTGGGTGTAGAGCTGGTTTCCTCTTTTTTAATTTGTTCAAATGAAAGCCCACACTTCTATAGCCTACAAGTATTTCAACTGTCCCAAATCTTTAGTTTGAAACTTAGCCTATAGAAAATGTTTGCGGCTTTGAATACCTTAATCATCATGACCTATAATTGCAATATCATTCACATACACATTAAAAAGGATCCAACCCGATGAAGTATGACGATAAAACATAGAGTGATCCTTTGCACACCATCAAAGGCCAAAATCAAGTACAACAACACTAAATCGACTAAACCATGCCCTACGAGACTATTTTAAACCATATAATGTCTTCTTGAGCCGATACAATAAGCCGGACTCCCATTGAGCAACAAACCCAGGCAGTTGCTCATGTGGACCTCCACCTCGATATCACCATGCAAGAAAGGCATTCTTCACAACTAACTAATGCAGAGGTCAATGACAAGTGGTGGCCAAGGGGATGAAAAGACATACTAATGTAAGTTTGAAAACAAGGGAAAATTTGTCAAAATAATCCAAACCATACACCTGAGTACACCTCGAAGAAATAAGACATGCCTTCAGACGAGCCACAAAACCATCAAGGTTGACTTTCACAGTGAATACCCAACAACAACCAACCATAGATGTGTCAAAAGGAAGAGATACAAATTCCCAAGTATCATTGTCTTGTAAAGCATTCACCTCTTCAACCATGGAATTCCTCCACCCAAAGTGGGCAAAGGCTCCCAAACTAGATTTACGAGGGTCATCAGATGATAGAGTAGTAACAAAACAATAATAGGAAGGCGACAATAAGCCATATCAAAGAAATTTGGAGATGCGATGTTGTGTACATGTGCGTTTACCTTTTCGGACAGCAATAGGAGTATCAATATTGTGGGGAATATGATCATTAGATCAGCAAACCAAAGGCGTGGTATTAGAAGCTAGTGGAGACTCTTCCTTAAAGCTATCATCATGAATACACCTGCAAATAGGACAATCGAGACAATAATAAGGGCTCAAACTACATAGAGACATAAGTGGATGATTAGGTAAGGACAGCAAACTAGAATCTGGAAGATTTGGTAGAGGAAGGGACTCATTCAAATCAGAAGCACTCAGGGATTGAGTGTAGTATGGTGCAGACACTACAAAGGTGACATCTACAAAAACAAAGAAGCAATGCAAAGTAGGACTATAATGGGGATATCCCTTTTGAGTATATAAGTATCCTAGAAAGACATATTTTATAGCATGAGGATCCAACTTATCCACTGCGGAAGTTAGCTGATGAACAAAGGACACACACCCGAATATATAAGAAGGGGAGAATAGAGGTAAATTAGGAAAGAGAACGAAGTAGGGAAATTTATCACTAAGAATAGAAGAATGCATCTTGTTGATAAGATAGCAAGCAATAAGTACAACATCACTCCAAAACACTTTAGGTACACGTATCTGATAAAGTAAGGTGTGAGTGTTTTCAAGCATATGTCTATTTTTCCTCTCTGCAACCCCATTTTGTTAAGGAGTATAGGCATAGGATGATTGATGAACAATACCAAACTAAGTCATATAAGTAGTGAATTGAGTACCAAAATACTCTTAAGGATTATCACTCTGAAGTATTCGAACTGGAAACCCAAATTAAGTATTTATTTCAGAACAAAAGTCATAAAAAATATATGAAATAAATCAAAATGATCTTTTTTATTAAATATATTCAAGTCATCCTTAAATAATCATCCACAAAGGTTACAAAGTATTGGAAATCCAACTTGGACATGACTCTACTAGGACCACAAACATTAGAATGGACTAACATGAAAGGGCTTGTAGCCTATTTATTAACTCGGGACGCAAAAGGGACACAATGATACTCCCAACTGACAAGAATCACAATCAAGACTTGTTACAGAACTTAAATCAGGGAATAGATGTTTCAACTCTTCCATTAAAGGATGACCAAAGCAACGACGAATTTGGAGAGGTGTGGCAACAACAATGCAGGTGGTAAAAGGAGATAGCGCTCAAAGTGATAAAGTCCACCAACTTCACGCCCTTCGCCAATCATCTTCCTCATCTTCAAATCTTGAATGACAACATAATCGGGGAAGAATATAACTTAACAATTCATGGATTTGGTAATCTTGCTAACATAAGATTGATAGGAAACTTGGGAATATCAAAAACCAAAGAAAGAGAAATAGAAGAAGTGAGATTTACATTCCTAATTCCCTTAAATGGCAGCGGTGGATCCATCAACAAGAGTAACACAAGATAAGTTTCAAGATACTGAGGAGTATAGAAGAAATTAAGTATACATGTGATATGATTAGTGGGAACGAAGTTTATAACCTAAGGACTAGGACGAGAAGTACTGGATGATAGGCATGTTGTGGAATTATCTGTTTGGGTAAAAGATGCAATGGGAAGAGAAGCTTGTTATGATGCTTGATACTGCTGGAAATTGGAATATTCTTTCTCTGACATAGATATAGTACGTTGTCCCTCACTTGGCCCCAAAGGTGTGGAGTCGGTGGTAGTTGCATTGGCTGTCCCAAAGGTGTGCAGTCGATAGTGGCTGCATTACCTCGTCCACAATGAGCATACTTGTGAGGAGTGCCTCTACCTTGTCCATCTCTACTACCACAACCGCTTAAGCAACCTTAATAACTTCTATGGCTGCTTGTTCGAAAACTAAAATCACCATGCGTGGCAAAAGCTGTCCTCTCAGAGTTAGACACAAGAGAAGGAGAATGTGTGCTAAAGGAAGCACGAAGGCGCGAGAATAAACATCGACAAATGATAGCAACTTGAAATCAGAATGAATAATTTATGTATTTCTTGAATAATTTTGCACAAGCCAAAACACAATATTTATAATACAATCAGATATTCTAAATATGGAAACAATCTCCTAAAATAATCTCTCTCAATAATATACAATTCTCTACATAAATACCCCTAAATCACTCCATGACACTCGGGATTTCTACACTCCCCCTCAAGTTGATTCATATGTATTGATCATGTCCAACTTGCAGATGAAATCATCAAAACTCTATCGGGCTAACCCTTTGGTAAAGATGTGTACATAAGTCATACAAATGGTTCCTTCTTCAACCTTCTCTTTGATAAAGTGTCGGTCCACTTCTACATGCTTAGTCCTGTCATGTTGAGTTAGATTGAGAATGATACTAATGGCTGCTTTGTTGTGACAGTAGAGTTTGATAGGGAATTTCACCGGGATCTGTAATTCTTCCAAAAGTTTTCGTAACCACAGTCTTTCACATATCCCTTGAGCAACAGCCCTAAAATCAGCTTCAACACTACTTCGAGCCACTATCTTCTGTTTTTTACTCCTCCAAGTCACCAAATTTCCCCATACAAAGGTGCAATATCCGGTGGTAGACTTTCTATCTTCCGCTGATACTACCCAATCTGCATTTGTGAAAACTTCTACTTCCTTGCTTTCACACTTCTTGAAAAAGAGTCCTTTGCCTGGAGAGCCCTTGAGATACCTGAGGATCTTGTACACAGCATCTACGTGAGTCTTTTTCGGTGAATGCATGTGTTGGCTTACCACACTTACTACAAATGCAATGTCGGGTCTGGTATGTGATAGATAGATTAGTTTACCAACCAATCTCTGATATCTCTCCTTTTCAACCAATATTCCGCAATCTTCAACTCTCTTTACTGCATCAATGGGGTTTTCACTAGGTTTGCATCCAAACATGCAAGTTTCAGTTAGGAGATCAAGGATATACTTTCGTTGAGAGACACCGATACCCTTTTTTGATCTAGCAACTTCCATTCCCAAGAAGTACCGCATTCATCCTAGGTCTTTAACTTCAAACTCAGCAGCTAGGACTTTCTTCAATCTTTCCATCTCCACTCTATCATCTCTAGTTAAGATTATATCATCAGCATACACAATCAGAATTGTTTTCTTACCACTTTCAGACTGTTGGAAAAACATAGTGTGATCTGATTGCCCTTGTCAATATCCTTGGTTCTTTATCACCTTCGCAAATATGTCGAACCATGCTCTAGGAGATTGCTTGAGTCCATACAGGGACTTTTTGAGTTTACATACTATGTTTTCGTCACCTTTCTTACTAAAACCTAGTGGTATCATCATGTAGACTTCTTCTTCTAACTCGCCATTTAGAAATGCATTCTTAATGTCGAGTTGCTGTAGTGGCCAATCCAAGTTAGCTGCCAAGGACAAGAGGACCCGAACTATATTCAATTTCGCCACTGGTGCAAACGTCTCTGTGTAGTCAATGCCATAGGTCTGTGTAAACCCTTTTGCAACAAGTCGAATGTTACACCGTTCAACTATCCCATCAGCTCTATATTTCACTATGAAGACCCATTTGCAGCCTACTGGCTTCTTACATCTCGGTAAATTCACAACGTCCCAAGTTCCATTCTTTTCCAGGTCCCACATTTCCTCCTTGACAGCTTCCCTCCATTTAGGAACCTCCAAGACTTCTTGGATATTCTTTGGAATTTTTATCCTGTCAAGGCTAGAAGTAAAAGCACAGCACCCTATAGACAGAGTTTTATAAGACATTTATTTTGACTAGGGAAATAGAGTACATGACCTAATTTGTTTTCTAACTGCAATAGGTAAATTGATGTCATCAGGTGCAGACTTATCAGATGGAAGCTCATGGCCATCTATTACCTGATTGGGATTGGGCGTGGACTCATGGTTGCTCAGAGCTATCACTAGTTCCAACTTCTTGGTGCCTCAGGTATGAGATTCTCCTTGTTCTTTGTTTTTGGCTTTCTTGAGTAAACAAGTATTTCCTTATGTTATTTTTCTGCATCTCCCCCTGAGTTTAAGTGGTCTTTTGTACATGACAAATTAGGAAATGATGCAATGGCAGACTCAGTATATGGCACAGATTCATCAACAGAGAATCAAAGAACCGATCTTCACTCCAATTCTCCCCCTGAAGAAAGGGCTTTAGGAAGTAAGGAGTGGTTTCAAAGAGCGTGACATCCAAGCTAACAAATAATTTTTTTGTGACAGGATCATAACATTTGTAGCCATTCTGAGTCGGAGAGTAACTAATAAAAACGCACTTAATGGCATGAGGTTCCAATTTATCCCTATTGTGAGCATGAACATGTACAAATGCAGAACACCCAAATATTTTTTAGGAGAGATTGGAGTTGACCCGAGAGTTAGGAAAATACTCTTGGAATTTTTGGAGAGGAGTGGCAAAAGAAAGAACCCGACTAGGCATTCTATTAATGAGATATGTAGCTGTTAAAATGGCATCGCCCCAAAAATATTTTTTCATATTTGTAGTGAACATCAATACCCAATTTCATCCAATAGATCAAGAATATATTTCCTCTCTGACAAAACAGTTCTGATATGAAATCTAGATACTTCTATGCCAAAGAAGTATTTCAACAGTCCCAAATCTTTGGTTTTGAAACTTAGTCTGTAGAAAAAAGGTTGAGGCTCTGAATACCTTTATCATCATCACCTATAATAATAATAATATCATCCACATAAACAACAAGAAGGATCCTAACCGATAAAGTATGACAATAAAACACGAAATGATCCACAGCGCACCATCGAAGACCAAACTCAAGCACTACAGCATTGAAACAACCACTAGAAACTGCTTTAAACCATATAAAGCCTTCTTGAGCTGACACACTAAGCCTAACACCCCCTGAGCAACAAACCTAGGTGGTTACTCCATATAAGCCTCCTCCTCAAGGTCACCATGCAAGAAGGCACTTTTCATATCTAATGATGCAGAGACCAATGACAAGTAGTAGCCAAGGAGATGAACAGACGTACTGATGTAAGTTTGGCAACCGGAGAAAAAGTATCAGAATAATCTGGACCATACACCTGAGTGTATCCCTTAGCAACAAGACGGGCCTTTAGATGAGCCACAGAACCAAGGTAGAATTTCAAAAGTGTAAACCTAGCGACAACCAACCACAAACTTGTCAGAAGGAAAAAGGTACCAAGTCCCAAGTACCATTACCATGTAAAGCATTCATCCCTTCAACCATAGCATCCCCCCACCCAGAATGGGCTAAGGCTTTTGAAACATATTTAAGAAGGGCAGTAGATAATAAAGCATTATGATCCGCCCCTTCCCTAGACCCCTCATACGCAGGAGCTATGCGCACCGGGCTGCCCTTTTTTTTTTTTTTTTTTTTAAGTAAATGATAAAGCAGTAACAAAACAATAATAGGAGGGTGATAAAGACTCATAAGAAACATAGTTGGAAATGGGATGTTGAGTACATGTGTGCTTACCTTTTCGAACGGCAATAGAGGATAAACATCATGGGAAGTATGATTATTGGATAAGGAAACCAAAGGCGTAGTAGTAGAAGCTAGAGGCGACTCCCTTCCTTGGAGCCGCCGTTGTGCATACACCTGCAAATTAGGGTGATCAAGGTATTGAGAAGGACTCAAATTACAAGGAGACTCAGATGGTTGGTTGGGCAAGCACAGCAACGTTGAATATGGAAGATTAGGCAAAGCAAGAGACTCATTGAGCTCAGAAGTGCTCAGTGACTGGGTGTAGTAAGGTTAGACTCAAAGAAGGTAACATAGGCAGAAACAAATAAGCAATGCAGCACAAGACTATATCAATGATATCCATTTTTGAATATATGAGTAGCCCAAAAAGACACATTTTATAGCACGATGAGCCAACTTATCCACCCTAGGAGTTAGTTGATAAACAAATGATACACCCAAATATACAAGTTTTTAGGAAGAGAAAATAAAGGTGAGTTAGGAAAGAGAATGGAGTAGGGAATTTTACCACTAAGAACAAAGGATGAAATTCTGTTGATCAGATAACAAGTAGTAAGTACAACATCACTCCAAAACACTTTAGGTACATGCATTTGATAAAGTAACATGTGAGTGATTTCAAGAAGATGCCAATTTTTCTTCTCTGCAATCCCGTTTTGTTGAGGAGTGTGGGCACAAGATGACTAATGAACAATACCAAACTGAGTCATACAAGTAGTGAATTATGCACTGAAAACCTGTTTAGCATTATCACTTCGAAGTATTCGAACTAGCAAACCAAATTGAGTCTTTATTTAAAAACAAAAGGTACAAAATACATGAAATAACTCGGAACGATCTTTTAGTAAATATAACCAAGTCATTCTTGAATAATCATCCACAAGGTTACAAAGTATTGGAATCTCAACTTTGACACAACCCTTCTAAGACCCCAAACATCAGAATGAACAAACATAAAAGGGCTTGCAGCTCGTTTATTGACTCGGGAAGCTTAATAAACACAATGGTGCTTTCCCAACAAATAAGACTCACAATTGAGACTAGTCACATAACTCAAACTAGGAACAAGATATTTTAACTCTTACAATGAAGGATGACCAAGGTGACAATGAATTTGGAAAAGCGTGGCAGCAGCAGTGCAAGCGGTAGAAGGAGATAGCGGCTCAGAATGATAGAGTCCACCAGCTTCACGCCCTTCGCCAATCGTCATCCTCCTCTTCAAATCCTAAATAACCACATAATCAAAGAAGAAGGTCACTGAACAATTCATGGATTTAGTAATTTTGCTGACAAACAGAAGACTAAAAGGAAATTTGGGAACATATAAAACCAAAGGAATAGAAATAGAAGAAGTAGGATTTATAGTCCCAATTACCTTGACTACGGTGGTGGATCCATCAGCAAGAGTAACACAAGGTAAATTATCTAGATGTTGAAAGTGGAGAAGAAGCTAGGTACACCTGTGATATGATCAGTGCCAGCAGAGTCTATGACCCAAGGACTATGATGAGAAGTACTGGATGACAGACATACTATGTGATTACCTGTTTGGGCAAGAGATGCAATGGGAAGAGAAGCTTGTTGTGACGCTTGATACTACTGAAACTTGGAATACTCTTCCTCTGACATGGATATAGTATGTTGCTCCCCACTCGGCCCCAAAGGTGAGGAGTCGGTAGTGGCTGCATTGACTGCCCCCAAAGGTGTGAAGTCAGTGGTGGCTGCATTGGCAACACATGAAGGTCTGCCATGAAGATCCCAACACTGCTCAATAGTGTGATACAATGAGTGCACTTGCGAGATATACCTCTACCTCGTCTGTCTCTACCACTACTACCACTCGAACCACCTCAATAACTTTTATGGTTGTTTGGTAAAAAAGTAGAATCATCCTATGTAGCAAAATTTGTCCTCTCAGAGGACAGATGCAAGAGCAGGAGAATGTGTGCTAAAGGAAGTACGAAGGGCACGAGAATAAACATCAGCAAATGATGGCATCTTGACACTACTAAGTATCTAGGACTAGTGTGCCTTAAACTCGGGTCTTAAGCCTACTAGAACACGAAGAACTGTCATCTGCTCCCTCTGCTTCTGCATCTTAAGAATGTTAACAGTTATTGGTTGCACGACGTTAAGCTCCTCAAGAATACGCTTCATCTCTCCAAAATAATCTGCAATACTCCCATCTCCTTGTTGTAACTCAAAGTAATCCTGGGATAAATCATACATACGTGTAATGTTACTAAGGTGTAGAAGTTTTAACATAATCCCAAATCTCCTTGCATGTATCTAGATGCACACACATCTATGCAATCTGTGGCTCCATCGAATTCCATAAAAAGGAAACAATCAAGGCATTTTCTTGAACCCACATGTCTTTTCTCTTCTCATCAAAAGGATTAGATTGGAGCAAGCGGTCAAATTTCCCTAATCCTTCTAAATAAATCCGAACAGCTTTAGACCATGGAACATAGTTCTTTCCATCCAATTTTTGAGTCATTATTTGAGGCAGCGATGCAGGAAACAAAATTTTGGATTCATAGATTCCATCCCAACACTCACAAATCAGCAACCACGCCAAAAACATGAAGAACATCAAAACTAATCGAGACAATCACAAACTATGTGAAGCACTGACACAACCACGGACGAGGTGAACAACTCACCGACAGATATAGCACTGCCACAGCAGTCAAAAATCAGCAACCACACCAAAAACAAGAAGATCAATCATTAATCAGGACAATCACAAACTATGTGAAGCAGCGACACAACCATAGGTGAGGTGAAAAACTCACCAACGGATATAGCAGTGCTACAGCCTCACAACTGAACATACGAATGCTGCCATGGGTCCAAAAAACTCACAGAAGCCTTCATAAACCCTAAAAAGAAATTAACGAAATACTGTGAATGCATGGTTGCAAAAGGTTGAATTTTTTAGCAAAAAACTGGCCTAACGGCTTGATAGTATAGTCTAAAGAAAGAATCAGAACATGGCAGAGGAAAAGAAAAGAAAAAAGTGGGTCAATCATGCGCTGGCACGTGGGGTCGGCACTGCGGCATTTGGCCTGCGTTTGGGTGCTCCTCCAATGATGGGGTTTTGTGGGGTTAAGCTTCGAGGGGGTTTTGTTTATGGGTGTATGGTTGGTTTTGTGAAATAATATGGGATGGAGGTGGATTTAGGAAGGACAGCTGCTAGAATGGTGTTTTTTGGCAACAGTTGAGGGGAATAGGGTTTAGGTTGGATCATGCTCTGATACCATGTTAAGATTTGATTAAAATGAATGACCTAACTTAAAGATAGGTCTCTCCCTCTATTTATAAGACAAATTAAATACATTCTAATGACAATAATACTCTTACTAACTCTAACTAATTAACATACTAACACACTCAATAATAATACTAAAAGACAAATAACCTCAAAAAATCTCCAAACACCTCCCTATTCCACACAAATTTTCTTTCAACCTCTTCAACTTCTTCATAAATCTAAACCTCTCCCAACCCCTTTTCACATCCTCACTCCACGAGTCCTAACCAAGGTCTGAAAGGAGCCATGCTCTAACCACATATTCTCAAACCTAAATAGGGTGGGACCCCAAGGCACTTTCCTAGATTCCAACAAAATAGGAAAATGATCAGAAGTGGGTCTAGTAATACCACTTGAGTAAGATTAAGAAACTCCTCCTCCCAGTCAATGTAAAAAATGAACCTATCGATTCTACTAGCGATCTCCCTAGCCCCAACCACTGACCACGTAAAATTGGCATCGCCCAAAGGAAGATCCCTGAATCCACACTCCCTGATAACCAAATCAAACTTTTGCATAGAGACATTAGCCTTGCCACCCCCATTTTTTTCCTAAGGGACCTGATTGCGTTAAAATCACCACCCACAATCCACCTCGACGAGCATAAGCTAGAAACAAAACATAACTCATCCTAAAAAGTTCCCCTAACAGCTGGCCTAGAAGGACCGTACATAGAGGAAATCCACCATTGACCCCTATCTCTAATATCAAACAAGACAGAAAGAGAGAAAAAACCCACTAAATTGTCCACTCTAGTAATAGACATAGTGTCCCACAACATTAGAATGACCAGAATACCCTTTTTAACTCTCACTAATTAACATAATACTAACACAATAATACTAAAAGACTAAAATAACCATTAACATAAAGGAAGAAGAAAAATTAGGCAGCAGTTTCTTGGAGCATACGTAGAGCTCCAGGTTTACCCTGATATATTAATAATAAAAAAGGAACAAAAGACAAAAATGCCCCCACTCAAACCATAAAAAAATAACATATTCTCTTCTAACATCTTCAAACGAAGATTTCTTATGCTCCGTGTACTGTCTTTCTTCTTCAATGAAGTCTTTCTTTTTCTATCCTAAAATAAATAAACAGCAGCAGCCTTACGTTTCTGCATTAGATCATTAATCTACAAGCATGTAAGCAATTACCAATAATACCAGCATGCAAGTAAATGGAAGCAACGTAAAGTATCTAATCAGTCCAGCACTTAAAACTTACAGAAGTTCCAATGATGTAATATTGCCTATCTCCTTTGGAATGCTCCCACTAATGTTGTTCCACATAAAATTCCTTTTACAATACAGCAATGAAAAATAATCAGTGGGAAAAGAAAAAAAAATCATAATTGGGTTTGAGAAAATGAATCCTGCAGAATAATTGAGAGTAGACATGTTTAAAAACTCAATTTCATATGTAAAAGTGTTCATAAATATCAGGATAGCATAAGAATATATTGAGGCTCACAATCTTTTCATATTAGATAAGCGGCCCAGCTCTGGTGATAAACTTCCTAAAAGTTTCATACTTAGCAGCTGCCTGAAACAGAGGGGGAAAGAAGAAAGTTAAAAATGAAAAATATGTAAAAAAAAAAGAAAATTAAAGATCAAAAATATGTAAATTAACAAGGCAACATTGTCAGAGGGTGAGGCAAAAAAATTACTATTAAAGTAGCATGCAATAGTAAAGAATCATGCTGCCTCCGCATCCTTTAGATAGTCTTTTCACTGTCAACCAGTTACTTTCTTCAAACCCAGCATTCACACGATTACAAAATATCGACAAAGAGAGAGATATGGTGAGGCAAGTGAACTAGATGCAACCATAAAACATCAAGAATGAAGTTGGAAGGAGGTGGGCAAACTAAAATGGTTCCGTTCAATTATGTGAGTATCTTTTATTTGTTCAAGAGAATCTATGTGATGAAGCGAATCAAAAGAGCTCGTCTTCAGTTTCTATATTCCGCAACTTAAACCGTCATTAATAGAGTGCGCTATTGTATTGTAATCTTTCAATAGGTGCTTTGTGGCCTTGAAATCTCTTTCACCAAGGCAATGGTCTTTCCCCTATTAAATTTGGCATTATTTGAGTTTATTAAGAGAAAAGAATGTACATGGAGTATGAGAATTCGTCAAAAAAATAAAAGAAAACGTAAAAAAAAAATGCTAAAGGTTGATATACATTCTTGGCCCACCACCTAACAGCTTAAGCTTTTAGGTAAAGTAGTAATCTAACATGTATCTAACATGTATCAGAGCTAGTTACCAAAAGGACTTGCATTATAGTCTTATTGCCCGTGTTTATTGTGCATTTAAAAAATTATTGTGTTCCCTATAATGGATGTTTTCTATCATGTATTTATCTCTCCATGTGTTGTCGATCTGCACATGGAGGAGAGAGTTAAAGCTTGCTGTGTACATTGTTGGCCCACAACCTAACAGCTTAAGCTTTTAGGTAAAGTGGTAATTTAATAATTAAAAAAGAAAGTTAATGCAATAGAAAGTACTTGCACATCCTTACCCTTCTATCCAAAAAAATTCTTCAAAGAAAGAAAAAAGGGGGAGGAGGGGGAAGAGAACAGGATCTTTTATCCACATGGAACAGAATTTTATCTACAACTTATTCAAGATAAAACATAGATAATTTGGGTAAAAAAAGGTTAACGAAAGAGGTTACATCATAATTAAAAAACAAAAATTAAGAAAAGACTGAATATCTTACAATTCTTCAACATGCAGATAGCCATCATTCTTTGTTGTATTGAAGCACAAAACCCCTGTCCAATTGGCTGTACATGGATCTCCCCGATTCCAGTTACTCAAATTCTTCAAGATGGAATCATCCAAACTTCTCCGAATAGCCCTCAATGCCATCACTACAAATTAATTCAAATGATCAAGATTTTATCGACATGAACAATTTGACTTTTACTCCACTCTCAACTTGTTCTACATCTTTAGAGTATCACAAAGTGCACATTGAATCAAAGAAAAACCTTTTCCAGATAATGTTATTAGCACTTAATCAAGGTGTAAGCGTACAAAACTTATTATAAACAACCACCATTGCATAAATCAACAATTTAATTTGTCATTTCACCCAAATATTGCCCTCAAAGTCTTAAATTTCTATTTTGACAAAAATTTCAAAGCTAAAGTATGGAAATTTTGATTTCAATATCAATTTCGATTTCTATTTGAAAACGATGGAAATAGTCAAGCACTTGATTCTTTTATGGAACTTTAGAAATGGTTAATAAACTTAATAATGTATGTCTCAGGACTAATATATTAAAAATTAAATACATTTGTGTTCTTTATGAGGTGCAATAGTTGCACTATAAATATGTGTATTAAACGTCTTAAACATATCAGGTAATATAAATGAAATTCATGAATCAATCAAATATTATTTATTGTAGCAACAAAGTAATTTAGATTTGAATGCTCTAAAATAAAATGATTTTGTAAGTTTAATTTTTTATATAATCTTAAAAATCTTAACACCCAGGATGTTATTATATTAGAAGGATGGAATACTCTCTCAGGAAACCCTTTTTTCTCTTCACTTCGTGTTCCACCATAGAATTGTTAGAAAATGACAATAGATTTATGCAAGCGATTAATCTAGAATAAAATCAAAAGAGAGACCTTTGGTCTAAGGTTAGACAAAGTGGGGGAGAAGCTGTATTTGTTCGTGCTCGAAACACAATCAGAATTACAACAGGTGAGTCGGGTTTCCTTCAGATGCCGCAAAATGGTTTTCTGATGGATTGTATATTAATTAGTTGGGAAGAGGATTTCATACGGTGTGTTTGGGTAATGTATAATATTAGTTGAAGATTCGTCAAACAAAGGTGGGGAAATTTCCATAGTTAGGGTTGGGGTGGAAAGAGAAGAGGTATTTAGTTTTTATTCCTAGTGGATCTAAAGATGTAGGGTTTCAAAGTTCTGAAAAAATGAATTCTGCGAGGTGGTTAGGGGTCTGCATCAACAGGCTAGGGATATGGTCAAAGATTTGCAGGGAGATCAACAATCATGGAGTCAGGTTGTGGCAGAGCTAAATAATGTTATAAGGTAAGGATGTAAAGTGCCGATTTGCTTTAAGCAAGGGAGCCACTTTGGAGAAAGGACAGATCTGCTCTCGTTTGAAGTTGAGCTGCAACAGAAAGAATATGCTCCAGAAGCCATTATTGTTCGGAGGTGGAGAAACCCATTGTCAAAGCGGCTAGGGTTACAGTTGGAGTTGCAAAGGTGGTAGAGGCGGCTAGGGTTTCTCTTGGGCATGATGAGACATTGCGGATTGGGCGCAGGAGCTTTTTGGTTGTTTTAGATTTGAGACAATTACTTGAGAAAAGACAAGGCCCTTTACTATCAAAGATGGGGGCCAAGCCTTTGAGCAGGCCCATTGCTTTAAAGAGACAGACATCAATAGTTCTTTGAAAAAAAAAAAAAAAAGAGGGCTCTTCCTTTTCTAAGATGGGCCACTCTACTAGGCCCATGTTTTAAATGATGTCTCTAAAGCCCAGAGCGTGATTGGTATTATAATGAAAACCAAGGGTCTTCTTTTAGGGTCAATTTAACTAGCAGAGAAACCCAAGAAGATTTGAGGGGTAAATGTGAGAACAGTGGGGTTGTTGGTTTGAGAAGGGAGAATTTTTCAGATGATTCTAAGGGGGGAATTTCTCGGGTGGAGCAAGAAATTCAATCATCTGGGGAACAAATTTGAGAACATTCTTATTAATGGTTCAGGCCAAGAGCTAAGTATTTCTGGGGATTAACATAACAGAAATGAATCTAAGTCAACTGTGGTTAAGAAGATTTATGAGTGCCGATCAGCAAGGAAGGAAGGGAAAGATAAGAAAAATTGGTAAGCAATTCTATGAATTCAAACTTCCATGAAGGTAAATTTTTAAAAATAGATGCTGATGGGAATTTTCATGTTGAGGAATCTCAAAATTGCAAAATGGTTGAGATGCAGAAAAGTGTGAATAAAATTCAGAGGAATAAAAAATGGGAGGATGTCTCAAATAAGGATAGTAATTTTTAAAGTGATTTTGCTTGTCATAGGGGTTTGTTGTCGGATGAGAGGCACAAAAATCTAGATTATGAGTCCAACTCATTGGATGTGTTGAGGGATATTTCTTATGTGCCCCTTCTCAGCTTGAAGGCTTAGAGGATTTTTCAATTTTTGAGGGTGAGCTGGGTGAGAGTTTGGTTGTAAGTAATCAGCATACGAATGGGGTACTAACTATTCCTGTGGAAAAGATTAGTGAGCAGATTGATGAATTTAAATTGGAATTGAACATGAATTTTCGCCCTGGTATCTCCTCTCTCCTCCCTTCCCTTCCTCTCTTCTAATTTCTCCATGGCGCAAAACCTTGATGCTGCCCCTGCATCATTTGGTATCAGACCCCAACCACAATCTCATTCTTCCATTTCAGTCCTCCATTCTTTCCTCACTCTTCTTCTCTTTTCTTCTTCTTCCTCCTGCAGTCTTCTTCTTCCCTCTTATTCCCTTCTTTCCCCATCTCTAGTCTGCCTTCACCATTCCTTGTATTTCTCTGTTCTCTCTGCCGTTCAGCAGCCCCTTCCCTCTATTTTCTGCTCTGTCCTAAGCCCACTGCTCTGCCTGCAACAGTTTTGTCCTCATCTCTTTCCTTCCCTCTTCTTCTTTCTTCTTCTTCTTCGTATCATCTGCTTTCTCTGATACTCTGCATTCTGAAATTCTGAAATTCTCTTAGTTCTTTCTTATTCCATCCTCTCCACTAATCACTCTCCCTTTATTTTTGTCTCTCATCTCATCATCTCTGTTCTGAAATTTCAGTCCAAAAAAAAAACCAAAAGCAGTTCTGCAGTTTCTGATTTTTTTATGAGATTCTAGACATGTCCCCATTTGTTAAAACACCACTTTCCAGCCACCATCCTCCAACGCCAACGATTCCATTGAAAACAAAAACCTCCGAAACCCTATACCTCAACATTGCATCACCATTCGACCAGTCATGTAACCCCCATGCCAGCCAAACATACTCCAGCTCTCAGCCTTCAAGAATCCCTAGATTCTTGTGTTTTTTTCATCACACCACCACCACCACTGCTCCCCACCCACTGATCTGCACTCGCCTGAAGTTTCATCCCCAGAATGTTGCTACTGGTGACTCACACGCCCCATGCGCCGGTGAAGCGCATGAGAAAGTGTCCCAGAGTCTTCTGCAATTTCCTATCTCGCAAGAAATTGCCTGCAGGCACGATATTTTGTGTTTCTCCACAATAATTTGATCCGCAACTTGATATTTTGATCGCGGGCACAATATATTGTAAGAAAGCTTGATAATTTGGCATGAAACCCTAGAAATTTTTGGCCACCAGCATCAAAAATCAGGTTTTGTTGCTGTAATTTGAGTTTATTGTTTCATTTTAGCAGGACAACCAATATCAAGGTGAATTAAAGATAGTTTTTAAGAAATTGGAGTAAGGCTTGTGGGAAATTGTGTTAAAGGGTTGTGAGATATAGCTGCAGCATGTTTATGCATAAATTCAGCAACATGGTGAAAAATTATAGGAAAAAGGAATGTTATTTGCCAAACTTTAGGCGCAATTTCAAGCTTTTCAACACCTTTCTCAAATGCAGAGAAAAGGTTTGAAAAATCATCGTTGATGGAAGATGTCCAATCAATGTGCTTTCCATAAATGGAATCACTTGAATGCAGCTTCATCCGGAACCTCACCCAAAGCCTTATGACATATCTTGGATTGATAACACTACCATATATGTTTATGAAAGATGTTTGTTTCCTATTCAAATGAGTGACTATTCTGATAATGTTTGGTGTGATATCATACTTACGAAGATTGGCCACGTACTCCTTGGTTCTCCTTGGTTGGATGATTTGGGTGCGACTCTAAGGGCATGAGAACATGTCGGATTTCTAGGGAATAAATTAGGAAATTCTTTTTTTTTAAATCTGAAATTACTATTTCAGTTTCTAGTAGTTTCAGTTTCCTGTTTTCTAGCCTAGAGATCTGCTGATTTTGTGGTGATTTGATTTGCTGATTTTGTGGCCTTCCTAATTTGGTGGCCTTCCTCTACTATTTATCTTGTAATCATGTCTCTTGAAATTCAATAAGAATGGTCATTCTTCTTCTAAAAAATCATTCATGGTATCAAAGCCTCGTGCTCTTTTCTTCTGATGATGTAGTATAAGTCGGCGATGACCAGCGCACAAAGAAATCCTACCGGCTCTTCCGGTACTTCCCAAACCATTCCACCCAATCCTCCCAAGTTTGTATCTGGCCGTTTACTATTCCCAGAATTCAGCCCTTTATCTCACGGTTACAAAACTCGATGGGCGTAAGAAACCATGGTGCGAGCATTGCAAAAAACCATGGCATACAAAGGAGACGTGTTGGAAGCTTCATGGTAAACCAGCATATTGGAAGCCAAAATCCAAACGTGACAGTCGCGCCTACCAAGCCATTGCTGAAGAGACTCAAGAGCCTTCTACCAACTCGAATGCAGTCCCTCTTACCAAGGAGCAATTAGAGCACCTGTACAAATTGTTTCAATCTCCAAAATTGTCCTTAACTCCGTCTTGTTCTTCGGTACAGAAGGGTAACTCTCTTGCTACTGCGTTCTTAGGTGTTATTCTTAATTCTGTTCATTCTTGGATAATTGATTCTGGTGCAACTGATCATATGACTGGTTGCTCCAAATTGTTCTCATCCTATAGTCCGTGTGCAGGCAATAAAAAGGTCAAAATTGCAGATGGTTCACTCTCGGTAA